>NC_089219.1:58116647-58424871 GCF_963924675.1 Phocoena phocoena | reverse complement strand
TATTGCTGTTATATCAGTATAGGTTATTACCTGTCTGGTACAGAGTTTTTAAAAAATCCAAAAAGAAGTCTCCCACGACCCCGTCCCCTGCCCCAGAGCTTGCCCCATGCTTTAAGCATGCTCTAGGAACTCCACAAATATTTCTTAGATCAAATTGTGCCTGAAGGCCCACTGGGCTGTGCTGGTGAATAAGAGAGGAGTATTAAGGTCACCACCTTTCCCTATAGTCGGGCGAGTACAGGCTTCTTGGGTCAACTCTTGTAAAATTCAGGGCTATGAGGCTTCTCAGTGAAGCGGCTACAGCAGCATGGAGTGGCCTGAACTTTCAAGGGTCGGAGGCAGAAAGCCAGCAGGGAGAGGCTTATGTCAAAATGGATTCTTCTCAAGGAAAATCTGTCCAGATTGAGGTTTCCTCACAGGATGTTGATTTGCTTTCCCCAAAAGGAGAAGAGTTCTCAGCCCAGCTCCCGCAGAGGGCCAGGCCAGCAGCTCCTCCAAACCCCGCAGCCATCAAGGGCAGGTGTCCCACTGGGCAGCAGAGGCACTGTCAGCCTTGCTCCCCCCTCTGCTCTTGGAGAGCCAGCCAGCTCTCCCATCCTGGAGGAACAGGGCCTCTGCCTTAATCTGGAGCTGGAAAGGATCCATGGCCTCGAACTGAATGTTTTTGTTCGGTTTGTGTTCTCTTACAGTATATGGACAGAAGGCTCCAACCAACACCACCCGCAGATGCCAAAATAAAAAGCACACCTAGCCAAATCATCTCTGCTGAGGCTGGCTCAGGGAGATGACAAACCCTTGTTAAAATACAGGAAGGGGAGAGGAAGGAAGTGGGATACACTTGCCTGGATGGAAAATCTGTTAATAAGATAGCTATGTGCCAGGCGCAGAGTAATTTGAAGCTATTTCTCTTTTATGGGAAGGCAAATTGGAGAAACCAGAAGAGGAAGAAGGGCTGAGGAACTTCAGGTTGAAGTCTACAGATTCAATGGTCTTGGAACGTGGGGAAGCCTTAAAGAAGCATTCAGGGTGCTAAAGATGACGACCAGGTCCATTACCGAAGGTGATTCCGAGTGGGCAAATGTTTTCATGCTGTTGTTCTCACAGGACGGAGACAGTCAATCTGACCGAAGGGTGGTTTTATGCAAGGGGACTGAAGGGACTCACCCTTGAAGGATGATTAAGGTTTTCCAGGTGGTCACTGGCATGCAGTGGAGGGCATGTCAGGCGGGGAGAGGCTTGAACCACACTCCAGAGGTCTCAAAGGGCAAGGTGTGTTTCTGGAATTCCCCATAACCTAAGAAGGTAGAATCATAGGACACCTGAATTAAGTCTTTGATAAGAAAGAATAGAGATGACTTCAATTAAAAATATGGAGACTATTTATAAAATAGATAATGAATAAGGACCTACTGTATAGCACAGGGAATTCTACTCAGTACTCTGTAATGACCTACGTGGGAAAAGAATCTAAAAAAGAGTGGATATATGTATATGTATAGGTATAACTGATTCACTTTGCTGTACAGCAGAAACTAACACAACATTGTAAATCAACTATATTCCAGTACCATTTTTTTAATGTTAAAAAATATGGAGAAAATAGTGCAAAGGAGATGGGAGGCAATGAGGAAGGGTTAATAGAGCAGAGAGAAAAGAGAGACGGAATCCGTTCCCTAGGATCCAGCTATAACAGGAGTAGGGTTCAGCAAAATGGTTGTAAAACTTGGTGGTTTAAAAGTCACAGGCTCTTGAGTCAGCCACTGCATTAGTGTCCTTGGGCTGCTGTAACTACGTACCACAGACAGGTGGCTTAACCATCAGAAGCTTATTGTCTCGCCGTTCCAGAGGCTAGAAGTCCAAGATCAAGGTGTTGGCAAGGTTGGTTCCTTTTCAGGCCTGTGAGGGAGAATCTGTTCCATGTCCCTCTCCTAGTGGTGGTTGGCTGTCAATCTTTGGTGTCTCTTGGCTTGTAGATGCAGCACCCTGTTCTCTGTCTTCACTGTCACACAGCATTCTCCAGGTGTCCATGCCTGTGTTTGTGTCCAAATTTCCCCCTTTATAAGGACACAGGCATTTGGATCAGGCCCACCTTAATGACCTCATTTTAACTTGATTACCTCTGTAGAGACACTCTCTCCAAATCAGGTAACAGTCACGGGTACTGGGAGTTAGGACTTCAACATCTTTGCAGGGATGGGGCACTCAATTTAGCCTATCACAGCCATCTAGGTTTGAATCCCAATTCTGACACCTCACTAGCTGGGTGGTCTTACAAAAACTCCTATTAGCCCCATTTTATGGGACGGAGAGCATCCTCGGTGCAAGGATGAGCACGAAGTAAGCACCTGATCAGCATCAGTGGTTACTACTGCACGCCCTGAAGGACCACATACGCAAGTCAAGCCCTGGCATCCTTCTACTTCAGGAATGGAGACTGAGGGGCCACAAACAGGCCCCTATTTTACTCAGTACTTTCCCCCCACCTCCACTGCCTAGCCTAGTGCCTGGAATCTTAGGGGCTCAGTAAATACTTTCTGCAGTTTATGACTCTCTAACTCAGTTTAAATTTTGAGCCACTGTACCCCCAGGGTGACAGTAACAGAACCGATCAATCTGGGGTTTCCCTCTCCTTTTTCTTGGCATTGTGGCTCAATTTCAGTGAATCCCGTGGTGCCGGGACTCAGGACAGAGGCGTGGGAGCTCGTTGTTGTCTCAATGGTCCACCAGGCCTCTGAAGAGGCCCAGTTTGTCCTGGTTGGTCCTACAGCAGCAGTCTGCACAGGCCTTGGTCCCATCTGAACGCCCCGGCCTCTCCCATGCCCGGCCACCATGTTTCCTCCATACCAGCCCAGAACACAGAAGTCTTTCTGAGTCTGTCTGAGGCTTCATCTCTGCAGCCACCCACTCGTGGGGTCTCCGTTTCCCCCAGGCAGAGCACTCCTGCCCCCGGGCTCCCCAAAGTTTCCTGAGGACACGCAGCCCCCCAACCCTGCGTCCTGGGACCCCCACCACCACCAAGGCCCTCATTAACCCTCCCTCTACCATCCCAAAGCCAGCTGGACTGGAGGAATCTTTTCTCTCTCTTTACTGTATTGTCCACAGGCATTTTGGGGATATCCCCCCCATCTTCTCCATCCACTGAAGAACTCGGGTTTGGAAAGCAAAGCCAGAAAGAGACCTGCAGGCTTCCTCCTCACTCACCCTCCCAGGCATGGACCCAGACCAGTCTATTGACTCAAGGGGGAAATACCAGGAAAGGGGGAAAAAAAATAAGATTGAAAAAATATTATCCAAGCTTGTTTTGGTGAATCAATAAATGAATACATGGCACGGGCCCACAGAGCTTGGGGGAGATCCTAGGCCAGCTTCATGAAAATCCTCTCTCCTGAGGCTCCACTGAGGCTTCTGTTCCCAACGAGAGGGCCCAAACCCCCTCACAACTCTCCCACCCAGAGGTCTCAGCTCAGGGCTGAAGCTTCTACGGCTGAGGTGCTGTCTGGCCACGTGCCTCAGGTAGAATCACAGGTTTCTTCCCCCCTGTGCCCAAGTGTGGCTGGCAGTTCTAATGAGCACTTAGCCCTGCTGCCTGGTATTATTACAGTTAATATTTGACATGGCTGACCTCCTTGCTACCTGGAACCGGTTCTTACTCAACCTATGCAGCAAAGTGAAAGTTTTGCCACTTACTACCCAGGTGACCCTCTCCCAACCTCATTTTCCTCATAGGTAAAATAGGGATAAGAACTCCCACCTGCCGGATTGCTGTGAGGATTAAGTAACGTTACCTAAATAAAGCCCCAAGCCCATGGCCCTCTAGGCGATGTCTGCTGCTGCGAATCACTGTGGTTGTGGCTATGGCTGGCTTGACCGGGCTCTCCTGTACCTCACCTGTGCGGAGAGCGAGGGACGGTCAGGCTACCGGTGTTACCACAGCACAAGGGGCCCTGCCTGTGGACTTCACCCAACAGAAGGGCCATCACTAAAACCCACTCATGCCTTAAACCACCCCAGATTAAGATCAGCGTTGATCCACTCAATAGCTAAGCCCTTATGAAACATCAACTCTGAGCCTGGCACTTGCATACATCTGAAAAAGGGCTCCACAGGGAGATAGATACACATGGGCAGAATAATAATGAAATGAGCTAAAACAACTGGGTTTAAATGGAGGGAAATCATTTGTTTGCTTGTGGTCATTGATTTATTCATACCACCTTCAGAGCCTCTTGTGTTTCCAAAAAGGATGTAAGGAGGCCTGGGAGAAATAAGGAACTTTACCCAGGAAGTCGTCTGTGAGCTTGGCCTGGAAGATTGTCACTGGTTAGCAGTGAGAACAGAGATACTCTGGAAGCAGCAAGTGCAGGGACGTGGCTGTGTGGACACGCCAGGCCCAAGATGCTACTTTTCCCAGGAAGGAGACAGAGTGCTCATCCTCAGATATCCACACACCTTCTCCCTCACCTCCTTCAGGTTTCTGCTCAAATGTCACGTTCTCTACCAGGCCTTCCCAAATCACCAGCGGCATGCTGGAGCCGGCAAGTACCAGCTCAGAAGAGCTGACTTAAATGTTCAGGAAACTTGCAAGCTGGTTAGTATACACGGTGATTAATGAGAATTAAATTATGTAAATGTATAATTAAATGAATTGTATTAGAAATCAAGATTTAAAATATCCAAACTCATCACTTCTTAATATTTTTTGGCTCGTTTATGCCAACAAACAGTATTCTCTACATATATATACATATATATATTCTTTTTCAGATTCTTTTCCATTATATTGAATATAGTTGCCTGTGCTATACAGAGGCCCTTGTTGTTCATCTATTTTGTATAGAGGAGTCATCACTTATTAACTATTTTACTATTATCTCTACTCAAAGTTATTTATATCTACTATATTGGTTTGGTAGAAATTGTGTATAATATTGTACTACTGTGCACTTCTTCCCAATTTCGTGTTTAATGATGTCACATTCATAGCATGCAATCTGCCATGACAAGAATATTTACACCATTGAAATTGGCCATCGCTACAAATCAGGACTTCTCCCACCCGGAAAGCCAGGTATTAGACATTTCCCAGCACCCCGCTGCTGGCCACCTTCCCGCTTCCCACTCCCAGCCGCATTTGCTCTGATTTGTTGTTTCCATAGACCGTACTACTTTTTAACATGTTGCACAATTTGCTCGGTATCATTATTTTCTATCTCACCACATCAGAAGTAAGTTCCATGAGGGCAAGGATTTTTCTTCTATCGTGTCCTTCACGTATTTCCACACCCAAAGAGTGCCTGCCACCTGGCTGGTGCTCACTAAATCTGTATTAAATAATGCTGGTGAATGCTGGACTCACCGTGGGGTAAGATGGGTGGGCATGGGGCTGTGGATGGGGCAGAAGCCCCTTCTACCCCTCTGCCTTCGCCCAGCAGCGCACAGCCGCTGTTTTCCTGAAACTCAGGCTGACCTGAGTTTCGGAAGCTCTCTTTCCCTCCCTCCATCCCTGCAGTCCCTGTGCTGCCTGCAGCCTGAGGTGTGTCTTATGTAAATGTGTCCCCCAAGGGCCCAAGTCTGAGGATTTCTCTTCCCCCCCGCCCCCGCCAGCTCTAGTCACAGGCCAGAAGGTGCTCAGCACACGTTCCTTAGTGCTCTGGAGACCAACGCTTTGCCATCTCTAGGGCAGTGGTTCCCAAGTGGCCCCAGGCCAGCAGCATCAGTAACACCTCATTGGAAATGCAAATTCTGGGGCCCCACCCCAGACATTTTGAGTCAGAAGTTCTGGGGATGTGGCTGTCTTAGTTCGTTCAGGCTGCTAGAGCAAAATACCATGGCCTGGGTGGCTTATAAACAACAGGAATTTATTTCTTAGTTCTGGAGGCTGGAAGTCTGAGATCAGGGTGCCAGCGTGGTGGGGTGAGGGTCACAGACATTTCACTGCATCCTCATGTGATGGAAGTGGCAAGGGAGCTCTCTGGGGTCTCTTTTATGAAAGCACGAATCCCATTCATGATGGCTCTGCCCTCATGACCTAATTGCCTCCCAAAGGCCCCACCTCCTGATACCAAGAGGGTTAGGTTTCAACATATGAAATTTGGGGAGACACATTCCAACCCTAGCAGAGGCCCAGCGATTTGTGTTTCCAAGATTCCAATGCAGTGGCTTGAGGACCACTGATCTAAGCCTGAGTTCTCTAAAGCAGTGGTTTTCAAATGGAGCTATGTTTTCATCTGCCCTCCTCCCCACCGAGGGGACATTAGGCGTGTCTGGAGACATGTTTGGTCATCAAACTCTGAGAGTCGGGGTTCTACTGGCATCCAGTGGGTAGAGGCCAGGGATGCTGCCCACCCTCCTACAATGCACAGGGCAGTCCTCCACAACAAGAATTATCTGCCCAAAAGGTCAATTATGTGGGGGTGGAGAACACTGCTCTAAGGTAGCCTCACTCCCCCATATCCATCCAGCCCTCCTTTGCTTCTTTCCTATCACATGTTCTTAGCACCCAGCAGCTGATAAAAACCAAGATGCCAGCCTCTGACAGGCATCTGTGAGGAAGACAGTTGAGACTGGGGACCTGCTTCATGCAGAGTCCCTGCACCGAGGAATACAAGCACTACAGCTGACCTTTACAACCCAGCATGTAAGTGTTATGATCAGAGAACTATCAAGGAGATGCTCCCAACCCGAGCTTGGAGCATCAGGGAGGACTTCCTGGAGAAAGTGGCTTCTGTGCTGAGACTTAGAGTTAGGATTCATCAGGGAGGGATGGATGGGGGATAGCTTTCCTTACGGAGAACTTACTATGTTTCAGTCACTATGCTGTGTGTTTTATTATCTCATTTCATCCCTGAAACACTTTCCAAGGTTGATACTATTATTATCTCCATTTTATAGTTGGGGACACTGAGGTCCAGCTACACTAAATAACTTGCCTAAAGCCACAGAGCTGGGAAACATTGAAGCAGGGATTTGAATCCAGGTCTGTAGATTTTAAAGCCTGATAGGAGGTGATTGCCTGACAGAGGGCAAAGAAGGTAGACTGGAAATTTTTTTTAAAAACACCACTAACTCTCGTGTTAAGGGATGAACTGTGTCCCTCCCACTGCCCCAAATTCATATGCTGAGGTCCCAACGACCTCTAGTACCTAGAGAATGTGACTGTATTTGGAGATAAGGTCTTTAAAGAGGTGATTTAGCTAAAATGTGACCATTAGGGTGGGCCCTAATCCAATATGACGGATGTCCTTATAAGAAGTAGAAACCTGGACACAGAAAGGGACATCAGGGACATGCGTGCACAGGAAAGACCCTGTGAGGACACAGCAAGGCAGTCATGCACAAGCCAAGGAGAGAGACCTCAGAAGAAACCAAACATGCTGACACCTTGATCTTGGACTTCCAGAACTGTGAGAAAATGAACTCTTTTGTTTAGGCCCCCGAGTCTTCTGTGCCAGCAGCCCGAGCAAACTAATACACCTTGTTTCCTCTCTGGGGACATTGCTTTGAGGGTGGCAAAACTTAAGGCATGTTAAATCTTCTTGTGTTTTCTGTTGTAAGATAAAAGAGAATGAGAAATCTAGGTCTGTGTCCCCTTGTCTTCCCAACCTGACCCATGCATCCCCTGCCACAGGGATATCTGTTCAACCAAAGCGGCTAGGAGACACTTTCTCTCCCTGGCTTTTGTTAGATTGTGCAGAGCGTCCTAGCAGGGGAGGAGAGCTGGGAGGGTCTTAAGTGGCAGAGGCAGATTCTCTGAGGTGAAGAGGTGATAGAGATCTGAGGGTGCCACCAAGGGGGACCCAAGCCCATTTCCTTGCAGTACCACAGGGAGTGGCCATTGGGCAGCTGACATGGCAGACCAGGCCTAAATTCTCATGCAACAGAGCACTGGCACCTCAAGGCATAGATCACGGACGTCTCAGCCGCAGCCAGGGTAGATCCAAGACTGTAGACAGGGACCACTAGGAAGTTTTCTTTCCGGTTGTGAGCCCTAGAACTTATACTGCTTCTGAAGGATGTGGGGTGCAGTCAGCACCAACACAAGCTGAGATCGAGTCTTCCATCAGCCCAGAGGGATGGAGGGCCCGAGTTAGACTGAGATGAACTTAAATGTGATATTTTTGCACATCCAAACTTGTGCGTTAAGATCCAAACCGACTAAGCTTTATTTTCAGAATTGGGATACAGAAAAGCAGGGCAGAAGCCAATTCAAGGCAAACTGAAAACACTTCTGTCAGCAGGAGAGACAGTGAGCCAGAGGGGAGGAGTAAGCGACCCAGTGTTTTTCTTCTGGCTCTGCCGCTGTCTCCTGGCTCTGTTTTGTCTCCTGACTAGACCTAATTACGCTTGTCATCCGCATCAGAAGGATGGGGCTAAGATTAACAAGTTAATGTGGGTAAAAGCTCTTGGAGCTCAGTAGATGAAAGGAGATCTAATTAGCAAGGCCAGCAATGACCGCAGGCAGGCTGGCCAGGGTGGGCTCCACCCCTGTACTCACCAGAGAGCTGGTTATAGCTCCTGGGAGGGGCTTCTGCAAATTCCACCCAAGCCTTCAGCACTGAGAGAAGAACTTTCTGCACTTTCCTTTCTTTTCTTTTTTTTTTTTAATTTTATTTACTTTTTTTATACAGCAGTTTCTTATTAGTTACCTATTTTATACATATTAGTGTATACGTGTCAATCCCAATCTCCTAAATCATCCCACCCCCACCTCCCCACCACTTTCCCCCCTTGGTGTCCATACGTTTGTCCTCTACATCTGTGTCTCTATTTCTGCCTTGCAAACCGGTTCATCTGTACCATTCACATTTTCCTTCAGCCCTAGAATTCTGTGACTCTTCATGCGTAGAGGCAAAAATGTGTACACCTCTCTAAACTGACTGAGACCAGGAAAAGGTACAACTCTCATCCCTTTTTTTCCTCAACATGGGCTGATCTGCCTGAACAGGCGTTAATGATGCACAGAGGTCAAGTGAGTTCTGTGAGGGGCATCGGGGGTGTGGGTTCAATCCCGATTGCCCTTTACTAGATACGAGCATTTTGGCAAAACACTCAATACCCTCGAGGCTCTGGTTCTTCCCTTGCCCAAATGAGGATAATACTTCCTACCCCAGAGTTGCCAGGCTTAGATTTGTTCATGCTGGACCCAAATAAGTGCATTTTTAAAAATTAAAGTTAATAATAGTGGTGCCTGGAACATAATAGCTGCTTGAAATATTGGTTGGAGTTAACTCTTTCATTCAACAAAAACTTGTTGAATTATCTATTACGGGCCAGGGAGAATGGGCATTGTATAGCCTGGGTGTACAATGATGAGCCACAGAGATGACTCTGCCCTCACAGAGCAGATGTGTGTATCAGACAATAACCTCCATAAACTCTCAAATCTTCCCCCAGTGCCTTGCTTCTACTCTTAAAAGGCATCACTTGAGAACTTTTTTAAATTAAAAAAAATCCCAAAACCGGCTCACAGGTATATCTGCCTGAAAGAAAAAGACAATTGATTCTACCCTAAGAATTAAAGGGGATGATTACTTTAGAATACCCCAAATTACCCAAGAATTTTTAAGTGTAAATGCTGGAGCAAACCTTGTAACCTTTCCCCTTCAGCCGCATGATGTGTTACCCAGAGTTTCACCTGTTATGTAAATGGGAGCCTGGCAGGCTTGGAAATGGGGGAAGAGTTTGTCCTTTGACTGTGAAAAGGACTGGTTCCCACTGGTCCCTCTCCTTCTGGGCACTCACTTATCACCATTGCTGCAGAGCACAGGTCTGTGTAAATATTTAGTTAATGGCTATCTCCCCCACTGGCCAGTGACCTGCAGGAGGGCAGTGACCCTGACTGGGGTTCCTGGTTGAACCTCCTGGGTCTGGTGTACCTTCTACACCTGGGCTCGGGGCAGGCAGTATTCCCTGAAGTTCTCCTGCAGGATCCTTATGAACTGGTACTCTTATCAGGTACTTTTTGCACATATAGAGTAATGTGGCATAGAAGGATTGCTGACTTGCTAGCAATTCTACAGCTAGGGAGGGGCAGAGCCACGAATCAGAGCATACAGGCACGCTCACCCACTCCACCATGCTGACAGATATTAGGTGGACATGTGTAGGATGGGGGGAGGGGTGCGAGGGCTGTCTGGAGAGCTGGGTGCTCAGGTGCATCAGGGCCCAAGAACATTATGTGGTGCAGGCTAGTCTCTACCCATTAGCTGAACAACCTTAGGAAAGTTACCCCGTATTTCGAAGCCTCAGTTTCCTGTTTGCATAATAGCAATTTAAAAAAACAAACCAGGGGCTTCCCTGGTGGTGCCGTTGTTGAGAATCTGCCTGCTAATGCAGGGGACACGGGTTCGAGCCCTGGCCTGGGAAGATCCCACATGCCGCGGAGCAACTAGGCCCGTGAGCCACAATTACTGAGCCTGCGCGTCTAGAGCCTGTGCTCCACAACAAGAGAGGCCACGACAGTGAGAGGCCCGCGCACCGCGATGAAGAGTGGCCCCCGCTTGCCACAACTAGAGAAAGCCCTTGCACAGAACCGAAGACCCAACACAGCCATAAATAAATAAATAAATAATTTTTTTAAAAAACGAAAAAACCCCCAGCAAATCACAAACAAATGAGATACTACCTCACATTCTTTGGGATGGCTACTATTAAAAAAGGAAAAAGAAAAAGAACAAGTATTGGCAAGGATGTGGAGAACTTGGAAATTTTGTGCACTGCCAGTGGGAATGGTGCAGCCACTATGGAAAACCGTTTGGCGTTTCCTCAAAAAATTAAAAATAGAATGACCATATGATCCAGCATTTCCACTTCTGAGTATATACCCAAAAGAATTGAAAGCAGGCTCTCAAAAAGATATCTGTACACCTATGTTCATAGCAGCATTATTCACAAGAGCCAAGAGGTAAAAGCAACCCAAGCATCCATCAAAGATGAGTAGATAAACAAAATGTGGTCTACACATACAATGGAATAGTATTCAGCCTTAAAAAGGAAAGAAATTCTGAGACACACTACAACATGGATGAAAACTCAGTACACTATGCTAATTGAAATAAGCCTGTCACAAAAAACTAATACCATATAATCCCATTTATATAAGGTACATAAAGTAGTCAAATTCATAGAGACAGAAAGTAGAAGAGTGGTTGCCAGGGGCAGGGGACAGAGGATGGGGCATTGTTTAGTGGGTACAGAGGTTCCGTTTTGCAAGATGAAGAGTCCTGGACATCTACAGTGTGAGTGTCCTTAACACTACTGGTCTGTTCACGTAAAAATGATCAAGATGGTAAATTTTATTTTATGTGTATCTTACCACAATTTTAAAAAGAAAGAAAGAAAAAAGAAACAAGCCTGGGAATCTACCTGGGAGGAGTAGATGAGATACAGTCTAGCACATCAACTATCTGGAATGAAGAGGTTAAGGGCCCAGATACCTTAGGATCTCCCTCAGACTGCATTTTAAGACAGAGTTTCTATACTTTTAGCCCTAAAGAAGTGACGAGCACTGCAAGACTTTCATCCGGTGTGGCAGGCCACACAGAGAGGTTTATTGTTGGTGGTTGTTTGGTTGTTTTTTTTAAAGCAGAGAGGACTTTGGGGGCAATTGCCAATTACAAAGCAGACACCTCTCACCATCCGCAACCCACAGGCCTAGGGAGGGTTTGGAACTAGCCTCCAGACAGGGTAGGGCAAGAACAGGGCCTGACGGGGTAAGGTTCCATTTTTATGTCTCTGCCAGACACTGGTGCCAGGTTGCTACCAGCTGCTGGCATCTTTCAGTGCTGCCAATAAAAGTTTCAGCAACACTCACCGAGCCAGAACTGCCAGGCCTAGTGCCCCGGTCAGCACCCAGCACAGCCGTCTGTACTGAGGCTGCACTGTCTCTCTCTGCAGAGCAGGAACAATAGATTCTGTTTACAGAGCCCTGGTGTTTTGCATATATGATCTCATTTAATCTTTACAGCAACTCAATAGGGTGTTATTATATTCGCTTTTTAGGTGTGCAAACTGAAGTTCAGAGAGGTAAAGTGACTTGCCCAAACTAGTAGGTGGAAGAAACTAGACTTAAACTTAGGTCTGGGGACTTCCCTGGTAGCTCAGTGGTTAAGAATCTGCCTGCCAATGCAGGGAACACGGGTTCGAAGCCTGGTCCGGGAAGATCCCACATGCAGTGGAGCAACTAAGCCCATGCGCCACAACTACTGAGCCTGCACTGTAGAGCCCATGAGCACCACTACTGAGCTCACGTGCCGCAACTACTAAAGCCTGTGCGCCTAGAGCCCGTGCTCCACAACAAGAGAAGCCACTGCAATGAGAAGCCCGTGCACAACGAAGAGTAGCCCCCGCTTGCCACAACTAGAGGAAGCCCACGTGCAGAAATAATGACCCAACGCAGCCAAAAATAAATAAATAAATAAATTTTTAAAAAGCTAAAGAAATGGCCAAAAAAAAAAAGAATCCTAACCAGTTTCCCTGCTTTCAGTCTAAGTCCTCTCCACATCAACACCTACAAATCTATTCTTTTAGATTGACTAAATCGTTTTAAAAATTATTTTTATCTCTTTACTAGATAGGAAAATATGCACTTTTTGTTTTAATGGTTATCTTTAAAATTTTAACATGCTTACTTAACAGTGTCTAAAGTTTATTAATATTTCTAACTTCTCAATATTAAAAAACTTAAAATGCTTATATTTAATCACTCCCCTTCCATCTTGATATTGTTACCAATATTTTATTTCACCTTGTTTTGTTACCATAAATTAGTAATTACTCATTTTTTAAAATATATATCCAAAAAAGATAAATAAATTAAATAATTAATTTTAAAAAATAAACTTAGGTCTGTCCAAAGCTGCCATCCATTTCATTATGCTACATTGGAACAGTGTGAATGAATGGATGGATGAGTGAATGAATAAGTGAATGAAAGAAAACTGTAGGGGTTGTTTCCACATGTCTTTCAGCTGAGGATTTCAAAGCACTTCTCAAGAATTCAACAGTGATTTGTTGAATATCTACTCCGCAGGCACCTCAGAGCGCTGGATTTATAAAGTCAGGCCATGGTTGTCCTTGTCCTCAGGGAGCTTGCAGCCAGCTAGAGAGACAAACGTGTGATAACTAGTAATAGCTAATATTTATTGACATTGCTGGGCTAGCTTTCACAGGGGTTATTTTATTCAATCCATACCAAAAATAGCCTATGAAGGAGGAGCTGTTATAACTCCATTTTTCAGATGAGGAGACAGAGGCTTTGATGGGCTAATAAACTTATTTCTGGTCCTATAACTCAAGGCTACTCAAAGGATTGTCCTTGGCCCTAACTGCTTATCAGTGATCAGCTACAAAATTAGTACAGAAATAGAGTATTAGTGTATTGTATCAATCTATAAAGAGCAATTTTATGTCTGCTGAATAAAATACTTTTTAAAAGTTGGTCTTATATTTCATATATTCATTTCTTTTTATTTCATCTCATTTGTAATGAATTCCCCTCAGTATTTGAGGAGAATTGCCTCTAGGACCCCCAAAGATACCAAAATCCACAGTTGCTCAAGTGCCTTATATAAAATGGTGTAGTATCTGCATATAACTACACACATCCTCCCATAAATCATTTCTAGACACCTAATACATGTAAATGCTATGTAAGTAGTTGTAAATACAATGTAAATGCTATGTAAATACTTGCTGGCATGTTGTAAATTCAAGTTTTGCTTTTCGGAAATTTCCGGAATTTTTTTTCAAATATATTTGATTCACAGTTGGTTGAATCTACAGATGCAGAACCCACAAATACAGAGGGACAACTGTACTTCATTTCATTCTATTTTACAAAAGCATTGATCTACTATGGACTGAGGAAAAACAACTGCTCCTTTGCCAGAGGTAGCTGGGGAAGCAATGAAACAGGTAAGCAGTAGCAGAGGTGGGATTTGACTTGTGCAGTCTAACTTCAGAGCCTATGCTTGTCCTCAGGGTTGAAAGATGGCTGCCGCGCCTCCAGGCTCTGTATCTGCATTCCAAGGAGGAGAAAGGAAAGGGAAAGGGAAAAGGCACATGCCAGCTAAGTTACATGGCTCCTTATCGTTTGTCTGTCAGGCCAAATTTATTCCCTAACTCATGGCCTTTGTTCTTCGTATTTCTCCTCTCCAGATATCCACATGGCTTGCTCCTTCACTTCATTTCCCATCTGCATCTGAATGTCATCTCCTAAGGGAAGAGGCTGTCTCTGGCCGCCCTGTCTAAAATAAGGCCACTGTCCATTCACTCCCTAGCTCTGTGCTGTCCAATACCATAACCACCTGTGCCTAGTGAGCACTTGAAATGTGGTTGGTCCAAACTGAGATGAGCCGGAAGTGTAAAATACACACTGGATTCAAAGGCTGTTCAAAAAATAGAATTTAAGAATCTCATTAATAACTTTCATATTTACTACATGCTGAAATTATAATATTTTGAACATACTGTACTAGGTTAAATAAAATATATCATTAAAAATGAATATCAAGGCTTCCCTGGTGGCACAGTGGTTGAGAGTTCGCCTGCTGATGCAGGGGACACAGGTTCGTGCCCCGGTCCGGGAGGATCCTGCGTGCTGCGGAGCGGCTGGGCCCGTGAGCCATGGCCGCTGAGCCTGCGCATCCGGAGCCTGTGCTCCGCAGCGGGAGGGGCCACAACAGTGAGAGGCCCGCGTACCGCAAAAAAAAAAAAAAAAAAAAAAGAATATCACCTGTTTCTCTTTACTCTTTTAAATGTGACTACTAGGAAATTTGAAATTGCAAATTGTAAACATGTGACTTTCATTATATTTCTATTGGAAGGAGCTGTTCTAGCCCCATGCTGCTTTATTTCCCTTCATAGGCGTTATTACCACCAGACGTTAGATGACGTATTTCTACTTCGTTTATTATTAGTCTCTCCCACTGGGATGTAAGCTCCGTGATGTCAGTGACTTTATTTCCTGTTCACCACTCTAACCCCAGTGCCCAGAACAGTGCCTGGTGCAGAACAGTTACTCCAGATCTGTTATATGAATGGATGAGAAATGAACAAAACCAACTAGACTAGAGAGTCTCTCGGGCCCTTTCATCTTTGTGATTGTATCATTTGTATGTCTGACAATTGCTTAAAAATATGTTCTTGTAAAAAGTGGAATCCATGTGTGTATTCTAACTTTAATCTATACCCTCCAAGTGTTTAGATAATATTCAGTGTCCTACTTAGAAATCCACACTCTAGTGGAGACTGCTTAAGCTTTTCAAATTCAGAAATCTATATCAGGGGTTTCTTAATTAGCATCAAGAATGTCAAAGATAATTATTCATTGTTGGAGAAAGAGCAGTGCTTCAAGTAGCTTATCTAGAAAGACTATACAGTCCAACTTGCTTGCAGAACAAAGTAGAAGAATCAGCAAGTTTGGCAGCATTGTACCATGCAGCGTGCTTGTGGGATTCACCCCTCCTACCTCTTAGAAGAATTGATTGTGCCTAACTTGCTAATAAATACAAGTCTGGCAGAATTCGGTCTCAGACCTGCTTTCATAATAGCATACCCCTTGGTAGCAAGGTAAGGGGGATCAAGTGTATGCCCCCAATCCCACCCCGTCTACCTCTGATCACTGGGGGCAGCTGATATTTATGAAAAGAAACTGACGGTTGTTAAACCAACAGACTGGCTTGGGCCTGGTAGTAAGAGACTGTTAGGCCTCATCCCAGATGCTTCATCTTCAAGCTCTCCCTCTGAGTAACAGAGCCCTGACCCTAGCTCAGACAATGCCTATCTGCACTTTGGCTGCAGTGCTTCTGGTCTCTTCCATGCCTGTTGCAACAAGCTGCTGACAGGGTGGCAGGCAGCACGTCCACAGCATCAGAGGTCAGGGTGAGTTGCTCAATCTGAGCTAAATGTTTAAAGGCAGCCGACATTCGCACGGCCAGACCTCTGGAATTAGCTGTGGGTCTTTATTCCCCCTTTGGTGAACACAGAGCTTCAGTCTGTATTAACTCGGGGTAGGCCTGGCTCCAGGTTCCCAGCCCATCTCAAGGTGTTGCAGGTGGGCTGTGAATACACACACACACACACACACACACACACACACACACACACACACACACAGCATTGTCCCGGGGCTAAAAAAACCAATATGTTTCTCCCAAGCATTTACCATATTTTGTATGCATATAGATAAATATTTCCTTTTGATTGTGTTACTGACTTCATAAAAACTTCTCGTCAATATCAAAATCCATAGATCCTAAAGTAACACATGCTATCTATCCGTCAGGGGTCCCAGTACTCAAAGGCTGGGTGCTACTGAACTAATGATAAACTTTTGAGCTGGAGGAGAGTTTAAAGAGCAAAAAAATCAGTGATTTTCAAAACTGGGGGGCGGAGGGCATGGGGGTGGGAGGGAGGCAGCATCTTTTTTTAAAAAAACTAAAATACAATTTTAAAAAGAGAGAGAGAGAGAGCAATGAAAGTCCCAGAAGTCTCCCTACACAAGCAGGTATATAGGGGACGGGCTTACCCCAGATGTACCCTTGCAGATCTGAGCTGAGATGTCCTGTCACTCATGCACCACAAATGTCTGCGAACCCTGCACCCCTTCAACATGAGGCCCGCTACCTATCGCTCTGGAGGAGCCATCGTTCGTTCCATCCCTCCACCAACATTCGTGAGCACCCTGTGTGTGCCAGGCAGAATGGTGGGCCCTAAGAAGAGACTGGCGTGCAAGTCAGCTAGGTTCATCAGACAAGGGCACGGTGGTGTCATGGTGGAACAGGCAGCCATAGGAGTACAGCGACAGAGCCTGTGACCCCTCAAGGGAGGCAAGGAAAAGAAAGGATTTCTTAGGTGACCCTGGAAGGTGGATGAAGGGAGAGGAAAGAGTGGGGATGGGGGCAGCAAGGATGGTGTGAGCTCTCCAGGCCAAGGGAATCACATGCAGAGGAAATAGTTATTACAACTAATCCATGTGACAGAGATCTAAGTGTCTTTGCATGTATACAACCCACTAAGGTAGGTACTATTATTTGCTCCATCTTGCGGATGAGAAAATGAAGGCACGGAGCAGTTAAATAACTTGTCCAAGGTCACAGGGCTAGGAAGAGGTGGAGCCAGGATTCGAGCCCAGATTGTCTAGAACTAGAGTCTGTGCAGAGCCGCAGTACTGTGCTGCCTAGGAGTTCAGAAGAGCAGAAAAAACAAGTCAGTCGGGTTCGGTCAGGCTCAGTCCAGCGCTGCAGCAGACTCAGAGGTAAGGCTGGGGAGGCAGGACTTTGCTTTTAGTGAGGAGGAGCCAGAACTTGATCCTAAGGGCGATGAGAGCCCTTAAAGGGTTTTAATCAGAGAAGTGAAATGACCTTCAACCCTTCTTCCCTGGAAGCTTATTTCATTAGACTTTGCCCCACCTCTTCTGGACTGCCGCCCTCTCCGGTCCATCCTGTTTCACCCTTTCTACTAATGACTTTTAGCGTCTTCTCATTTCCTTCAATTGCAGCCATCCTTGGTTACTTCAGAATTCCAATGGCTTATCCATCTAATACCTTGGCTGCTTGCTAATGACCCTTTCCTCCATCCTACCTAGCTATCCTCTTCCTTGGTCCTATCCTTTCATGTTGCAAACCCCACTCACTGTACCACCTCTGAAATTTCAACCTCCAATATCCTGGTCTCTGTGCTTCTAGCTCACTTTCTCTGATCCTCCAGTCCTGTAAGTCCTGAAGGTCATAAAGACCTTCAATGATTATTCACTTCAGAACTTTCTCATCAGTCACCTCACTCTCACCTCGCTCAGCTTAGATTCATGGTTCTTTCACTTCCCTGCAAACTCCCTCCCACAGCCTCACCTGCCAAGTTCCAACTTGGAACTCCCATCTCAGGTCAGGCAATCCCTCCCCTCATGCCCACGTGGAATCCCCTCTCGCCTTCTCTTGGACGGCACTCCTGTAAGTATCTCCTCTCTTTCCTGCATCACTTTCTCCCTTTCTACTGGCTCATTCCACCTGCCCTTCCTCCCCTCCACAGAGGGTCAAAAATCAAGGTTCTCAAAAAATAAAAGGAAAAGCACAACAACAACAGCAAACTTTTCTGAGCTCCCCGTTCCCCTCCAACTATGGTCTAAAGCTCTATTCTCCTTTACTGCAAAACATCTTAGACGTGGTTCTCTACAGCTGCTGTCTCCTCTCTCCTACTTCAAATGTTCTACGCCACCCATTCCTTCTGAGGTTCTATCTCTCCACCTTGGTTGAGATGGCTCTTGGCAAAGTGGCTGGTGACCTCTGGATGACCAACCCAATGGTCACTTTGCCATTTTTTTTTAAATTTTATTTATATTTTTAATTTTTACTATTTATTTGGTTGCGCCGGGTCTTAGTTGCGGCAGGCAGGCTCCATAGTTGCGGCATGCATGTGGGAACTAGTTCCCTGAACAGGGATCGAACCTGGGCCCCCTGCATTGGGAGTGTGGAGTCTTATCCACTGCACCACCAGGGAAGTCCCTGCCATTCTTACTAGAACTCTGCAGCAACATTTCACAGTTTACCAGGCCCTCCTTCCTGGAAATGCTTTTTCTTTTGGTTTCTGTGACACCAGATTTTCCTGGTTTTACCCCCACTTCACTGGCAGCTCCTTCTTCATTTCCTTTGCTGACTTTCTCCTCTTTGATTTTAAATACTGGAGCTCTTCTCTATATTCATTCTCCCCTTTGGTGACCTAATTCAACCCCATAGTTCAAATACCAATTTAAGACTATGTTTCCTGAATCTCTGTCTCTAGAACCAACCTCTCAGCTGATTCTGAGACTCATATCCAGCTGCTTTTTTGACACCTCCATGTGGATAACAAATAGACCTTTCAAATTTGATGTGGTCAGAGCACAACTCTTTATCGCCTGCCACCCTGAGCTTCACCAGCCTTCTCAACCATGGTAAATGACACCACCACCCACTTAGTTACTCAAACCAGAAACCTAGGAGTTATCTTGATTTCCTCCCCCTCCTTCATTCTCATGAGCCAGTGCTCTTCACTTTCTTCTCCAAAATATTTCCAGTATCCATTCACTTCTTGTTCCCTCTACTATTACCATCCCCAACCAAGTCTGCAGTTACCTTTGAACTTGACTACAACAAAAACATTCCTAATTATGCTCTCTGTCTCTTCTCTTGCCCCTCCCCTATAACCTATTCTCCACACTTCTGCCAAATTATCTTTCTGAAAAGTAAAGCATAATATGTCTCTTTGCTCCTTAAATCTTCCAATGTCTTCCCATCTGACTTAGAATAAAAGCAATACTTCCTGTTCCAGCTCACAGAGTCCTCCATGACCTGTTCCCCACCCACTCTCTCCTTTGCTCACTCTGCACTACTTGGTGACCTTTGTGCTCTGGACTTGGAAGGTTGTTCCAGTCTTAGAACCTTAGCTCTAGCTCTACTCTGCCTAGAATGTTCTTCCTCTGGATCTCTGTATGCACCGATCCTTCTCAAGTCTCAGCTGAACTGTAGCATCCTCAGAGAGGATTTCCGCATCATCCAACCTAAAGAATCACCCCACCACCATATACATGTCATTTCTCTCACGCTATCTTGTTACATTTTTATCATAAGAAAAGAAAATTACGGGCCAGTATTCCAGATGATCATAGGCACAAAAATCCTCGACAAAATATTAGCAAAACAAATTCAACAGTACATTAAAAAGATCATAACCATGACTAAGTGGGATTTATTCCAGGGATGAAAATATGGTTCAAAATAGATAAATTAATCAACTTGATATACCACATTAACAAAATGAAGGATAAAAATCATATGACCATCTCAATAGATGCAAAAAAAGCATTTGACAAAACTCACCATTCGTTCATGATTAAAAACTCTCAACAAAGTGGGTACTGAGGGAATGTACCTCAATATAATAAAGACTATATATGATAAGCCCACAGCTAACATCATACTCAACAGTGAAAAGCTGAAAGCTTTTCCTCTAAGATCAGGAACAAGACAAGGATGCTCACTCTCGCCATTTTTATTCAACATAGTACTGGAAGTCCTAGCCAGAGCAATTTGGCAAGAAAAAGAAATAAAAGGCATTCAAATTGGAAAGGAAGAAGTAAAACTGTCACTATTTGCAGATGACATGATACTATGTAGAAAACCACAAAGACTCCACCAAAAACTTGTTAAAACTAATAAAATCAATATATGGAAATTTGTTGTGTTTCTCTACACCACTTCAGAAGGAGAACTATCAGAAGGAGAAATTAAGAAAACAATCCAATTTACAATTGCATCAAAAAGAATAAAACACCTAAGTATAAATTTAAACAAGGAAGTGAAAGACCTGTACACTAAAAACTATGACATTTTGAAATAAATTGAAAAAGACACAAATAAATGAAAAGATATTCCATGCTCATGGATTGAAAGAATTAATATGTTAAAATGTCCATACTACCCAAAGCAATCTACAATTCATTGCAATCCCTATCAAAATTCCAATGGCATTTTCCAGAGACAGAATAAACAATTCTAAAATTTGCATGGTACCACAAAAGACCCTGAATTGCCAAAGCAATCTTGAGAAAGAAGAACAAAGCTGGAGGTATCATGTGCCCTGACTTCAAACTATATTACAAAGCTATAGTAATCAAAAAAGAATGGTGTTGGCATAAAAACAGACATTGAGGTCAATGAAACAGAAACAAGCCCAGAAGTAAATCCATGCATATATGGTCAATTAATTTACAACAAAGGAGCTAAGAACATACAATGGGGAAAGGGCAGTTTCCTCAATAAATGGTGTTGGGAAAACTGGGCAGCTATATGCAAATGGATGAAACCAGACCACTATCTTACACCATACACAAAAATTAACTCAAGATGGATTAAAGGCTGGAATGTAAGACCTGAAACCATAAAACTCCTGAAAGAAAACAAAATACGTAAGCCCTCTGACATTGGTCTTGGCAATGATATTTGGGGTTTGACACCCAAAGCAAAGGCATTAAAATCAAAAATAAACAAGTGGGCCACATAAAGCTGAAAATCTTCTGCATATCAAAGGAAACCATGAACAAAATGAAAAGTACACCTACTGAATGGGAGAAAAAAATTGCAGAGCATATGTCTGATAAGGTGTTAATATCCAAAATATATAAAGAACTCATACAATTCAATAGCAAGAAAACCAAACAGTCCAATTAAAAATGGGCAGAGGATCTAAATAGACATTTTTCCAAAGAGGTACAGATGGTCAACAGGTATGTGGAAAAAGTGTTCAACACTAGTAATCATCAGGGAAATGCAAATAAAAAACACAGTGATATATCACCTCACACCTGTTAGAATGGCTATCATCAAAAAGATACGGAATAACAAGTGCCTATGAGGTTGTGGAGAAAAGAGAAGGCTTGTACACTGTTAGTGGGAATGTAAATTGGTGCAGCCTCTATGGAAAATGGTATGGAGTTTCCTCAGATTATTAAAAATAGAACTACTATACGATACAGTAATTCCACTTCTGGGTATTTATCTAAAGAAAATGAAAACAGTAACTTGGAAAGATATATGCACCCCCATGTTCATTGCAGCATTATTTACAATAGTCAAGATATCCTAAGTGTACATTGATGGATGCATGGATAAGGAAAATGTGGCATATGTGTATATATATATATATATATATATATATATATATATATATATATATATATATAATTCAGCCATTAAAAAGAATAAAATCTTGCCATTTGTGACAACATGGATGGACTTGGAGGGCATTATGTTAAGTGAAATAAGTCAGACAGAAAGACAAATATTATATTATCTTCCTTATATGTGGAATCTAAGAACAAAAGCCCAAAATGCAAGCTCATAGATACAGAGAACAGATTGGTGGTTGCCAGAGGTGGAGGTCAGGGGTTGGTAAAATGGGAGTCAAATGGTACCACTTCTAATTATGATATAAATGACATGGGGATATAATGTATAGCCCAGTGACTACAGTTAATAATACTGTATTGCATATTTGAAAGTGGCTAAGAAAGTAAATCCTAAAAGTTCTCACTACAAGGAAAAAAAATTCTGTAACTATGTATGGTGACAGACGTCAACTAGACATTTATTGTGGTGATCATTCCACAATATATACAAATATAGAATCATTATGTTGTACACCTGAAACTAATATAATGTTGTATGTCAATTATACCTCAATAAAAATACATAGAAGAATATTGCAATAAGAAAATATACTACTTATAATATAATTAAAAATCAGTGCATATAATGGCAGTGCAAATAATGGCACAATGGTATGGTAACTATCATTTTGTAAGAAAAACAATATGTAAGAAAATATTGTCAATTGTAACTATGTTTCAGATTTTAAAATATTTTTAGGGCTTCCCTGGTGGCACAGTGGTTGAGAGTCCGCCTGCCAATGCAGGGGACACGGGTTCGTGCCCCGGTCCGGGAAGATCCCACATGCCGTGGAGCGGCTAGGCCCGTGAGCCATGGCTGCTGAGCCTGTGCGTCCAGAGCCTGTGCTCCGCAACAGGAGAGGCCACAACAGTGAGAGGCCCGCGTTCCGGAAAAAAAAAAAAATTTAGTTTATTGTTTTCCTGTGTTCCTGCATCAAACTTAGATTCTCAGTGTAATAGGGGAAAAACGGTATTTTTTGAATGTTAAAAAAAAGGCTTTTCAAATAATTAGAGCTAAAAGGATTGGGCTCTTCTAGAAAGTGGAAAAGTTTCAAGGAACAATTATTTAGTACCTATCACAAAAGTTTCTCTCATTCTCACAAGAATGCCTTGAGGTACATATCATTATGTACCCCATTTACTTATGGAAAAACAGGTTCAGAGAGGTTAAGTAACTGGCCCAAAGTCACACAGAAGGAAGCAGGAGCTGAACCAAGGATGTTTAGTTCCATAGCCTATGCTTTTGACTACCACACTAACCTGGCCCCCTTACTTTATCTCCTCAAGTCTCAGGGTCCTCAAGTGCAAAATGATGACAATGACATGCTTCACAGGTTGTCATGAGTATTACAGAAGATAATGCATTGAGAAAAGTTTAGTCAGTGTCTGGCACATGAAGTACACTCATTACCTATTCATTATTATCAGTATCAGTGTTCTCTAATATTACAGAATTAGTGGATGGGAGAGCTAAGAGGTGAAACCAGTCCTAGCTAATTCCAAAGCCTGTGATTTTCCCATGGAGTTGGGTGGGAACTAGTCAGATCTGCTATAGAATGAAAGGTATTCAAGGATAGATGATCTACATAGTCCCACCTGATTCCAAGAGTGTATAGTTTCTGCCTTTATTTTCATGGGCCAATAGCAGTTAGAGTTAGGCTGGGTAGGAAAGACAGTCCTTCATCCTTCCCTACTTCCAAGTGGCCATGGCATTATGGGAGCACAGGTGAGGTCCCTTGGCTTCATCTCATTAGTCAAACCCAGCTGGGTGTGGATACCACTCCTATATCAAATTGGGTGAGCAGGCAAGTTCCCTTGTCACCTAAGGCCTTGGTTCTTTTATCTATAAAATGGGGATAATAATAGGAGTTAGCCTCATGGATGGTAAGGATTAAAAGAGTTAATACACGTAGAGCACCTGTCTCCATGCCCACAGAACCTGGCCAAAGTTCAGAGCGGCCTCCTCTAGCTGGTGGCTCTGTTTATTATTCTCATCCGGGAACCGAGGGTGAGCAGGGCATTGTTTAAGGACCCGGGAAGCCATGTTTTGCAAAATTCACTTCCTATTGTTGGACCTGTCCGACTTGTAACCGGCTGATTTAGCATTTGCTCACATGTGTAAAAGCCAGGACGTGAAAGGGCTTGGATCCCTGTACAGAACACATAATAAGGCAAACAAGTTTTGCTGTTCCTGTTTTTGAGCTGCAGGGAAAGACCAAGGGCTATTTTTAGCTGTGGTAGGTGTGGGTTCTGGGGAGGGCACTGGGGCCGTGTTTGTTACATTACGTTTTAACATAATACAGAGTCACCAGGCTGAAGGGATCTGTTACGAGTTGTTTTTATTAATCAAAGAGTGGTTCCCCCCACCCGGAGTTGAGATGTTCAGACTTAATGGGCAGCAAGCAAACAGTGCCTGATACACAGATTTAACCTAACAAAAATAAATCCTTTGTTCTATCAAGTTTCCATGAGGTATCCTAAAAACAGGAAAAAGAAATATGTCATAAACACAGCATTGCCTTCATTTGAGTAAGTTGTTCTCTCAGTAAAAAAATATTTTGTAATTATACTATTGTATATCTCACACAAATAAACTTTGGAAGAGGGTTCTGTGATTCAGGAACGAAGCACGAGCAAGACCTTCCCTTGGAATTTTCTTGAGCTCTTTCAGGTACAGACAACACATCTATCCTTCTCCTGAGATGAGAACCAGCACAAAGTGGGGGAGGTGGGAAATAATTACATCAAGTGCAGATAATTTGGGTTTGAGATATTAGAAACAAAATGCATATTGCTGGGGTATAATAAATGATGTCCTCCAAAATCAGACATCACGAATTCACTTAAGAAACATTAGCTGAGTGCCTGGGATGCGCATGCCGCGTGAAATGCAGAAAAGAACAAGACAGGGCTTCCCTGGTGGCGCAGTGGTTGGGAGTCCGCCTGCCAATGCAGGGGACACGGGTTCGTGCCCCGGTCCGGGAAGATCCCACATGCCGCGGAGCGGCTGGGCCCGTGAGCCATGGCTGCTGAGCCTGCGCATCCGGAGCCTGTGCTCCGCAACGGGAGAGGCCACAACAGTGAGAGGCCCGCATACCACCAAAAAAAAAAAAAAAAAAGAACAAGACAGATTTGGTTCTTGCCTTAAGGGAGCCCGCAGTTCAGAAGGGAAAATATTATAGATAAGAAAACGGCGTGACAGGTGCTCTCACAGGGGAGATACCCTCCTAGACTGACTGGACCATTTCCAAGTTGCTTAATATTCCTGAATTTCAATTGCTTCATCTCTGACATGAGGCTAAGAATTCCTGTGAAAGACGGAAAGTTTGTGCGTATGTGGTTAAAGCAAACAAAAAAACGCCCATGTCCACTTTCCCACACCACAAAATGAAACATTAAGAAAGAGGTAAGCACAGGACACAGAAATAAGGAGTTTTAACCTAAGAGAGAGGCACAAGGAAGGCCCAGGATGACAGTGAAGGATCCTGGGATGACAGCTGTATACTAGGCCCAGGGGCTACCTGTCCAGGTCAGAGCTGGTCAGAAGGCGCCCAGAGGGATTGCTTCAAAAAGATAACACTGATAGAATCCCAAATGTATTTGAAATTTTTCAGAAAAGATTTATCCAACTGCAGACAAGTTTGAGGTTGAATTAGAGCTAAGTACACAGAAAATTAAGCAAGCTTAAATAAACAGGAAAATGACTCCATGGGAAATTAAAAATTGTGCAGGAAAAGTAAAACATCTAGTGTGCTAGATGACACAGTTGTGAAAATGCTGATCTGGCTCAGATTAAGTTATACCTATACTGGGAAGATAGGAAAATGGGGAAAAGTGTGTGTACGTGTGTTGCACGTGGGGTGGTGGGTTGATGTCAGATAAATCCTCATCTTCCCATGGTGGAAAGCCAATAAATAATGCCTAAAACAGAGAAATCACCAATTAGCAACATAAGCATGTTATAGAGAGATATGGAGGTAAATAACAAAAAAGTCTGCTGAGGTGTTCAAAGTGGTTGCCTCTGAACCATGGGAAACTGCACTGTGTGGGTTTGGGGAAAGAGAGGGGAACAGGAGGTAATTACCATCTCTTGTATCAAAGCATGGAGAAATTTTTGACTCATTAACTACCTGCACATATAACTAAATTATCCAAAAACTAAAATTTAAATTATAAACTGAATTTTAAATTATAGCTACACAAGAACAGAAAGTGCTGGAATTCCTTGCTGTGTTTGTTGACTCATAAAAGTCATGTGCACATCCCATGAAAACTTTTCTGAGAAAGAACTGTCATCACATGGTGTACCAGGCTGACTGGGCCTTCATATTATTCCTCAGATTTGCAAAGTCGGCGTGTTGATAAAACATCATTTGCTTAAAAACAGGAGGGAGGATAATAACATTATTCACCCTCATAAGGTAGCTGACAGGGTCAAATGAGAAAAGGCAGAGACTTAGCCCAGCACTCTATAAATATTGGCAAGTTATCCTATCTGTCCTCCTCCTCTCTGTTCTAATTATATAATTATCCCCAGGTGATGCCCTTAGAGCCAGGGGGAGAAGGGGCTTGCTCTCTCCCCCTTGTACTCAGCTCTGACTGCCATAAGAGAATGCCAAGGGCTGGGTGGGTTAACAATGTGTTTATTTCTCACAGCTCTGGAGCCTGGAAGCATGAAATCAGGAGGCCAGCATGGTCAGGTTCTTGGTGAAGACCCTCTTCCTGGTTTACAGGTGGTCAACCATCTTCTCATTGTATCCTTACATAGCAAGGTAAGTGGGGATAGGAGAGAGTGGGAGGGGTGGTGGTAGAGAGAAAGCGCTCTCATTTTTATTCTTATAAAGGCACTAATCCCATCATGAGGGCTCTACTTTCATGACCTAATCACCTCCCAAAAGCCCCATCTCCAAATGCCATCACATTGTGGATTAGGGTTTCAACATACAAATTTGGGAGGACACAAAGATTCAGTCTATAGCAACCACCATACTGGCTGGATAGCTGGAATGTCAGGTGTGGTGGTGAGCCAACTGGGACCATGCCAACAAGGGTCACCACCCTGAGGATGGTGAAACAACAAAATAGAAGGAGACATGACCTGTTGCCCAGTCCCCAAGCTCCAGTCTAATAATGAGAAAGAGATACACTTCTATCTTGTTTAAGCTCCAGGCAGCTGTCATATTCTAACTAATACTCATCTTAATTTCATTCATATTAACAGTAGGAGTTCTAGTAGTAACAGTTACTTACGGTGTTCTAAGGAGGGACACCTAGCTCAGACCTGGAGACCTGAAGTGCTGATATGTATACAAAACTGAACGAACTATTAGGCAATCAGGCAAAAAGAAAGGCAAGAATATTCTGGGCAGAAAAAACAACATAGACACAGCACTGAAGATGAGAGACACATAGTGTTTGGGGAACAGAAAGTGGTTGAGGTTGGAGTGGGAGAGGGAGGATGCAAGAAGCAAGGCCAATGAAGTAACAACGTTATGCCCTCATAGGTCTTACTGAGGAGTTTCAGTTATCAATCAGGGACAACAGGGAGCCACGGAAGGAAAGTTGATGTGATTCGATTTTTTTTTTTCCCTGTGGACTAGCACTCACTGATCTTATTTATTATTTTTTTTGAAAATTTTATTTATTTTATGTATTTATTTTTGGTTGCGCTGGGTCTTCATTGCTGCGTGCGGGCTTTCTCTAGCTGCGGCGAGCGGGGGCTACTCTTCGTTGCGGTGCACGGGCTTCTCATTGCAGTGGCTTCTCTTGTTGCGGAGCATGGGCTCTAGGTGTGCGGGCTCAGTAGTTGCGGCTCGTGGGCTCAGTAGTTGTGGCTCACGGGCTCTAGAGCTCAGGCTCAGTAATTGTGGTCCACAGGCTTAGTTGCTCTGCAGCATGTGGGATCTTCCCGGACCAGGGGTCAAACTCATGTCCCCTGCATTAGCAGGCAGATTCTTAACCACTGCACCACCAGAGAAGTCCCTGTGATTCAAATTTTAATTGATGTGTTTGCAGTATGGAGAATGGATTGGAGTCACACAGGATGGAGGCAAGGAGACTGTTTCAGTAATTAAAGCAAGAAATAAAAGGGGCCTGAACTGTGGTGGGGTACCGGGGGTGGAGACACGAAGGCAGATTTGGACAGATTCAAATGACAGGAGGTAGAATCTGACTCAACACGAAGGTAGAGGGGGAAATGGGTATTGAGAATTAGGACCAGATTTCTGGCTATTTCCCTGGAAGGATGACTGGGCCGTTCATGGAGACAGGGAACAAAGGAGGAGGAGTGGTTTTGAGGAGGAACACAGAAGATGCTGATCTTGGTTGCAGGAACCTGCAAACATCCAAATGCTGAAGTTCCAAGGGCTACTAGATATTCAAGAGAGAGTCTGGGGCTACCCATGGATTTGGACGTAATCCAGAATTAGTCTTTTCAAGCATTTTTCAAAAGTGAATTAGGAAGGTGATAGGGTAATCGCCACCACCAGCAGAGGAAACTGAAGCCCAGAAACATCCAAAACCTGCAGCCAAGAAAGTTAATTCCCTAGTTTTGCTGAAAGGAAGGAAGGGAGGGAGGGAGGAAGAAAGGAAGGAAGGAAAGAAGGAAGGAAGGAAGGAAGGGAGGGAGGGAGGGAGGAAGGAAGGAAAGAAGGAAGGGAGGAAGGGAGGGAGGGAGGGAGGGAGGGAGGGAGGGAGGAAAGAAACCTAGACCGTACAATTAAATACAACATACAACCCTGGATCTTTGCAAAACTTCTACTCAGTACTACCAATCACTTCTCTCACTAAGTCAATTATTTATTCACCAAACAATAACTGAGGACCCAGCTGTGCTTTGCGCAGAACTAGGAGTTGCAAATATATAAGGCAAACAAGACAAAGTCCCACTTGAATGACTTCTTTTACTGAAGAGGCTATTCTGACTGGGGAAGACAGAAATTCAGCCAACAACAACCGGAGAATGTCAGGTAGCGAATGGTAAATACTACGATGAAAAGAAAGCAAGACGGGCTTCCCTGGTGGCGCAGTGGTTGAGAGTCCGCCTGCTGATGCAAGGGACACGGGTTCATGCCCCGGTCTGGGAAGATCCCACGTGCCACGGAGCGGCTGGGCGCATGAGCCATGGCCGCTGAGCCTGCATGTCCGGAGCCTGTGCTCCGCAACGGGAGAGGCCACAACAGTGAGAGGACCGCGTACCGCAAAAAAAAAAAAAAAAAGCAAGACAAGTATGATCAAGAGTGATGGGAGATACTTTAAACTGGGAGATCATAAAGACCTCTCTGAGGATGTGTTGTGAATAATAAGATGAGCCAGCCATGCAAAAAAATTCTAGGAAAAAA
Organism: Phocoena phocoena; assembly: GCF_963924675.1. Lineage (NCBI taxonomy): Eukaryota > Metazoa > Chordata > Mammalia > Artiodactyla > Phocoenidae > Phocoena > Phocoena phocoena. Next base: position 58,395,831 of record NC_089219.1, on the reverse strand, counting down.
GGGACCTGCCCGTGCAAAGGCCCTAAGGTGAGAAGGGGCTTAGTGTGAAGGTACAGTTAGAGGCCCGTGTGGCCAGGGTGTGGTGAGTCCAGGGAAGAGTCACAGGAGATGGGGTCAGGGAGGTGGGTGGGGGCCAGAGCAGGGGGCTTGCAAGTTAGAGTTGGGATTTTATTCTAAGTACAATGGGGAGTCATCAGAGGGTTTTAGCATCAGAGTAACCTCAATGAACCTACATGACCAATGGTCCTGGCTGCTGTGTGGAGGGCAGACTTTGGCAGGAGTGGAAGCAGGGATGAAAAGCCATAGCCAGCTCCTGTTCTAGCTCCACTTCTATGCTGTCTGTCATCAAAATCTTCATTTCCTCACGATGACTGGGAGAGGTGGGAGTTATACCCCAGTTTTCAATGAGGATTTTAGCTTTATATCCTTCCACAAAGCCAAGTTCAGTTTGGGGCATGTAGCTGTCTCTTTAATAATATTTGATGTTTGATTAATAAGTTAAACAACCCATTGATTCCATTTATTCAAAGAATCAGACAAAGCAATTAAAAGGCCTAAAAACAAAGCCCAGACATAGCAGCTGTTTGCTGGCCCTGGTCAGTTGCTTGACCGAGAAGCCTTGTCAAGCTCAATCAACAGGGTGAAGCCAAGAGTTCACAGTGACACAGAGTTCCCAAGTCTGCCATTGTTCTCTCTCCCCAGTGTTAAGCTGTGTCTCTGTGCCTCCAGGAATCTGCAGGAAAACAAAAACATTCTTTCTAAACCTGGTGTTTTCAGTCTTCAGTGGTTGTCATTCTCTAGCCATCCTAGGAGCACCCCAGGTTTGGGTGTGAAGCAGCACACACCGGGCAGAGCGTGGCTCACACTTCATCCGCTTCCTCCCAGATTCACTAGTTAACACAGAATCTTTGGGCTTTCCTCGCAAACAAGGGCCTGAATCACCACAGAAGCCCGGGAAAGGCATGGTCATACTTCCTGCCCTAGCTATGCAGTTCCTGGGACAGGCCAAGGCATCAACACCAACAACTGGATCACTGCCATTCTCACATAAAATGCGCAGGGCACTAGAGCCACCTACCCGACACAGCCCCTTCTGGGGAGCCCCACCCTGCCCCTGCTGAGAAGATTCCATGACCTGATGGTCAGGAGTGAACCTTTGACCCAAAAGAATTTCCAACATAGAGTAGCCTTTATCTTGCAACCTGGCATGACAAGATGAATGAAGGCAATCAAATTACTCTCCTAGGATGTAAAACCAAAAAACAGAGGCTTGGTAGTCAAAAGTGGGCCCTGGGCTGAGAGGTGAGGCAGTAAAAGTAGAGCTAGTAACTGTGGTTGGCCACGTGTAAAGGATGTGGTTGGCCACGTGTAAAGGCCAGGGTAGAGTATTTGTGCCCATGCACATTTGAGAGAGAGAGAGACAGAGAGGGAGAGAGGGAGGGAGAAAAAGGGAGGGAAGCAAAATCAAGAACCATGCTGTACAGTACTGTAGCTGCATATGGCTATTCAATTTTATTTATTTGTTTGTTTATTTATTTATTTATTTATTTGGCTGCGTTGGGTCTTCGCTGCTGCGTGTGGGCTTTTCTCTAGCTGCGGCGATCGGGGGCTACTCTTCGTTGTAGTGTGCGGGCTTCTCACTGCGGGGGCTTCTCTTGTTGTGAAGCACGGGCTCTAGGTGTGCAGGTTTCAGTAGTTGTAGCACGCGGGCTCAGTAGTTGTGGCTCACGGGCTTAGTTGCTCCGTGGCATGTGGGATCTTCCCAGACCAGGACTTGAACCCGTGTCCCCTGCATTGGTGGGTGGATTCTTAACCACTGTGCCACCAGGGAAGTCCCTCAATTCTAGTTAAATAATAATTTTAATTGATTTAAGTTAATTTGTTTAAATTTAAATTAATTTCTTTAAATAACATTAGAAATTAAAGATTCAGTTTCTCAGTTGAATTACACAGATATAGAACATTTCTATTGTCGCAGACAGCTCTATTGGACAGCACTGGTCTGTAAGATCCACTAGGATAAAGAATAAAAGATCTTAGTGCCAGGTTTTCAATTCCTGATTCCAACTGACATGAAGCTCAACTATATATACCTCCTGCCCTGTATTCCATGAGATCCTTTGTATCCTTATAATTTGCATCTACCACCCTACCTCTCCCATCACTACCTTTTACTTGAGCTAGACTTTAGTTCTTACTATATTCAAAAGAATCTTAATTAAGAACATATTTTTGACTGATATTACTAATAGAAATAACAACCAATACAATTTATTGAGTGCTTCCATATATGAACACCATGCCTTAGCATTTTACATGCATGTTTTTATTTAATCTTCACAGGAACCTTATAAGATAGATTTTTATCTCTATTCAACAGCTGAAGGAACCAAGGACAGAGAGGTTAAACAAGTTATCCAAGGTCACAGAGCTAACTGGTGGTAAAGTAGGAATGGAATCGATCTTCCATCTTCAATGATTGATGCATAGGTACCTGGCTTGACTTTTAACCATGGAAGCAGATGCAAAAAGTGGCAGGTACCCCATCCTGGGACATCGTAAATAGGAACTAGAAGTCTGAAGCTTCTTTAGAGATCTGTGGATTCTGGACACCTACTCAGGGCAGCTGGTCTGGTTCCAATCATCTCTCTGCCTAGCATTTTTTTCTTCCACTAAAGAACAGGAAGTTTGAGAAGTGACAGGCCATGGGCACAGGCTGACCCTGCTGCAAAATAGCCCCTCAGGAGCAAACTGCATGTCCTGTGAACCCGGGGACTGGCCAGCGAAATTCCCTGATGCTAGAACTTTGGTCAGAGGACCTAAGTTGTATGCTGATTGGTGCTGGAAGCCAAGTTTGGTGGGGGAAGGGAGTCAGCACATACTTCTCTGCTGAACTCCATTTCCCATTTGGTCTGGCAGCTTGTTTTTAACGAAGCCAATCCAAAAATTCCGTGTCAACATTGCTCATTTTACTGGAACCGCAAATGCAGCCCCCTGGGACCTGGCTCTATCTCTGGGCAGACATCAAAAACAACTCCTTTTTACTTTGAAATCATAACAGTCTTCTAAGAGCTACCCACTTCCTTACTTTCTTTCCCCTCTCTGAGAAAGAAAGAAAGGGCCAGGCTTTGTGGGGTGCAGCACCCCAGGATTTACGGTCGGCAGAGAAAGCCTCAGGGCTGGCCAGGCTGAGGGGGTTTTCCTGGACCCTGCTGTCAGTTTTCCCTTTCTTGTGCTTCCAAGGCCTCGTGGTTCCTGCCTGCTTGTCTCCTGTCCAGGACCAGCCTGATGAGTAGGCATGGCTTTCCCAACTCCCTCTTCACCCTGCCACAGCTGCCTTCACGTTGTGACTTCTGGGGGTTGTAAAAGATGCTGCCACAACCAAAATCCTCTCTCCGTGGGTGACCGAAGCACGATGCATCCGTCAAACTTCCGTAGCTCCCCAGGGTTCCTCTGCTTTGGGGAGAGGGGCCACTTTTTAGCCGCTTCAACACTTGAGATCCCAGCAGGAGGTGGGAGGTGGGGAAGGGTATGGGGGTAGGAGGAAAAAAGACATGTTTTGGGAAGGAGAACACTAGTGATTAGTGGACAGTTAAAGGTGGATTTTTTGGCAAGTGGTACGTACTGACAGGGCATGTCAACGGTGGGGTTTGCTGCATATAAGGTTCTCTCCAGGAGACAGAAGGTGAGAGAAAGGCTTTTCATGCCCTGTCCCCTGGGCATGACCTGGCTCCAGGTCTCCTTTCTCTAGGAAGGCTTCTGCAACTCCTGACTCGCCCAAACATGGATATGTAGTCCTCCTCTGTGTCCTCATAACATCCTGTGCTTCTCTCCTTTGTGGCACTAGCCACTCATTCATCACCTCTCCACTTTCCTGCCATTCCTCTTCACTGTTTCCTGCCGTGTTCCCAGCACCCCTGCATCTACGTAGTGAGGTTAGCAGACACCTCCACTATTTTGAGTGAATGAAGGAATACTAGCTGCTCCTTGCAGAGCTAGGAGAGGAGCAGCTGAGGGAGTAGTGGGGAGATTGGTGCTCTAACCGAAGTTGAGGCTGTGATTCACGAAGAACGTGGTGGTTAAGCGGCGTGCGTCGAGTGTGAACATGCGCTCCATCACTTACTAGCTGTGTGCTTGGGCAAGCTGTTTCATCTCTCTTTGCCTCAGCTTTTTCATTCATAAACTAGGGATGATAATAATACCTATCTAATTTTTTGTGTGAGAAATAAATGAGTTAACATATTTAAAGTCCTTATAGTTTAACACATTGTAAGCTCTTAATAAATGTCAGCTTAAGAAAATTTTAAAAAACCCTAGAAGAGTCAGCTCTTTAAGCTGTCATCATTCGTTGCTGACTTGCTTTATTCCCACCTCGCTGGCCTCCTCCTGTTGCTTTAACATGCTGACCCATTCTTGCCTCAGAAGCTTTTCTTTTGGACTCTATCTGAAAGAGCCCACCCCTTGCCCTCTTTGGGTTTCATCATGAAGCACTTACAGTATAGTGCCAGACACCGCATCTGGGCATTACTTTATTTGAGTTTTGTTTGTGTCCACATAAAAAAGTAAGCTCCATGAAGGCAGGGGCTTTGTTTTATTCACTGTATCATTCCTTGTGCCCAGTATACTGTCTGCCACATAGGAGGTGCTTAGCAACAGTTGTTGGATGGATGGATGGATGGATGGATGGATGGGTGGGTGGATGGATGGATCCACTGACCTCCTTTGGGAGACTTCTGGGACCATTTCTCCCGTCCTTCCCCTCCTCAATCTCCCAATCACACACCGTCATGTGCAGCCCTTTCTCCGACTCCCATTCTACCAAACTTGCTCTCTGGGTCCCTTTCCCCTCAAATGGCCATTTGCCCAAGCCATGCACTGTCTCAGGTGGTGGGGTTCCCACACAAGCAGTCTGGAATTTGCTGACTAGTCCAGAGAGATCGGCTGCCCAGCGTCAGCTGTTAAGGGGACACAGTGAACAAGACAGTCCAATGGGAGAGGCAAATGAATGGAGAGGTGATTACATCTGCGTTGAAGCTGTGTCAGAGAGAAACCCAGGGAGTACAGGGCCACTGAGGAGGGGCCCACAACCTACACCCAGGCAGGAGTTCCCCTTAGACCCAAAGCTAGGCTCGACCATAGAGCCTCATCCTAAATAAAGCGCGTGAATAGATGACACACAGCTAGTCTGTTGGATTTCTCCTGAGCTGAAAAAATACCTGGAGACCAAAGTGAAACCGAAAGCTTTTATCAGTCACAGGAGCGCAGATTTGATATCATCAAAGAAATATTTTCAAGACGTGGGGAAGGGCAGACAGTGTAATTAGCTGTGAGTAGAATACTTCCCGCTTTTGAGGGTGGAGAGAACTTGGGCTCCCGATGCTGTGGGCCCAGAATGGGGGGAGGAGTGACCCAACTCGACTCGCAAATCCCTGCTGGGAAGGGAACATTTCGCCAGCCTCCATCATCTGTAAATCACAGACTCAAAGACCGTTTTGGTATTTTTTAAATTAATTTTTATAGTCCCAGAAGATTCCTGCTGATCATAGTTCCTTGATATGATTTTTTAAATAATTTTCAAAATTAGAGTGTTATGGGTTGAATTTTATCTCTCCGCCCCCCACCCCCCCGCCAAATTTATATGCTGAAGTCCTAACCCTTAGTCCTCAGAATGTGACCTTATTTGGAGATGGGATCTTTACAGAGGTAATCAAGTTAAAATGAGGTCATTAAGGTGGGTACTAATCCAGTATGTCTAGTGTCCTTCTAAGAAAGGAAATTTTGGACACAGAAAGGCCTTGAGGGAAGAAAATGTGAAAAGACATAGAAGACAGTCATCTACAAGCCAAGGAGAGAGACCTGGAACAGATTCTTCTGTCCTCAGAAGGAGTCAAGCCTGCAATACCTTGATTTTGAACTTCTAGCCTCTAGAACTGTGAGATAAATTTCTGGTGTTTCAGCCACCCAGGCTATGGTACTCTGTTACAGCAGCCCTAGGAAACTAATACAGAGAGTAAATAGCAATTCTTCTTCAGACTGAGACAAAAAAGGACCCCATCCATGTCTTTCCTAATCACTGGTAAATTCAAGTATTTCACAGGATAGTTTAGTTTCTCAATGAGAGTATATATGTTATATGTATATCATACCTATGGTTTGGTACAAGACAGAGAGTAACCAAGCCTTTACATTCCTGGATGGGCTAGTTGAGTGTTAGGCACAGAGATTCAACTCAGTTTAACAAATATTTATTGATTCTTCCATGTGCCAGGTGCCGGGCTGGAGATGCAGAAAATATAGTCCCTGCTTTTAAGGAACTCACAATCTGGTAGAAAAATCGCAAGTGTATAAACAACTATACCTCAGAATGATAAGCACAATGATTGAAATGCATAAAATGACACAAGGAAGAAGTGCGTATCTCAAGGAACGGGGGCTGGTCAGAGAAGCTTCTCAGAGGAGGGTCTGATCTGAGTTAAACTTGCCATCTTCTCTATGAGGTTACAAATCAGGGAAACAGATTGCACCAATACACGCTACCAGTCTGAATATGTTTTCAAAAGCAGAAAAACCATTTGTGAATCATTGCAGCATTGTTTATAATAGCCAAAAGAACTGGAAGCCTCCCAAATCTTTATTAATAGACAGTGCTAAGTAAATTATGCTATATTCATAAAATGGCCACTCTATAGCAATTATGCAACTGTTAAAAATGAGGTAAAGTTACATATACTGGAAAAGTATATATACTTTTATATACTTTACATATACTTTCCAAGTTATATATACTTGGAAAGATCTCCAAGACATTAAGTGAACAAATTAAATGGTAGAATAATGTACCTAGTATGATACCATTCATGTTATAAGTAAAAGGATATATGAATAGTTACTCAGATTTATGAATGCATGGAAAGAATCTGGAAGAATACATAAAAACTGGTAATATTAGTTACCTGAAAGGATGGGAGAGGACAGGCAGGGATATTTTATATATATGTATATATTCATTTAATCTTTTAAAAAGGTTTTAAGGCAAAAACAAAATTTAAAAATATTTCCTGGGAACTTGCCCTGATGCCTGAGCCGACTGCTGGAGAATTCACCTCCCAGACAACTCAGCTCTGCTCTCTCTCCTCATGCTGCGTCCACCCAGCCAGCATGTCCGTTTACACAGTGGCCCTGTCCCCAGATCCGCAGTCATGTGCACACTGTTTGCTTTGCTAGACTTATAGCTAAGAGCTGTGAATTTAACAGCAGGCAGAACTGGCTTCAAATCCCCAAATTTTCCCTCACTAGCTGTGTGACCTTGAAAAAATTATCTTCATCCTCTGAGCCTCAGTTCTCTCATCACAGGGTGATTGTATGAATTTAAAAGGCAATCCCCATTGAGGGCTCAATGAATCGTAACTTAAAAAAAGATAAATAATAGGAATCAGCCAATGTTCAATTGATCCCCACTGAATTCAGACCACCCCCCCAGGTTGTATTTACCTGTGGCCAACTGGACTGTCTACCTCATCTTAGGTGACTGAACTTCTCCAGTTTTAGTGAAAAATTGTATCATATCAAACCAAAAGGAAGTAAATAATGGGATTTGAAGATTTGATCAAGAGTGTTCATCTTTAGTAAAAACAGATTCTACCTTCTCCCTCTGTCCTCTCTATTCCCACTCCCTCTGACACACACACCCACACCTCCCCACGCACACCTCAAAACCACTAGAAGTTTGGGCAGAACTGTTCCCATGGGAAGAAAACCCAGTATGACACAATCCAAATGTGCAGATTTGCTGTATCCATCAAGAAGTTTCTTTAAAATAATGCTTGCCCTGCAGCATTTAGCATATGTTTATAGAATAAATGCAATTCACTAGATATTTATTCAGTCATCATAATATTAAAAATAATAGTGGGACTTCCCTGGTGGCACAGTGGTTAAGAATCCGCCTGCCAATGCAGAGGACACGGGTTCGAGCTCTGGTCCAGGATGATCCCACGTGCCATGGAGAAATTAAGCCTGTGGGCCACAACTACTGAGCCTGCACTCTAGAGGTCACGAGCCACAACTACTGAAGCCTGTTCGCCTAGAGCCCATGCTCTGCGACAAGAGAAGCCACCACAATGAGAAGCCCGCGCGCTCCCCGCTCGCTGCAACTAGAGAAAACCTGCGCGCGGCAACGAAGACCCAACGCAGCCAAAACTAACTAACTAAATAAATAAATCTAATCCTTAAAGAATAAATAAATAAATAACTGTGCAAATAACAATCTAGAAATGCTAGCAGAGTATTTCAAATAATGCCTTTAGAAAGTAAACCCACCTAAAATAATAATACACAAATTGGTGCTATTTAAAGGCAAAATCGCTGTACTATAAAAAGTGACACTGATACTACAGTCTCAGCATCTACATGTCTTTCACGTGTCTTTCAAACAGTATGAAAAGCTGTAACTTCAGGGTCTACCTCAAATAAAAGCAAAAACAAGTAAAATAAAATAATAGTGTAGTGAATTCTTGTCATTTTCAGCTATGTAGCACCTGAGCCTCCTTCTTATGTTAGGGAATTCTCTCACTCTGTGGGTTTAGGGAAGAAGCAGAGACCTTCCTCCTTCAACAGAAGCTGAAAGAAAACAGGCATCTTTTCATCCCATTCCCTGGCAGCCAGAGCTCTGGCCTGTACACTGGACTCAGCCATTTGGATATCTCCATCTGGAACTTTAAATCTGGAGCAAGGAATATAAAGACAGGGGGAAGTCTCGAGGTGATCACAGCCTCACAGTGAGTCTCACAACCAGACAGTTCCTGGGTCCAGGCCTGGGCTGTGTTCTCAGCTGCCCAATCTACCTTAGTTCCTGCCCATTTTCCACGCCTGGTTCTCCAGCCTTCCTGTTGATCCTGTGAACTACCCCAAATCCTTTCAATAGCTTCCTATTCTCTTTAAGTTAACCAGAGTTGGTACCTATTTATTTGTAACAAAGAACCCTGACTGGAACTAATCACTGAAAATTATTGAGCAGCTACAAGCGAGGAATTATTCTAAGCTCTTACATGGAGTAACTTCACTTAACCTTCATAACAACCCTGGGAGAATGTAACCGTTTACTCCCATTTGAAAAGTGAGAACACTGGGGGTTGTTGAGGTTAAATAGCTAACACAAGGTCAACAGCTAGAAAAAAGGCAGAGTCAGGATTCAAATCCAGATCCATCTGACTGAAATCCATTTAGCTCTCTCCTACTCAGCTCCCCACATATTTGTAGATTAGTTTACCAGTTACTCAGAGTGTCTTATACCTTACCTCATGTAATGCTGACAGCTCCTTGAGGTTGGAATTTTTAATCCCTTTTTTACAAAGGAGGAAACTGAGCCTCAGCAAGATTAAAAGCAACCTGATCAAATACTTATCATAAGTCTTAAAACTGCACATACTCTTTGATTCAACGATTTCAGGTCTGAGCATTTATCCCAAGGAAATAATCAGAGGTGTGACCAAAGATTATTCACTGAGTTGCAATCTATTGCAGAGGAAAACTAGACACCATCCTTATGTCCAACAATCAGGAAATGGCCAAATTAGGGAATACCATATGATGGACTATTATGTGGTCATTAAAATTAGTCTGTAGAAGCAGATCAGTGGTTGCCTGGGCTTGGGGGGAATGTGGAGACTGACTTACAAGGCGGTATTCCGGAACTTTCAGGAATGATGAAGATGTTCTAAATCTTGACTGTGGTTATAGTTACGTGAGTGCACGCAGTTGCCCAAATGCATCAAATCATACACTTAAAATGGGTGCATTTATTATATGTAAATTATACCTCAATACATTTTTAAAAAATTCTTCTGTAGAAAAGATTTTTATCAAGAACAATGTTCCTAAAATATTAAGTGAAAAGGTTACAAAATGATATTTACAATATATTTATTTCCATGTGTGTTACATGCATAGAGAAGAGATAAGAAAGAAATATACCAAAATAACAATAGTGGTTATCGTTGGATGGTGGGAACTATGGGTAATTTAGACCTTCTTTATACTTTTCTGTATTCTTAAGTGATCAGAAGAAATAAACGTGAAAAAAAAAGTTAATGACTTGCCGTATGTCACACAAGTATTAGAAGAGGCTAGAAATTAGGACTTTGCAGCCAATTTAATTGTACCTTCTACTATGCCTCAGGTGCCTGTACCATAGCCAGCTCAGATCTCCAGAAGAACAGCTAGGTGGCTCAGGGTTACTCGGCTACCTCTCCTTACCATACCATGAGGACCCGAAAGGCAGTATCAAGGCCTTATTGAATTTTGTATTCTGGTGCCCATCACAATGTGTACCTGTGACTGTTACAGAGTAGAGGCTCAGTAAATGGCTGTGAAACAAATAAGAGAGACATTTACATTTTAAAAGGAAATCTAAGAGAGGAAGTATGGTGTGATTGTTAGAGCATGGACTCTGGAACCAGATTGCTTGGCTTTGAGTCCAGGCTTTGCCACTTACTGGTTGTGTGGCCTTGGGAAAATTGCTTAACCTCTCTGTGCTTTGGTTTCCTGTATCTATAAAATGAGATCATGAGAGTGTCTGTCTCCTAGGCTGTTTTGAGGATTAAATGAGTTAGTAGATAGAAAGCACTTAGAACAATGCCTGGCACATAGCGAACTCTATAAAGTGTTAGATATTATTATAAGAGATTTTTCTAGTCCAACCTCCTTGCTTTAGAAATGAGGAAACTGAAGTCCAAAGAAAGGCAAGTGACTTGTCCAAGATCACAAAAGGAGTTGAAGGTGGAACTGAGGGCTCTGCATCTATCAATCAATACATCTGTGGAATGAAACATATACTGGTTGGCTTCTTGCCCTGTGTCTGGCATTGTCCTAGATTTTGGCTGGGGAACATAAGCCATGTTTCCAGTCTTTGGATAGGATGAAAAGATGTTTACACAAGAAACAGCTGGAGACCAGTGCAATACAGAATGCATTCCTAACTGGACAGCACAGTGAGAGACGGGAGGTCAGAAAATGAGAAGATCAACATGGGCTGGCTGAACCAGACAGGGGCCTCTTGGATCTGCAGGGTGGAGAAATAATCAGGACAGTGGCTTTCCATTTTTGTGTCTGAGAGTGACTGGGAAACATCAGATACCCCAGCTCCACAAACTCCCCCTCCACATAAAACTGAAAGGGGCAAGCCCTTTGGGACCAGGCAATCTGAGTTGAAATCCTGGCTCTGTCACTTATCAGGTAAGTGACCTGGGGACAGTCACTTGCTGTTTCTGAGCTTTAGTACCTTAACCTGTAAAACGGAGGTAAAAGTACCCTGACCACTGGGTTGTTGTGGGACCAAAGGAGCTAGTACCTGAGAGACACAGAAGATCAATCAAGATTAATCCCCCTTTTTTTTTTTTTGGCCTTCTTTGGCCCACCAGATTGAGGAGTCCTTTAATACCTCTCTAATGAGGGACAAGATGTAAGATGGAGACAGAACAAATCAAATTAAATCATTAGAAGAATTTTAGTTATCTTCCCCTGAGACCTGGCAGGAGAAGGAGGGTGGTGAGGATGAGAGAGCATAAGGCTTTGGAAAGAGAGTGGTGAGGACTGCAGAGGAAAGTCCCAGTAAGGGAGAACATAGGCACTGAGGACGTTAGTTATGGCCAGCTCCAAGTAGGGTATCAACTTTCTTTTGGTGGAAAGGAAAGGTACCAGCATGTGTTGAGCCAGGCATCATGTTAGATGACAGGGATACAGCCTTGAACTATATATGAGTCTGAGCCTTAGAGGCTCCAGTCTTTTGATAGATATTAGCAGGAAAATAAAGCATTACAAGTCACATAATTATAATAAAAACAAGACAGCACAGAAGACAGCATGATTAATACTATGAGGAGGTCATATGGAAGGTGGGTTTTGAAGGATGAATAGGAGTTCAATTCAGGTCGGCAATCTAAGGAAGGGCAAATGACATAAGGTTCAGTACTGCTGGAGTAAAAATGGTTTGAAAAGATGAGTTTGAGAGATGAGGCTGGGGAGGTAGATGGAGGCTAAATGATGATAATCAGCCTTTATCCTAGAGTGATGGAGGCTAATAAAGGGTTTTAAATGAAAGAAGGACTGTGTCCAATTTTTAAGTTAGAAAGACACCCTGGCAGCAAAATGCAAGGTGCGTTGGAGTGGGGGAAAGCCTGGAAGCAGAATGCTGTTGAAGACACATTTCTGTGGCCCAGGAGAGAGGATGAGTGTCTGAACTAGGACATCATGTGGCCGTCTTCTCTAGAGCTCCTCAACCACGTGCAATCTTATCCTCTTCTATCCGCAGCGTATGTTTTCCCTCACTCATGGCCCCCTGACTCTGGACCATGTGTTGTGATTATCCGTATATTTGTCTTCCCTCCACTTCCAGTTTGGGAGCACTTTTCTTTCTCTGCATCCCTGGGCCAAGGAGCTGGTTCACAGTTGGCACTGATGTGTTTTGAAGGTCATGGGGTTTGGGAAGAAGAGCATGGGGTGAACACAGCATGTGGTCCAGTTCATGAGCCAAACAAGAGCTCCAGGCCTTCTGTTCACTCACTTCCCTTCTGTATAAACTGTGCAAAGAAATATTAACCGCCTTCTCTATTGTTTTGTGAATCAACAGAAGAGTCTTGCATGTTTACCATCCAGAGCTTTAAGGAAATAACACATAATCAGGGGAGGAAAAGCCAGCTGGTGGTAGTTGGAGTTTGCCTGCATGATTATTTGTTTCCCCTCTCATAAAAAAGTTGAAGTTGGTTCAGTCTAGGACATATTCCAGAGGTGAATTTGCCAGTCCACAAAGACACTTGGGTGCAACTATTATTTTCTCCTTTGTTCTTCCACGACTTTCCCTTTGCTGCCTTCTGATGCTTCTGTGTGGGCACAGACAGGGCGGCTGCAGGTTACCCGGAACCTAAAAGTTGTTATCCCCTGACATCTGCACCAACAGCTTATGTAAAACGAGCTGGTTCCAGCAAGCACATGTCCCAGGCAGGAGCCGGCCCACAGCCAACATCCTCCAGGCGCCTGTGAGCTGTACACTGCCAGGGCCCGAGAACCAGGCAGCGCTGAGGGCTGCGGCTGCGTGGGGCGTTGGAAAGAGCTGCCTCTGAGGAGGTCCGGGACACGTGGGCAGAGAAGTCAGGTAAAAGAGGACTGAGAGTCCCGGGCAGCACCTGTTCCCAGGGAGTAAATAATACTTTGCCCTCGTGTCATAACTCCTGCGTGTCACCCAGCAGGCATCCAGTTCATCCTGCACTCTGGGCCCCAGCCTTGCACCAGTGCGCTGCTGGTTTCAAATGTGCTTTGGAAAAGAAAGCAAAGGTCCTGATGGCTTCTGCTCCCTGCTCAGCTCGGTGTCCCTCCCGGACTCTCATTTCACAGCTGCCATCCAGCTGTAGGGCTCACAGGGCGAGCCTTGCCAAGTATTTGAATCTGGTGCCTCCAGCTTTGGAGAGGAACGAGGTGACAGGGGTAGAGAGCCTGAGATGCACTCGGCTGTGGTCCCAGGAGGACAGGTGCTGGTGGCTATAGTCTCATCCCTTCCCCCCCTTTTCTCTCCTTCCCCTCCCCCACTCGCCTCTCTGTTTACAGTCTATTCGCAGGACAATATTTGAAGTATTCAAAATATGGGCGTCATATCCCAAGATTGAATGCCAGGCCCATTGCGCGGAAGGAGAATTAGTTAAGTTTAGAGACAGGGAAGATTAATCCGTCTGTTTGGGAATGTGTCAGAGTTCGGCGATCACTCTGTTTTGAAAGGACATCATTTATCAGTTTAAGTAATAATGCAGTGGTTCAAAACTTGGGTACTAAGGGCAAAGAGGCCTGGATTCAAATTCCAGCTTGGCCACGAGCCTGCCGCAGAATTATATTTGGGTAAATCCCTTTGCTCCCATTTGTTGAGTGACCAACTCATCCAGGTTTGCCCTGGGTTTTCCAAGTGCTGGGAACCCCCTCAGTCAGCCCTGGGCACACTTAACATAGGATGATTGTGCTTAGTTTCTCCCGCGTGAAGTCTAACTGAATAAGACTCACACAGTGTTTGCCACAGTGCCTGGTGTACACCGAGCACGCTGCTAAGTAAGCTAGTATGATGTCCTTTTGAGTGGTCAAAGGTCTTGGGGTACTCAACGGTGTCTCTTGTACTGCTAGAGTACAAGAGACACAGCTGCAAACAAAGCTGTCACTGTGTAAACATGGCAGCATTTGTGACTGGAGCCAGCCCTGTTAAGTAGCTAGTGTAACCTCTACTTTACTTTACTGATGAGGAAATTAAGACTCTGAGGGATAGGACTTGCCAAATGTTAATAGGAAAGGAAGGACATGGATCTTGAACCCAGACCTTCTACATCAAGCCCTGAGTTCTTTTGCCCTAGATCATTCCACCTCCCTTGAGGCCATTCACACTACAGCTTGAGTACTGCCTAAGCCTTGGCTCAAGCTGTCCCCTCTTCTGGAACGCCCCAGCTTGCTGCCCTGGGCTGTGAGCCCTCCATCTCTTCTCCTGGCAAACTCCTACTCTCGGCACCCAGCTCAGGCCTCACCTTCTCCAGAAACCTGTACTGACCCTTCTTCTGTCTCTACCCTCTGAACATCCCTTGTGTATCTCTGCTGCGATAGTTCCCTCATGGTATTGCAATGACTTACTGATAGACTGTCTCCTGTGAGCCCCTGGAATGCAGGGATAGTTTCTCTCTTTCCACCTCCCCAGAGCCAAACACGGTTCCTGACACAAACCAGGTGCTCTGTGAATGTTGTGGAACTGAACTGAATTCACTAAGGTCTGACATGATTGTTTTATACTTAGTAATAATAAAATAGCTACAATTACTTGAGTCTTATGATATGTCAGGCACTATGCTGAGCCTATATATTGTCTCATTTAATCCTCACAACAAACTCATGAGGTCTGATAAATGACAAATAGGAAAACAAGGCTCAGAGAGGTCAAATAACCTGCCCTAGGTCACACAGCCAATAAGCATCATATCCAAACTTTGAGTCCAGATCTGACTAACACCCTCTTAACCTCTGCGCTCTTTACTGTCGCTGGTGCCTAACTCAGTTCCTTGCATAGATGAGGCGCTGGTTACTAGCAGACAAGGTGGATGGATGGCGTGGTGCAGGGACTGGCAAGCTCTCCATGGGATGGGCAGTACCGGACCCAGGCTCACTGTCTTTGGGCCCGCAGAGTCAGCTGGGGTGTGTTTTCAGGAGCTGCCGGCTCCCTGGGCTGGCACCGAAAGCCCTTCCTAATTCCAGGGCTCATTTTCACCCGCATACCTTCCCAGACTTTCTCATCATCCCAGGGCAAGGTGATGTCTGACAAACCTAAGGAATGCAGTTGAATTGTCTTCAACAAAGTTTTTGCCGGTAAAACTTGGGGGACTTTCCAGGCACTTTCCTCTGACGTTTCAACTAAGAACACCAGGATAAGCTGCAATGAATCAGCCCATGGAAAACGAGGGCCATCAAAGTTTCCCAGGAAGTCAAGTTGCTGTACACGTGTCTTCACCCAGCCAGGCAGGAAGTCACAGGCAGCCCAGGGTCCTCCAGCGTCCCTGTGGGGGGATGGGCAGAAGGACAGAAGAAGGAGCACTGCTGCCCAGGTGAGAAAGGCTAGGTCTAGAGGCAACTTCTGATCTATAAGAAGCCTCAGGGAGAAGCAAGAAGAACTATGATTCTGCAGCCTGTGGAACAAAACCCACATTCACAGAAAGATACACAAGATGAAAAGGCAGAGGGCTATGTACTAGATGAAGGAACAAGATAAAACCCCAGAAATACAACTAAATGAAATGAAGATAGGCAATCTTCCAGAAAAAAGACTTCAGAATAATGATAGTGAAGATGATCCAGGACCTCAGAAAAAGAATGGAGGCAAAGATCGAGAAGATGCAAAAAATGTTTAACAAAGATCTAGAAGAATTAAAGAACAAACAAACAGAGATGAACAATACAATAACTGAAATGCAAAATACACTAGAAGGAACTAACAGCAGAATAACTAAGGCAGAAGAACCGATAAGTGACTTGGAAGACAGAATGGTGTAATTCACTGCTGCAGAACAGAATAAAGAAAAAAGAATGAAAAGAAATGAGGACAGCCTAAGAGACCTCTGGGACAACATTAAATGCAACAACATTCGCATAATAGGGGTCCCAGAAGGAGAAGAGAGAGAGGAAGGATCCAAGAAAATATTTGAAGAGATTATAGTCAAAAACTTCCCTAACATGGGAAAGGAAATAGCCACCCAAGTCCAGGAAGCGCAGAGAGTCCCATACAGGATAAACTCAGGGAGAAACATGCTGAGACACATAGTAAACAAACTGGCAAAAATTAAAGACAAAGAAAAATTACTGAAAGCAGCAAGGGAAAAATAACATACAAGTGAACTCCCATAAGGTTAACAGCTGATTTCTCAGCAGAAACTCTACAACCCAGAAGGGAGTGGCATGATATATTTGAAGAGATGAGAGGGAAGAACCTACAACCAAGATTACTCTACCCGGCAAGGATCTCATTCAGATTCGATGGAGAAATCAAAAGCTTTAGAGACAAGCAAAAGCTAAGAGAATTCAGCACCACCAAACCAGCTCTACAACAAATGCTAAAGGAACTTCTCTAAGTGGGAAACACAAGAGAAGAAAAGGACCTACAAAAACAAACCCCAAACAATTAAGAAAGTGGTCATAGGAACATATATATAGATAATTACCTTAAGTGTGAATGGATTAAATGCTCCAACCAAAACACACAGGCTTGCTGAATGGATACAAAAACAAGACTCATATATATGCTGTCTACAAGAGACCCACTTCACACCTAGGGACACATACAGACTGAAAGTGAGGGGATGGAAAAAGATATTCCATGCCAATGGAAATCCAAAGAAAGCTGGAGTAGGAATACTCAGATAAAATAGACTTTAAGATAAAGAATGTTACAAGAGACAAGGAAGGACACTACATAATGATCAAGGGATCAATCCAAGAAGAAGATATAACAATTATAAATATATATGCACCCAACATAGGAGCACCTCAATACATAAGGCAAATGCTAAGAGCCATAAAAGAGGAAATCGACAGTAACATAATAAGAGTGGGGGACTTTAACACCTCACTTACACCAACGGACAGATCATCTAAACAGAAAATTAATAAGGAAACACAAGCTTTAAATGACACAATAGACCAGACAGATTTAATTGATATTATCCGACATTCCATCCAAAAACAGCAGATTACACTTTCTTCTCAAGTGCGCATGGAACATTCTCCAGGATAGATCACATCTTGGGTCACAAATCAAGCCTCAGTAAATTTAAGAAAACTGAAATCATATCAAGCATGTTTTCTGACCACAATTCTATGAGATAAGAAATCAATTACAGGGAAAAAAATATAAAAAACACAAACACATGGAGGCTAAACAATACATTATTAAATAACCAAGAGATCACTGAAGAAATCAAAGAGGAAATCAGAAAATACCTAGAGACAAATGACAATGAAAACACGATGATCCAAAGCCTATGGGATGCAGCAAAAACAGTTCTAAGAGGGAAGTTTATAGCTATACAAGCCTACCTCAAGAAACAAGAAAAATCTCAAATAAACAATCTAACCTTACACCTAAAGGAACTAGAGAAAGAAGAAGAAACAAAACCCAAAGTTAAAAGAAGGAAAGAAATCATAAAGACCAGAGCAGAAATAAATGAAATAGAAACAAAGAAAACAATAGCAAAGATATATATAAAACTAAAAGCTGGTTCTTTGAGAAGATAAACAAAATTGATAAACCATTAGCCAGACTCATCAAGAAAAGGAGGGAGAGGACTCAAATCAATAAAATTAGAAATGAAAAAGGAGAAGTTACAACAGACACGGCAGAAATACAAAGCATCCTAAGGGACTACTACAAACAACTCTTTGCCAATAAAATGGACAACCTGGAAGAAATGGACAAATTCTTAGAAAGGTATAATCTTCCCAGACTGAACCAGGAAGAAATAGAAAATATGAACAGACCAATCACAAGTAATGGAATTAAAAATGTGATTAAAAATCTTCCAACAAACAAAAGCCCAGGACCAGATGGCTTCACAGGTGAATTCTATCAAACATTTAGAGAAGAGCTAACACCCATCCTTCTCAAATTCTTCCAAAAAATTGCAGAGGAAGGAAAACCCCAAAACTCATTCTATGAGGCCACCATTACCCTGATACCAAAACCAGAAAAAGATACTACAAAAAGAGAAAATTACAGACCAATATCACTGATGAATATAGATGCAAAAATCCTCAACAAAACACTAGCAAACAGAATCCAACAACACATTAAAAGGATCATACACCATGATCAAGTGGGATTTATCCCAGAGATGCAATGATTCTTCAATATACACAAATCAATCAATGTGATACACCATATTAACAAACTGAAGGATAAAAAACATGATCATCTCAATAGATGCAGAAAAAGCTTTTGACAAAATTCAACACCCATTTATGATAAAAACTCTACAGAAAGTGGGCACAGAGGGAACCTACTTCAACATAATAAAGGCCATATACGACAAACCAACAGCAAACATCATTCTCAATGGTGAAAAACTGAAAGCATTTCTTCTAAGATCAGGAACAAGACAAGGATGTCCACTCTCGCCACTATTATTCAACATAGTTTTGGAAGTCCTAGCCAGGGCAATCAGAGAATAAAAAGAAATAAAAGGAATACAAATTGGAAAAGAAGAATAAAACTGTCACTGTTTGCAGATGACATGATACTATACATAGAGAATCCAAAAGATGTCACCAGAAAACTACTAGAGCTAATCAATGAATTTGGTAAAGTTGAAGGATACAAAATTAATGCACAGAAATCTCTTGCATTCCTATACATTAATGATGAAAAGTTTGAAAGGGAAATTAAGGAAACACTTGCATTGACCATTGAAACAAAAAGAATAAAGTACCTAGGAATAAACCTACCTAGGGAGACAAAAGACCTGTATGTAGAAAACTATAAGACACTGATGAAAGAAATTAAAGATGATACCAACAGACGGAGAGATATACCATGTTCTTGGATTGGAAGAATCAATATTGTGAAAGTGACTATACTACCCAAAGCCATCTACAGATTCAATGCAATCCCTATCAAATTACCAGTGGCAGTTTTTACAGAAGTTCACAAAAAACCTTAAAATTTGTATGGAGACACAAAAGACCCCAAATAGTCAAAGTAATCTTGTGGGAAAAAAAATGGAGCTGGAGGAATCAGACTCCCTGACTTCAGACTATACTACGAAGGTACAGTAATCAAGACAATATGGTACTGGCACAAAAACAGAAATATAGATCAATGGAACAGGATAGAACGCCCAGAGATAAACCCAAGCACCTATGGTCAAGTAACCTATGACAAAGGAGGCAAGGATATACAATGGAGAAAAGGCAGTCTCTTCAGTAAGTGGTGCTGGGAAAACTGGACAGCTACATGTAAAAGAATGAAATTAGAACACTCCATAACACCATACACAAAAGTAAGCTCAAAATTGATTAGAGACCTAAAGGTAAGACCAGACACTATAAAACTCTTCAAGGAAAACATAGGCAGAACACTCTTTGACATAAATCACAGCGAGATACTTTTTGATTCACCTCCTAGAGTAATGGAAATAAAAACAAAATAAACAAATGGGACCTAATGAAACTTAAAAGCTTTTGCACAGTAAAGGAAACCATAAACAAGACAAAAAGACGACCCTCAGAATGGGAGAAAATATTTGCAAATGAATCATTGGACAAAGGATTAATCTCCAAAATATATAAACAGCTCATGCAGCTCAATATTAAAAGTCAAACAACCCAATCCAAAAATGGGCAGAAGACCTGAATAGACATTTCTCCAAAGAAGACATACAGATGGCCAAGAAGCACATGAAAAGCTGCTCAACATCACTAATTATTAGAGAAATGCAAATCAAAACTACAATGAGGTATCACCTCACACCAGTTAGAATGGGCATCACCAGAAAATCTACAAACAACAAATGCTGGAGAGGGTGGAGAAAAGGGAGCCCTCTTGCACTGTTGGTGGGAATGTAAATTGATACAGCCACTATGGAGAACAGTATGGAGGGTCCTTAAAGAACTAAAAATAGAATTACCATATGACCCAGCAATCCCACTACTGGGCATATGCCCTGAGAAAACCATAATTCCAAAAGACACATGCACCCCAATGTTCATTGCAGCACTATTTACAATAGCCAGGTCATGGAAGCAACCTAAATGCCCATCGACAGATGAATGGATAAAGAAGATGTGGTACATATATACAATTGAATATTACTCAGCCATAAAAAGGAACGAAACTGGGTCATTTGTAGAGACGTGGAAGGGCTTAGAGACTGTCATACAGAGTGAAGTAAGTCAGAAAGAGAAAAACAAATATTGTACGTTAACGCATACATGTGGAACCTAGAAAAATGGCACACATGAACCGGTTTGCAGGGCAGAAATAGAGACACAGATATAGAGAACAAACGAATGGACACCAAGCGGGGACAGTGGTGGGGGGGTGGTGAGGGCGGTGATGGTGGGATGAATTGGGAGATTGGGATTGACATGTATACACTGATGTGTATGAAATGGATGACTAATAAGAAAAAAAAATAATTAAAAAAAAAAAAGAAAGAAAGAAACCTCAGGGATGGACTTGGAGGATGGGTTCCGGTTAGAGTCCTTCCAGTGTGACAATGGCCAATGATGCAGCCTTTCTGAGCTTTGGGGTCTTCTCTGCAGAATGGGGGGAATGGTACCTACTTTTAAAGGGCTGATGTGAGATTAAAAAAATTAATGTCTACACAGTGCTGAGCAGTCCCCACAGCGAGTAGCTGCTTGTCAGCAGTAGCTCTTATATGTGAGTGAAGGAAGGGCAAAAATATGAGTGGGGCCCTGGCATCTGGGGTGGCCGTGAGTCTAGCCGATTCCTCACTGCTCCCCCTCTGAAAGAGTCTGCTTGCTGTGCCACCATGACTGCTCCCAGGCTGAGCGGCACGTACCACGTTCCCCTGACCAGTGGCTCCCAAAGTGTGTTTTCTGCAGGCTGGTATCTGCAGGAAGGACTGGTGTAGCCACAGCCCACCGTGTTCACAGCGCATGTGTTTTGCAGCCCTGGCAAGCTGGGAGTGCGTGACCCTGCGACACTGTCTCAAGGGGACCTTTCCTCCAGAGGTCAGGCTGGGCCTGCACTCTTACTCAGCGAAGCCCTGCCTTTGAGAAATTCCTTCTGGACACATTGCAGGAAGGCTCATGGGCTCCACGGTCCTGGCCGTGTTCCTTTCCTCTCCCTACCACTCACCCGCTTTTATGGCAGAACCTGAGGCCAGTGGAAAATTTGTGCTCAGGTGAAGAAAGATGTGTGATGTCTTAGATAATATCTCTTCTTCTCTGACTTTGAAGTGTGTTAAAGAAATACACATGACCTAAAATTGATAATAGCCTTTAAAGTGTGGTCATGTCTTCTTGTCAAGTCAACAAGTATCTATTAAGTTGTTACGTGTTTGAAGACTGGGGCTCATGAAGCGTTTATGGATGGAAAGGCCTGTGGAACTAATGTAAACAGTTAAGAAATGAGAGCCTCAAGAGAAGTGACATCCTGAAGATTATCAGCCAGTTGGGGGGATTTAAATCCAACCCCCTGATCTTTGGCTTAATTCTCTCTCCTCTTTCTCCTCCTGCTTCTTATGGCCACCTCATGGTGTGGTTCGTATGGTGCTGGGCAACATAAGAACACCAAGAATTAAGGGGAACACCTCTGCTTTTGAGAACCTTTCAGTCTAGTAGAGAAACCAGCAGGTTAAACGATGAGCAGATGATGCTTAATAGTAGGCTCAGGAGAAAGAGCAAAGATATCGTACAAGGCTGATGTACCCTGGCTCCATCTCCTGGAAAGGCCCCACCACTCACCATCTGTGGGACCTGGGACAGGTTGCCTAGCCTCTGGAAGCCCCAACTTCCTCACCTATAAGCCTGCCTCTTAGGGTTGCTATGAAAGCATTTAGTGTACAGCCTAGCACATACTAGGTGCTCAATAAATGGAAGCAAAAGTAAATCAAAATCCTACAAAAATGCCACCTCTTCCTATTAGGCTTTCCTGTGGATATGCCATCATTTGCATTGTGAATTTACATCTGTTTTTTCCTTCAGTCCTCACAAGAGTGTTCAAAGATAACTGGAGAAGATTCTGAATAGACATTCATTGAATAAACAGTGCATGAATAATAAAACTAACAAGCACAGCTCATATGTCAGAAACTATTCCTAGCACAACCTGTTCTATGTAACTTATGTAATACATGCATTATACCCATACAACCACTCTATGAGCTGGGTACTATTATCCCCATTTTACAGATAAGGAAACTGAGGTCCAGAGATACTAAATAAAATACCTAAGATTATACGGGTAGTATATAATTTAGCTGAGAATGAAGCCAGGTAAGCTGGCTCCAGTGTTTGTGTTCCTATGAATGAATGATGAATGAGTGAATATATCCCCTATCTTACAGACACTGAAGCTGAGGCTGCCAGAACATAACTGAATTGCCCAAGGTTACACAGTTGGTTTAGTGCTAAAATGGCCATCAGATGGCAGGAGTCCACTTCCCTGCCCCCATCTGAAGTGTAGCCATGTGACTTGCTTTATTCAGTAAAACGCGAGTGAGAGTTGCCTACAGCACTTCCAAGATGGAAGCTTTAAGAATTTGCCACATGTCTTAGAAGCACGTGTTGAAGTGAAGCCTCTGTCTGCCTGCATCACAGAGAGACTAAAATAAGCAGAGTTCACCTGCCTATCAATGATAGCATTAAGTGAGAAATAAATTGTTCTTGTATTAAGCCACTGAGATTTGGGGGGCTTGTTATCACAGCAGAACCTGGCTTCTCCTGACTCATGCAGGTAGAACTAAGAACGAGAGCTTGGGTAAGCAAATGCTCATACACCTCCTGTTGCATTACCTAACCCCAGTCTCCAGGGCACACTTGGGGGTTTACCCACCAGTGGCTTCTTCCCCTGAGGGACTAAGCTCAGACCGAGTGAGCTGGATCATTTACGGCAAGGGTCCCCAATCCCCGGGATCTAATGCCTGATGATCTGAGGTGGAGCTGATGTAGTAATAATAGAAATAAAGTGCACAATAAATGTAATTGCGCTTGAATCATCCCGAAACCGTCCCCCGCCCCCGCCCCTGGTCCTTGGGAAAAGTGTATTCCATGAAAACAGTCCCTGGTGCCAAAAAAGTTGGGGACCGCTGATTTACGGCATGAAGAGAAGACAGCTGCAGAATTCCAGCTCCTGACAGAAGGCTCCAGACAGACACTGACAGCTTGGCTCTGCTGGTTTGATGCACCAGAAACCCCCTCCCCAAAGTGCTATCTTGTGCCCATTTTTCTTAGTGAATAGAATGCTGTAGAGAGAGGGAGCTTTTCATAAAGCAATCCATAGGTATTGAGATTAGCATCACTATCTCCCAAAGCTGAAGATGTAAAGTCAAGTTTAACTGAACAATTTGTATTTGACTGATTTTTTAAAAGGTTGTAAAGAGAGTGGCATGGACATATATACACTACCAAATATAAAATAGCTAGTGGGAAGCAGCCGCATAGCACAGGGAGATCAGCTCGGTGCTCTGTGACCATCTAGAGGGGTGGGATAGGGAGGGTGGGAGGGAGACGCAAGAGGGAGGAGATGTGGGGATATATGTATATGTATAGCTGATTCACTTTGTTATAAAGCAGAAACTAATACACCATTGTAAAGCAATTATAGTCCAATAAAGATGTTAAAAAAAAAAGAATAGTTACATAACCTAATAGGCTTATCATTTTCTATTTGACAAACACATTAACATTGAAACAATTGATACTGACACCAAAAATGTTCAACTACTTTTTCAAAAAAAAATTTTGATTGGTTAAATGAATCCAACTAGAATTTTTTTTAAAAAATGGTTTCTATATATAGAGAGTATCCCTTATATTAAACTAATGAGAGAAAATTATACACAAGAAGAGTTTCAGGATTTTAAATACTGACTGACATATATTGATTTATCTTAATTAAAAAAATTTGGTGACACACACCAAAAAGTTAATGGTGTCTCAGACTAGATGAACTCTATGTTCATCCTTAGAGTTGATTTTTCTGCATCCTCTAAATTTCATTCCTAGGCTCTATACTTTTCTTTGTTTTTCAATATCTTCTGAATTTTTGCATTAGACTAGTCTTATAATCAAATAGAACAATCAAGGTTTGGGTTTTTTTTTTTTTTTTAAGTTATGGTAAACTTATGTGTCCTTTCCTGAGATTGTCTGGCTATCTTTGGGGCCACTGGAGGCCAACTTGAAGGTGAATCTGAGCCCAGCTGTGTCAAACGGTGAGGGCAGACCCAGAACCACACCATGCAGGGGCTGGAAGAGACCTTGGAGCACACTGGTCACAATCTCTCCATTTCACAGGTAGGGGAACTGAGGCCCAGAGAAGGGATGTGCCCAGGGCCACACAGCTGGTGAGTGGTAAAGTAGAGCGACCACTAGAACCCAGGTCTGTCTGATGACAAAGCTCATGCACTGCTCGCCAGTTTTGAGGAGACTGGAAGCCTCTGGTTTGCACTACTGCACTGGATGTTCTTCTGGAACTTAGGTAGATAGAACATCATTCCCCATGTTCTGACACCAACTGCATTTGCCATGCACTTTCCAGGTAAAGCATATACAAATGCACAATCTCACTTGAACCCCTAACAACCCTGTGGGCTACAAAAGACGTTGAGCACTAAAACTCAGCCCCCTGTTTTCCTGGCCCCTCTTTGCATGTCAGCACTCTCCCTCACCTTTACACATTCAGGTGGAAAACTGTGTGGCACCAGCCATATCTTGGTGCTTCTGTTTCTCAACTGTGTGGTTTAGGACAAGTGACTTAACTTCCCTGAACCTCACTTCCCTCCTCTGTAAAATGGGTATATTAATGTAAGCTGTCCGAATGATCAAAGGAAATAATGCAGGTAGTGTGCCCGGCCCATGTTCATTTCCAGGCTGCAGCTCATCAGGCCCTCTCACAGAGGCATTTGACCAACAACTTCACAGCATGCCCCTTCTGTTCCCTTCTATGAGGGCTTCTCCATGTCACAGGCTGGTGTCCTCCGCCTCACCAAAACCTGCCCCTCCAATGCAGTGTCCCCTCCTCTGAGAAGCCTGCCTTGACTCCTTCAGCCACGCTGAGCACTCCCACTTTTACATTGTTATTGAAAGTATGGTTCCTGCCACACTTTCCTGTATTTTAGGCTCATGTCCCTAAGTAAGTGACTGCCTTTTCTTTCCGGCATCCACTGTACCATACCAGAATCAAGGATCTTTCATAACAGATAAAGCTGGATCTTTAACTTTGGCTTTCAAAGAGTTTATGTATCTATACCTATATCTATTTATCTATCCATACACACACACACACACACACACATATATATAATGTGTATATAGGTATATAAGTAGACACGTATATTTGCATGTATATATAAAATATATATGCGTATATATTTAACAATTCATCCCTAACTCTTGTTCCATTAGAAAAGTAGGTCAAGACCTGGAAGATCTTTGCTTTTCTTCACTAGTTTTGAAAAGCAAAGGTAAAGAAATGTGGATGTTAAACAGAGGTAGAGGAAACTGGGGAAAGGAGGAAGGGAAAGCTTGAGAAGGGAGAAAGGGGAAGACAATGGCTAAACGTATGATCTCATTTAGTCCTCAGAACAACCCTGGTGTGACTTTCGCTTTGCAGATGAGGAAAGTGAGGCCTGGAAAGATGAGTGCCACACACAAGGTGGCAGAGCCAGATCAGATCCTCGCTCTGCCTGATTCTGAAGTTGGTGCTTTTGTTGCAAAACCAGGCTGTGTCCCCTCTGCCAGGTGTGGGATGGTGGTTAGGTGCACACACTGTGAGCCAGACTACCCGTGTTGAATCCTGACCTGCCGCTTACTAGCTTGGGTGAGTTACCTCACTCTAGACCTCAGTTTCATCATCAATAAAATGGGAGTGACAAAAAGAGAAGGATCGCTTCATGTGGATGTTGCAGACATTAATGATCTCTAGCAAGTAAAGCACTTAGAAAAGTTCCAGGTGCAGAGTTCATCCTCCGTCAGCACTAGCGATGGTCATTCTCCCAGCTCCCCCATGACTGGAGCAATGGCTCCGGCAGAATCCAGCAGACTCAGGTGGAGCCCACTTCCTCATTACTCCAGATCCAACTTCTCCCTTGTCCTCCTTGCCCAAGGTCAGGACCCCACCAGGACCCTGCTGCTCACATCATTTACAACATGGGTTCCCATCCTTTGTGTAGGTGATTTGCAACTAGGGCACAGGTGGAATTTTGACGACAGGAAATACGTCTTGTGGAGAACAAACCAATGAAGGCAAAACTCTTCAATATGCTCCATTTTACCGATTTCTTCTCTTGAGTTTCCAATTCATAGAGCACCAGCATTGGTTTCTGCTTCATTTTCATATCTCCCATCATTTCCAACATAGGAAAATGCCCAGGATCACACAGCTACCAGGTGGAGAAACTGGGATTTGAACATAGATCATCGGATTCCAGACCCTGCCTGCTTAACCACTACTCCACAGGGCCAACCTTTCCCTATAGAATATAACTTGAGGACAGGCATCACCTATTACACTTCCAACCATGGCTGGTACCCCGCAGCTTGCTTATAATAAATAATCAGTACCCACTGATAGACTTGTTTCCTGAAAACATTAAAGACCTTCATTTAATCTCTTCAGAGTTGATTATCTCAGGGTTGAATTGAGGAAAGGCTGAAATAGTTATTCATTCATTCATCAAACATGTACTGAATGCCTAACCAGGACAAGACTCTAAGCTGTGTGCTAGAGAAATGAAAATCAGCAAGACAAGTCCCCTGCACTCCAGCTGCTTCATGTCTATGTCAGGGAGGCAGTGCAGGGATTCCCAACCCTGGACGAACATTTAATCTCCTGGGGAGCTTTTAAAACTATCCGGATGCCTGGGTCTCACCTCCAGTGGTTCTGATTTAATTACTCTGAGGTGGGAACCCAGGCTTTGTTTGTTGGTTTGGTTTTTTTTTTAATAGTAAACTTTTTTTATTTTAGAACAGTTTTAGATTGACAGAATTATTATGAAGGTAACAGAGAACACTCCTATAAACACCATGCCTAGTTTCCCCTATTATTAACATCTTACATAAATATGGTACATTTGTCACAATTAACGGACCAATATTAATGCATTATGATTAACTAAAGTCTATCCTTCATTTAAATTTCCTCAGCTTTTCCCTAATGTCCTTTTTCTGTCCCAGGATCCCACCTGGGACACCTCATTACATTTAGTCATCATATTTCCTTAGGCTTTTCTTCTGTGACAGTCTCTTGGCTTTGGTATTTTTTTAATTCCTCAGATTATATTACGCAGCCAGGGCTGCGAACTTCTGGTCTGGGGTCAAAAGCATGGAACTTCTAGAGGCGGCTGTCTGGGTGCAAATTCTGGCCGGGCTGCTTGATAGTTATGAGGCCTTGGGCAGTAAGCAATCCTGTAGGGCCCCTATTTTCTCACATGTAAAATGGAAATGTTAACAGTAGCTACCCCGTAAGTTGTAAAGGGCGAACGAGGCCAGTGTTTCTCAACTTTGTCATGTCAGAGCAGCCAGAGAAAATACATAGTATTTGTATGATGTATTGACATAGCACACAACCCAAGTTCTAGTGGCATAAATGGATGAATCTTCTCACAGCCAGGGATGAGGGGATCAAAGTTTGAGCCGCCTGTAGCTCTTCCGTGCCGGGTTAGGAAGTTCTGGGTTGACATGTGTAGAAACACTTAGGCTCTACCTCGGCTTGTGCAAGCCCTCCATAAACGTGGAAGAGGCAGACCTGTAAAGCGCAAGGGGCAGTGCAGACTGGGGAAGTGATAGGGGCAAGGCAAGAGCAGTACTTCCGGGGCCCATTTGTACCGACCTTTTGCCTTTCCAAGGGGAATGGGCATTGTCTCTGGAGCAGGAAGGAACCGCTCTCACTTCCTGAAGCTGGGTGACCAGCTATGGACATAAACCCAGGGCACCTCGTTACACTGCGAGGAACAAGAGCAGCCAGGCTGCTGACACATGCGGAATGCAGTGCGCCGGGAAAATTAAGTAGTGGCCCTTGGAAACAAGATTCAAGATTTCGTGTCCCGAGCCTCCTGCAAGGATGATCCCTCGTGCTGGTTACTGCCTCTCTGGCGCCACCCTGTGGTCTCGGCTGGGTGGTTCACGACCGGCCGAACCTGCCAAAACTCTGGCAAGTTTTTTTTTTTTTTTTAACTAAGAAACTTAAGACTTGGGTAGATCAAATAAAAACAACTTCTAGGGGAATAATTAAAAACTCCCAATGAAATAAAACGTTAACACTGTCTGGGCCACTGCAGAACCCAGAGAATATATTTGTGTATTTGAAAAATTCTAGGCACTTCATAATTGACCTTTTGATACA
Organism: Phocoena phocoena; assembly: GCF_963924675.1. Taxonomy (NCBI): domain Eukaryota; kingdom Metazoa; phylum Chordata; class Mammalia; order Artiodactyla; family Phocoenidae; genus Phocoena; species Phocoena phocoena. The sequence continues at coordinate 58,367,246 of NC_089219.1, read as the reverse complement.
AAATGACCTATTAAATTTGCAATTTTTAGTTCTTGGCTTTGAGGTTCACAGGACAAGCTGGGAAGTCTTCAAACCTTGAGCTGAATTAATCCCAAGAGGAGTTATTTGGCTTTTGAATCAGTTTTTCTTTGTCTAAGAGGTAACAGCGGCAACAGCACCCACCTTCTGGCCTCGGCGACAGTGCAAGAACCACCACAGCTTCATCTGCCTGGGAGCCGATAGCACGCACAGCAGCTGGGAGTCGCCTGTTCCCAGCAACATTCCCTTCGTCTTTCCAGCCAGCTTTGAATGCAGTGTTTGGATGAGTGGGATCAAACGTTCTCCCAGCATCTGCTTCTGTTCCCGGGCAAGTGCTGCAGCCAGCATGGAGGTGGTGGGAGGGTCCAGCCCCACACACGGACCAGCAGGCCGTGTTGCCCTCAGAGGTGCTATGGTAGGATGAGGGCTGTGGCCTCTGGAGGCATATTTGTGCAAAGATGCTAATCATTTTGATCCCAGCCAAGCTTTGTTACCTCAGAGTTGATCTTGGGATCAAGCTCTGGGTTCAAATGTTCCAGTCCATCTTCAGTAACAAAGTCTTTTTTTCCCCCTCATTTGCTAGGTGTGAATTTCCCGAGGCTGAAGAAATTAGAGTTGTGAAAGATTGTTACCATGAGATGGTTCTCTCTGCAATTTGCCCACAAATGTGTCAGCACCATCTCTAACAGACAGTCCTTGTACCTTTGAGACCCAGAGATGTTCATAGATGATTTAGATATAATAAACGCTGATATGCAGAAAAGACCTCTTACTACTATAAAGCATTTCTGTGTTCCTCATCTTATAGTGAAGTGTGTCAATGGCAAGAGTTTTAGCCCTGCTGTGTGACCTTGGGTAGGTTGCTTAACCTCCCTGAGCCTCCATTTTCTCATCTGTGAAACTGAGATACAAATGCCATCCTCAAAGTGTTGTTTTGGGAGGATTAAGAAGCATAGTAACTGCTAAGCTGAATGTCTGGCATGTGGTAAAAGCTCAATCATGGGTGGTTAGGACTGTGATTACTCCCACATAACTTTATGAGGTGGGACAGGCCCACTTTACAGATGAAGGAATTAGAGCTCAGAGACACAGAGTGACTGATCCACGTGAGTGGCACAGCCCATGGGGGCTCAAACTCTGGTTCTCCAGGCACTGAGTCTAGAGCCCTTTCCTCATTCCACATATAGGGTGCCTGCTCTCCTCCCTGCCAGATTGGCAGACACTCAGCTGAGGCTCAGACCACAGGGCTGGAGAAACAGCCACATCAGAGGAAGCCAAAGCAAGGAATGGAGGATCCACCAGACAGGCGTGAGCTGGCTGCCGGGAGCTCAGGGGCTTAAGGACCCAGACACAGGAGTGGGGAGATTCAGACCTGTGTCCACAGCAGGGAGGGCTAGAGGGGTGTGCGAGGCTGAGGTCTTGGCATTAAAGGACAGACGGCCTAACAAGCAGCCAGTGAAGGCTGACTCAGGGAGCCATGGACTCGAGAGACCAGAGGCTGGAGACAAGGACAAATACGAAGAACCCAGAAATGGACAGAAATAGAGGGAGGGAAACTTGATGAGAGGCTCCAAGATAGTATTAATTGAGCATGGCACCTGGCTTCTGGGGTGTGGCAGGTGAAAAGTCTGTCTGTGGTGGAGTCAGTTAAGATACTCCTTTAAGATTCCTTCTAATGACAAAAAAGAAAGTGTCTTTCCTTAGCAAACCAAGCAAACTTTCATAAGCCAAGTTCCTCCAAGCTTCCAGTGAAGGGAAATTGGCTAGGAGAAATTTGATTTGCCATGATTTGATGTCAGATGCTCTGGATATCTGTGTGATGTGTCCATGTGATGTCCACGTGTCGGCCCGGTAGAAGTAACCAGAATCTCTTTCAGCTTGTTTTCCAGAGAACCTGGAGTCGTGGAATATTAGAATGAAAGGTCATCCAGCTCATATATTTCTCCAGTGCATGAAGCTTCCCTTTCAAAGTGGTCTGCCAGGCTCTGCTCGAACACCTCTGGTAATGGGGAGCTCACTAACCCCCAAGGCAGCTCTGAATTTTAGACAATGCTTCCTTATTATATTCTTCAGTTGCCAGTGACAGAAAAGACTAACTGAAACTGCCATTAGCAACAAATAAATTCACAAATAAATAATAAGTAAGGAATACATTTTGCAGTAGACCCTTGAGGTGCCACCCAGATCCCCCCCCCCACCATGAAGGACTTTCAGCACCAGCTGCTGGAGAGCTGCCAGCAGACAACCTTTAACTGCCAACCCCTTCAGGGGCTGCTTCCCTGCAGCCGTCTTTCCTGGGGCAACCCACAGCTGATGACTAATCGTCTCCACCTAGGGCTCCTCCTGGGCTTGGCTGAAGCTGTCGTCAGAACTGCATTTGGCTTGAGTCCTCCCTCTGCAGCTTCTGCTCCCTTCCCTTCCTCCGGCATTCATCCCTAGGGCACTCCTGGCACTCCTGAATAAACACCCTGCACCCTAAACTCTGCCTCAGAGTCCACTTTCCAGGAAACAAAACTGTGGCATACTGGCTCCCCTAAGTGGAAGGTCTAGGGCAGGGGTCCCCAACCCCTGGGCCATCTGCCACTCTCCATGGCTCTCATTACCGTCAGAATCATTCCCCTTCTGCCCCTGTCCGTGGAAAAATTGTCTTTCGTGAAACCAGTCCCTAGTGCCAAAATGGTTGAGGACCGCTGGTCTAGGGGATATCAGGCACAGCTGGTTCTAGGGGCTCAGGAGGAATGAGGTAGGGCGGAGTGTCACCCCTTCTCTTGGCCGTGCTCAGCTTTGTGCCAACTTCACTTTCAGATACTCACATCCATGCAGCCTCAAATCCAAGACGGGGGGGCCGGCTTTTCACCAACAACTCCATAGAAGTTCAAAATGTACTTCTCATTGAACTGAGTTGAGTCACAGGCCGATTCTTGGATCAATCATTGTGGCCAGAGAGGATGGGATAGGCTGATTCTCTTAGGCCAGAGTCATAAGATCATCTGGATGAAGGGACGGAGTCATCGGCCAAAACACAAGGGCCAAGAGTAGGGGAGGGACTGTCCCGTGAACAACACGTGGGTTCTGTGACCAGAAGAAAGGAAGGCAGATGCCATACAGGCAAACACCCAAAAAGTCTATCACAGTTCTGCTGTGCGGAAGTCCATCTCCTTGCTGTTCCCACTCGCAGGGTCACATGGCACGAAAGTCCTAGCCCTCTTCCATGGGACGCATATTTGAAGAGCCCCATTCTCCCCCCCCACCTCCAGGCTGTCCCTCCAGTGTCCATCTCCCATCTTCCCCTGCGTGGCTTGGCTCTGAGCCCTCTTACCTCTCAGAGCATTTTCTTCTAAAAACAATCTCTTTTGTCTTTAGTTTCATAGTATGCTGCCTAGAATGAAATACAATGCTCTTAGAAGTGTACCAGATAATCACTTCTCTCCTTTGAGACATTCTGCTTCTATTAATGAAGTCCAGGGTCAAAAGAATGAGCTTTTCTTGGTGGACATAAAAATTGACTTCTAACAATAAATTAGGTGCTATTTGCCTAAATCCCTGAGTTGCCTTCCCAAGTTCCAGTACTGTCACGTACCTTCTCATTCCACAGTTGTGCAGTTAGGTTTTTGAACAATATTGCATATAATGAATGACAATTCTATATATATATATTGATTGGATATCAGAGCTCATCCTACTTTGACTCTCTGGGTGTAGGCATATAAAATTATATACGTGAAAAAGATTATTGGACCAGAATCCTGGATTCAAGTTCTAAGCACCAACACTTAGAAGCCGTGTGACCTTTGCTGATCACTTAATTACCCGGTCTCCACTTCATCATACAGATATGAGTTAAAAATGAGTTTAAAAATTTACCTCATATAAGTCGTACATATCAAACCAAATATCATATATGCTTTGAAAACTATACGTATGTGTGTATATAGTATAAAATGTTTTATATTATTAAATGTTTTTCTTACTGTATAAGAAACGTTACAGTATAAAATGTTTTCTTACTGTAGGTCACAGTTTAAAACTTTGAAGAAAAACACTCGTTCCAGGCCTATACCTGTCTTATTCACCATTATACACACACACAGACACACACGCACATACCCGTGTGCGCACACACACACAAACTGAAACAAAGTTTCATGAAACAAAACTCCCTCTTCTTGGGCTTCCCTGGTAGTGCAGTGGTTAAGAATCTGCCTGCCAATGCAGGGGACACGAGTTCCAGCCCTGGTCCAGGAAGATCCCACATGCCTCGGAGCAACTAAGCCCATACACCACAACTACTGAGCCTGCGCTCTAGAGCCCACGAGCCACAACTACTGAGCCATGTGCCACAACTACTGAAGCCCTCGCACCTAGAGCCCGTGCTCCACAACAAGAGAAGCCACCGCAATGAGAAGCCCATGCACCGCAATGAAGGATAGTCCCCGCTCGCCACAACTAGAGAAAGCCCTCATGCAGCAACGAAAACCCAACACAGCCAAAATAAATGAATAAATAAAATTAATAAAGAGAAAAAAATTAAAAAAAAAAACTCCCTCTTATTCCATATGCATAAGATACAAATAACAAAGTTAATAGCAAATATAATTGTATTACTATTCAAATACAACATAGAAAGATTATCCCCAAATAAATAATACAAAACCCAAAAATGCTGGTCACGACCCCACTACGTTGATTTCATAGACCATCAATAATCACAACGCAGACAAGTGGATGGCGATTCCAGCAGAGTGCGGTACAGGCGGGGCTGAGGAAGCTACACCTATGGGTACCACTTACGGTATGGAAGCCCCAAGGGGGCCACCCAGCAGAGACCCAGGACATTGGAGGCATTTAAGAAACAGAGTAAGTGGCGTTTAAGCTGAAAGCTGAAGGCTGAATATGAGTTGCAGAGGCTGGAAGGTGAGAGAAGCCTGGATGAGCATGAAGAACTGCAGGCAGAAGGCTCTGCAGAGAGAAGACAGACCCCTGGCCTCTCACCACTATAGCACAAGAAAAGGGAAGATGACGTTTCCTCCCTAAAACATCATGGTGAGAACAGGTCATTGAACTGAAAGTTTGCAAGATAACAACAAAACAAAATCTTGGCAAAAATATTAAGTAGAAAAAAAAATATGTATACCCAAATAAACAAAAATTCAAAATTCTTAAGAAAGATCCCAAGAAGTCAATTATGATCAAAATATTTGATGGGTGGGATGAAGTTTAAGATTAGTCTCTCACACTTCCTTAGGGAGTAGTAAGTCAGGCATCATTTACCTAATTGCTCACACTTACTTTTAATCTCGGTGGAAATGAAACTGCTTAAATTGCAAAGTTGATAAAGCTTTGAAAAATGTAGACAGGTATGGTTCCTGGCTCCAGAAAGCTCCCTTCCTCCCCGGGGGCCTGCCACACTCAGCATTACTCACACCCGCAGACAGGCAGGGCCTGGGACTGCAGCTCCCAAGTGGAGACAGGGCAGGACTATAAAAAGCACCTCAACCGCAAATCAACCATCTTCCAGCTGACTCGGCCTCACTCTCCACTTTCGGGCGCTCCGATAACTGGGCCTCTGATTGACCTGTTTCCTGGTCTGGGTCCATCTCCCTCCTGCCAGGACCTGGCTCCCATACTTCACCCCTTTTGGCATGGCATTTAAGCAAAGGTTTTTGTTTCGCCGCTTGGCTCCAGGCTCTGCCTCTGCCGTTTCCTATCTGCATAATCCTTCCACACACCTGCAAGCGAGTTACTGCATGAAAGGCCCTTAGAAGCCAGATGGTCTGAGAAGGAACACGCATTGTCATTCATTTTTTGGATTCATTAGAAAAGTGCAAGGGGATCAGAATAGATTAATTCTGAAGGAGAAAAGGTGGATGTGAGGAAAGAAGCAGGTCTGAGAAGATAGGAGGAGAGAGAAGGAGAGAGAGAGAAAAAGAGAGAAGCCCCGGACATCCAACAGTCCACATGCAGTTGGAGGCTTTGAAGTGATGGGTTGAGGCAAAGAAAGGAAGGAGCCCACAAAACAAAGCTCTTTCTTTACATCAAAATTTTGCTGCCACCCTGGCCTTTCAGTTGCTCCAACACAAGTTCCTTCCTACAACGTGTGGACCCCTCTGCTGGGTGGGCTGTCCCCCACCTGGCTCCCCCCATTCATTCTGTAAAGTCACCTTCCAGGTCCCCTGCTTGGGGAGGTCCTCTGTTCGGGGAGGCCCCCCTGGACCCTGAGACAAAGTCCCTATTGTAAACCCTCATCCCACCCTTTTCCTTAATGTCTCCCATTTCACCATGATTCCTCTATTGAATCTGCCCTATTTAAGGTCTCTCTTCTCCACGAGATTGTAAGGCCTGCAGGACAGGGATCACGTTTAGCTTGACTTTCTGCCCAGCTCTGCCTGATCGCCCCTAGAATTTCCACATATGTTGCAGCTTCACTCCTGCAAAGTGGACTCTGAGACGGAGTTCAGGGTGCAGGCTGTCTGTGAGGGAGTGCCCTAGGGGGTGAACCCTGGAACAAGGGAGGGGGAGGGAGCAGAAGATGCAGAAGAAGGCCCAGGGACAGCCTCAGCTGCAGCCAGGAGTTGCCCTGGAACTAGAATGGCCTCCAGAGTTAAGGAGTGGGGCAGAGATGATGGGCACTTATACTCAGGCATCATCAGTCACTGAACGGGGCTGGGGGTGTGGTCACTTCAGGAAGGGGAGTGCTGGGACAGGGTGACTTGGTGCAAAGCCATCCCTGAAGGGGCTGACTGTTAAAGGATGTCTGCCGTCTATGATGGCGCTGAGTTAAAAATGAAAAGGCGTTCCGTAACGATTTCATTGTTGCTCATGGTTACTGTGGTGGCCGTGGAAGCCTTTAAATGCACGTTTTATTCATTTCTCCATCCACCCCTCCATCCATCCGACCACTGACCTCACAAATATTTGCTGAGTACCTACGAGGTTCCACATGCCCCTCCATAGCACAGAAAGAGCCTACTCATCACACCTCCAGTGGAGGTTTCTCTAAGACTGGAGAAAGTACGTGGGGGGAATAAGGGGCCCGAAGAGTAATGAAAAGCAATAGAAGGGTCACCAAAGCTACACCTGTGGCACAATCTGAGGAAAGGAGCACGTAAATGATAGGCACCAACCTCAGAGCAGCACTCACCCTACATACTTTCATCTCCCCAGTGAGCGACAGACAGTACTGTCACGTTTCATTAAAAGGAAAACTGAGTCTCAGAAAGTTCACGGAACTTGCCTAGAATCACGTAGCCCCAAATGGTGCCAGACGCAGACCCAGCTCTGCCCGAATGGAGGGCTTTTGCTCAACCTTTGCCGACGACCTTGGCTCAGCCCTTGCTGTGAAGCCATCAGACAGATGGACACAGAAGCTGCAGCTGCAAGTGGGCCTTGAGGTTGTTGGGGAGATGCCACCAGCCAAGGATTTGACCAACTGAGTCTGAGCCACCGTGGTCCTCTCTGTCCGCTTCCCCTGTGGGTGATCCCCAACGTGCTCACCTTACCTGGCCTGACCCCTGACTGCGCTCGTTGCAGGATGAGTCAGCTCAGCCCTCCTGACCTTGGGCTGTACTCTGACTCCAGTTAACCTGAACACAGCCCCAGTGGCTCAGCCACGAGGGCCCATGACCTTTCCTCTGATGCCTACTCTTAAGTGAATGAGCTCATGGAGTGTAACAGGTACAGGTGACCTTGCTTCTATGGAAATTCCCAAGACTCCCATTGTCTGTGTCCTTCCATGAAAACGTGAACTTGAGCTGCTAATTGGTAAACTCCTTCAAGGCAGGATCACAGTTTAATTCAACTTCGATTCCTGGTACCCAGTGCATTACCCAGCTACAGCAAATGCTCGTGACGCATTCATCAAAAAATATAAAACCAGTCAACACGTATACACACAAAATGAGGAGGGCTAGAGCCCTTCAAAACTAGAATGACACTAACAGAAATTACTAATGTGTTCCACTACATCAGAAAGATCCAGCTTCAGAACATCTTTGGTTCATTTAACAAATACTTCTACAACACTTGCTAAATGTCAGGCGTTGTGCTACGTGCTGGAAAGACATCACTGAAGAAGAAGATACAGTTCCTAACTTCATGGAGCTTACAGACTAGTGAAAAATTATATATATATAAAAAGCAAATGGTTGACCAAATGGCAGTCATTGTGATCAACAGCACAGAGAAGTAGCATGACGCTGGGCAAATTAGCATCACTGGGTGCTAGTCTGGTCCCAGGGGCTGCAGATTTTCCTACGGAAGGAATATTCAAGCTGGAAGTGAAAAGATGAATGAGCATTAGCCAGACAAAGAGGATAGAGGTGCCGTGACGGCAGGGAGGGTCTAAGGGATAGGAGTGTGCCTGTGAGGCGAGAGCCCTGAGAGGTCAGAGAAGGAAGGCATAAGGAAACCAGAGGACATGGATGAGGAGGGCGTAGCCAGGTCAGGCAGGGCGCTCTGAGCCGTAGTAACAGATTGGCGTTTTTCAATAAAAGAAATGGGACATCACTGATCATGTTTAAGCAGGGGAGTAACATAATTAGATTTGTGTTTTTAAAAAAATCTTTCTGGCTGCGACATGGAAAATAGATTAGAGGTTGCAAGAATGGACCTGAGGCTTAGTCCAGGCAAGAGGCTCTGGCGTCTGGTGTTGGGGAACAGGGTGCTGGCAGTGAAATGCAGAGCAATGGACAGAAGTGAGAACTCTTCGGGAGGTTATTGGGATGCAGGACTTGATGACTGTCCGATCATGCAGTGGATTGGGGTGCAGGGGAGGTGAAAGGGAGAGGCAGTGTCAGTGGTGACACCTCCCGGATTTCCTCCTTGATTATCTAGGTGTTTGGCGCTGGTCATCCTCTGGATAGGAAACCAGAGAGGAGGGGCAACTCTAGGAGACAGGTAATAAAGTCTCTTTAAAGGAGTCGAGTTTGTGATGCCAGGCCGATATCCAGATGGTGGTGACCAACAAGTCATTGGTTGGAGACAGGGGTCTGAGCTCAGAAGACAGAACTGAAATGGAGATATATGGTAACTACTCTCACATTTATAGGTGGCATTAAAAGCCATGGGAGTGGGTGAGATCACGGAGGGAGAGACTAGAGCGGAAAGAGAAAAAGCCGACAGGAGCCAGAGTCTAGAATAAAATCTTCACGACACCTCACCACCAACAACAAAGGCTCAGGGAGGACCAGGAGATCCTCACATGTGCCTCGCACGGATCCTTCCATGTAGGTCTTGGAGCTTACAGGATCAACAATGGATGAAGGTCAGGCAAGCCCTTGGCAAGGCAGCCTCAGGGGAGGGAGGGAAGTGCATGTTTACACACTGATAACCCTGAAATAAGGCAGTTCCACACAGAGGCACTACTGGAAATCTAACCGTCTCTTGGGGAAAAGTCTCTGTGTCCACCTCCCTCCCGTTCTCTTCCTTGACATTTTTGCAGCATTGAAATGCTGGAGTCCTGTAGGGTTGATCCCCACAGCTGAGGAAATCCAGTTTCTCAGACATGAAAGGGACTCTGGCTCCCAAGTATCAGTGCTCGCCCAGGAGCTAACCTACACAATCGAGTTGGTTAAACATGAACTCTCCCACAATCAGAACATCACCCCACCGTCAAGCCTCACAGTCCCCAAACTGAATTACGGAAGCTCGGTGGGTTTACTAAGAGCTATTTGTCAATTTAATGGCACAAAACCAAGGAGAAGCCAGATTCTCGACTGAGGCAGACAAATTTATGAAGACTGTGACTCGGGTGCTTCCCCCCTGGAAGCTCCCTAATGAAATGCTGTACGAGGATTAGCTTGTACCTTAGAAGCGGCGGCTTCCAGAAAATCAATTGTGAGATTCTTGATACACACCCACCCACTCATGTACATATCTACACCTGCATACATATGCATGCACACATGGACACATACACAGCTGTATCTGTGTATACACCCGTGTGGATGTGTAGATGTATACAAATACTTTCTGGAAATGAGAAAAGCATTAGTGAGAGTGAAGTCCTAGATCCTAAGTCTGCCCGGTAACTAACCCTCCTTTGCACAATTTACCATAACGTGTGTGTTGGTGTGTGCACACACATGCACATCCAAAGAAGCACAGTATGTTTTAAGCAATGACAAAGTGGTGGTAACCGATCTTTCCCATCCCCCTACCCTGCCCCCCGCCCCCGCAAGGAAAAAAGCACTTGGCTCCGTTCCTAGTATATTTATTGGAGTGGAACAAGGCTTTCTGAAGAAGGTGGCATCTGAGCCAGGCCCAGAAGGTGGCCAAGGGTTCTAGTAGCCGGAGAGTTGGTGGGGATGGCGTTCTAGGAGCGAGGGAACAGTCTGAACAGACATGGGAAAGTCAGGACCTTGAGAAACCCTAGGCTTTCACTAGAGCATTATTGGGTACATCTGGAAAAACAATGAAGGTAAAAATGAACAAGCAGGTTGGGCCGAGGGTCCTATTCTGGAGGGTCTCAAATTTTGGGTGAAATAATTTGGACTTCATCTGTAGGACATGGGGCGTGGGAAGCATTTCAAAGGGCTTCAACAGGAAAGTGACATGATCAGGATTATGCTTCAGGAAGACTAGTCTGCTCACAGGTTGGTGAGAATTGGAAATGACAAATTCGGCAGGTTGTAACAGCACTCCAGGCCAGAATTTAAAATAGCGAGATTACGAATATCTCTTAACATGGAAAGATGCTTGTAATAAAGTTCTAAGGTTAAGTCAGTTGCAAGTTGATATGTATTATATACATAATCTCATTTTTGCAAATATAAATACACCTACAAGCTATAACTGCAGAGGAAAGGTCCAAATACACAAACACTGGTTATTTCTTGCTGGTGGGATATTGGATCACTTTTATTTTGTATTTGATTTTATATTATTTCCTACAATAAACATTTTCTTGTGTTAAAAAAAGAAACAGGAGGAGAGAGGAGGGAGATGGAATCTGCCTCTATCAACCAGAACGTCTGTCAAAGTATTTTCCTAAACAATAGAATCGTCTACCTTGGAGCTGGATTGGGCCTCTCCCCTCACTTAATGGCCCAAAGTCGAGGTCATGGTGACCTAAACCAGGGAGGAAGCCACTGGAATGGAAAGGACACAGTATTTTCCTTCCGAGGTTCCTAGGCTAGTCAATCCCGGCACTTGAGAGCTAGACAACCTAGTTTAGGTGAAGAATGCCAACAGCTGTGAGTCTGGGCTGCAAACTGGACAGGCCACAATACCACTCACAGGCTGAGAAAGCCTTATTGCCAGAAGGGTTTGGGGATTATTAGACCAACCCTACCACTGAGTAGCACTGAAAAACAGGACAGTGAAAGCGAAAGGGCTTGACGGCGTTCATGCTTGTTAACTCAGGCTGTATCAGAGTCACCACACACACCTCAACTCCACCCTCCTCGCTGAATCTAATCCATCCACAGCAAATCACGTATCAAGCTCTTACCGTGTACCAGGCACTATTCTACGGGTGGGAAGCCCAGCGGCAATCAAAGCAGATTCTGTGGGTCAGACCGGTGGCATTTCACGTCCTTGAAGATCCCCGCCATGTCTTTTCCTCTTCCATTCTTCCTGCTCCCTTCCTTCTGGCTTCTTGAATGTAAGCTTCGCGATAGCTGGGATTTGTATTGGCGGTTATCTCAGCTGTGGGCCCAGGACCCAGAACACCTGCTTGGCCCATAGTAATGGCTCCACAAATAATTGTTGAACCAATGGCCTTCACATGGGCTGTGTCTTTGACAGAGGTCACGCTTCCACTACCATTTTTGTCAAGCTTATTTCTCTGAACCCCTCAAACATCACCCTCTCTGAGAAGCTTTCTGGAATTTACCAGATTCTTCTGTTAATGATTCTCTTGGTATCCTGTGCTGCTTCTCTTAGCATTTAGCATCACTGTAATTACATGATTACTTAATCTGTCTCTCCTGTGAGTATAGCGACTCCATGAATCCTGGGCCTGGCTGCTCTTATTTACCTCTATATCCCCAGTTCATAGCACAGAACCGGGCCCATGGGAGTCATTCAAAGTTATCAAGTGACTGACTGACTGAAAGAATGCATACAATTTGATGACCACTGAATCCGAGCTGGAAACAGAGTAATCATCATTCCTGTGGTTACTAAGGATGCTCCTGGACAGCTGTTGGCAGGGTGGATCACAGCAACCAGGCTAAGCCCCAGGGCATTTTTTTGCCACCTGGTCCTGTTTCTGAGAGTAAATTCAGGAAACTGGAGGAGGCACTGCAGTCGCTGATTCATTCAACAAATATCTAGGTGTCATTAGATGAGGTACAAAGATGACTGAAACAGTCTCTGCTTTTGAGGGAATTGTAATTTAGTGGGGGTAATGGAACTAACAAGATAAAGGCACTGATATTTCGGAAGCTGTATTAGTTTTCTAGGGTTATCATAACAAAGTTCCGTAAACTGAGTGGCTTAGGAATTTCTTGTCTCACAGTCCTGGAGGCTAGAACTCCAAGATCAAGGTGTCAGCAGGGTCATGATCCTTCTAGAAGCACTGGGGAAAGCTCTGTCCCAGGCCTGTCTACTAGCTTTGGGAGTTCCTTGGCTTGTGGCCGCGTGACTCCAGTCTTTGCATGGCGTTCTTACTGTGTATGTCTGTGTCCAAATTTTTCCCTTTTTATAAGGACACCAGTCATATTGGATGAGAGCCCAGCCTGATGACCTCATTTTAACTCAATTACCTCTATAAAGAGCCTGTCTCCAAATACAGTCACAGTCTGAGGTACTGAGGATTAAGAACTCCAGCACAACTTTGGGGGAACACAATTCAGCCCAGGACAGAGCCGCTCTGAGAGAGGTCTGCACAGGACCCAGAGTGGCAGCAGGAGGAAATAATCCACTCCCATGGGGATGGGGATGGGGGCTGAGGAAAGGGTGCAGAAAAGGCTTCTCAGAGCACATGAACCTCAGACTCAATCTTGAAGAAGGAACGAGTATTTTCCAAGTCATGTGGGGTGGAGGTGGGGTGCAGAGAGGGTTGGACAAGGTGGGCAGGAACCAGATAATAAAAGGCTCAGTGTAACCAAAGGGTTGGTCCTGAATGTCCCCCAAGTCCTCCAGCTTTCTAGAATGATCCTTTTGTTCAATATGCAAATGGAAAAAGCTGTAATAGCTATGCCGTGAACAGCAGGAAGCCTGATATCGCTGAGGATTCAGTGTGATTCTGGTGGAGGCAAGACTCTCCTGGGCCACGTGGCACTGAAACTCACCTGTGACTGGGGCTCGGCGCTGCTCTCAGCCTCTGCTGCTGCCATCTGCTTCTGCATCCCTCAGTCCTTTCCAGACTCTTCTCTCACGACTGTGGGCATGGCAAGCTTACGCTGCCGGCTGGGGAGAGCAAAAGGACACAGCACAGAATAGGAAACGGCTTATGTGAAACACTGGCCATGGTGGCCCCAGCTTCTTGGCCACCTCCACTAAAGGAAAGTTCTTACGAGCCAGCTGTATCTTCTTAGGCTCCTGTCACCCCACCTTCTCTGTCTCACCAGTTAGAATCTTTCAGAAGCTTTTGAAAGGGCCAATGCCCAAGACCATCTCAAACCACTTAAATCTGCCTCCATGGGAGTGGAGTCAGGCAGGGATATATTTCCAAGCTCCCAGGTCCTTCTAGAGTGACGACAGCACTGGGAAGACTACTCTATGCACAGACCTGGCTCATATCTCCTCTTCTTCATTGTCCTGGCAGCTAAGAAAAGCTCTGGTTCCTGTTACCTTATTCTTATTATGCAGAGCAATTCCTCTGTCTGTCTGATTTGCTCTCACTTACCCAGGCCTAGGCACATTAGGCCAGCTCTTCTCAAAATAATAAATAAATGAGGTCAGTCATGATGTGCTCCTACACGACAGCAACCTTTTCCTCTAAAATGAATCATGTCTCTCCCCTTACAGGGAAAACCATTATACCTCCAAGCTTTTGTATTAAATACCATATTTCAGTGATTTTAAGACTCAAATATTTTCCACATTTTAACCTATCCGAAAGCATATGTATCTTATCATCAATGGGGCATCATAGTTTATTTGACAATTTTTATTTTCAGTGTTTCAAATAACAATACACCTTACAGTTGTAAGGGGATTTGATTTGATGAGATAGTGTAGCAAGAACCTTTTTATTCCTCTTGCCACAAGGGCTGGTTTTGCCAAGGAGTTTGGACTTTATGTCATAGGTAGTAGGGAGCCATCAAAGGGTTTTGAGTGAGGGAGTAACATGGCAATGCCTGGCTTTCCAGAACCACTTTGTCACATGCCCGTGGGAGTAAGGCAGGAAGGCTCCTCAATGGAACTGGAAAATCAGGCCTGCCTAGGGGTGAAGGGATCCAAACTTTGTTCCTTGCGAGCAGGAAGGATTTTGATTCCCTGTGCTAAGGCCCTCGTGTCACTGTGGTCCAGGGGCTATCCTTAGGGAAGGCTCATCTGCTCTCTCCTAAGAGACCCTAGGTGGTAGCCTTCACTGCCTGGTGGATGAATTCTCCACCTGCTGGCTCTCTCGCCAGACCAGGACTTGACTCTGTTGGTCCTCTCCACCCGGGGTCTTCTTCCCCAGGTATCCTAGCATTCACCAGGCACACACAAGAGACCGAGGTATAAGCCACAGGATCCCATTTGTCAAGGTCCAAAGGGAAATAAAGATGACAGGCAGACAGCACACTGTGGTAGGGAGATCAGACCATTCCCTCCCTGAAGGCAAATTAGCGGGAAAGCCAAATTGTCACGAGAAAGCCAGTTGATTCACTCAGAAAGAGAAAATCAACTTTCAAGAGTACTGAAAGTTCACACTGGCTGGAGCACCTTGTTCTTCGCCTGTTGAAAAATGAATCCAGAAGCAGCCAAATCATCCAGCAGAGACTTCGTGAGCAAGGAATCGGGGCAGGGGTGATGGTTAAGCACTAGCCACGTCTCGCAGCTGCATTGCTTGCGTTGCTCTCCTCCGCTAGAGGGGTTGCTGTGCCCAGTGAAACTCACTGCTCAGGTCTGCCTGCCAAGCTTGCTTCTTGCCTGGACGCTGAATGGACGGACCTCGCCAGCATGTGCCCCTGAGACTTTTCATGTTCAGCTTCCAAGGCTGGCCCGTGCCTGCCTCTGACAACGTGGCCCTCCCACCCCCAGAGGACTTGGGGCTTTGTTTACTCCCTCATGGTCACAGTCAAGCCCAGCCTCATCTATCCAAGAACACATTTAAGCACAATCTCTTGGATTTTTCCCACAAATGGCTTATCTCAACTTCCGGGTGTGTAGTTCAATATTTAACCCTTCAAAAATGTATTTGCAGGCTCTTCAGACTCCTGGCTGTCACTTACTGGCTGTCACCTTCTTTTTAATAAGGAACTTAACTTCCCTTTTTCATCCTGGGCATGGAAACCCTCCCTCCTCCTGGGTTGGAGTAGCCCACAGAGCTGGATTTCACATACAGTTGAGAGGAAGACAAGAGCTCGTAGCCCAGGGAAGTCTCATAAGTAGCTTCAGGGCAGGGATGGATTTTGCTAGGCCTGCATCACAGGGGTCATCTTATCAGAGCGTTAGCAGCACAGACCCTGAAACCACACAGAGCTGGGTTCCAATCCTAGCTTTACCTTAGAGACAGCACTCAACCTCTCTGAGCCTCGTCTTTAAAATGGGATAATAATACCTGTATCTCCTGGAAGGATGAAGTAAAACAATAATGCACAGTGCTTGGCACAGTGAGCATTGTTCCTTCCTCTTTGCTTTCTCAGTTTTTCTCATTATTGGAAAGTGTCCCATAAAAACCTTAGACGTCCACAAAAATCTCCTCTTCACCCTCCCTGCACAACCTCACCCACTGGGCAATTCAAAGCAGTGAAAGAAACCTAGAAGTTAAATTTTCTTCTTCTCTTGTCTTTTTTTAAACAATGTCTTATACCCACCCTAATATTCACATCTATGTGTTTACTTCTAAAGTTTACTTGAAAATAATAGGATGAGGAAGTGGGGAAATGGAGAGTATAGAGGAAAGATGATGGGCCATGAGTTGATAGTTGTTAAAGCTGCAGTGTGTACAAGGGAACTCATATACCATTCTCTGTACTTTTGTGTATATTGATATTTGAAATTTTCCATATTAAAACATATTTTTGAAAGAAAAAAGTCATATTGATGAGTTTCTATTTGCCAGACACAGGTTGAGGAGAGAGGGTTTGAAAGAAGAATAAATTCAGACCCTGCCCCTGAGAAATTCACAGACTGGTGGACGAAGACAGGAGTGATAGTGATAATTTCAAGCAGAGCAATAAGAGGTAACAGCACAAGTGGGGGCTCGGAGGGGCACCTCGGGGAGAAGGAGGGCGGCTTCACAGCTTCTGCTCTCCCCCTAGACCACCTTGCTGGCTCGCACAAATGCATGTGAGAGGCAGCAGGCGTGCAGAGAAAGATATGCCTGAATGGACATCATATCCATCATGACCCAGTTCATACGTCCGGGAGCCACTTCATCCTTCTCTCTTCCAAGCTGTGTTAGGTGCCTTCCTCTGAGCTACGTCTTCCTGAGCCTTTATAATGCTGAAAAGAGTGATTATATTTGGGTGGGGTGGAGAAGTGAGGAGTCATCCCTGAAAACCTTGTAAAATGCTAAGCTCCCATAATTCAGGACCAATCCTGACAGAATGGCACGTATGTCCACCTACAAAGCAATGGTGGCGCCCCCGTGTGGCAAAAGTGTGAACGTTATCTGCAAATGACCAGGTTCACCAGCGTTCAACTTAAGCAACTCAACCGATTTACAAGTTCAGAAGCTTCTCATTTCTTCAATATTTGCACATAAATGAGACTTAACATAGTTCTACCACACTCCTTCAAATCTGTGGCATAATTTAAAATTGCCTAATTCCTGAATTGTAATTATCTACAATACAGGGTTCTCTTCCTTACCTCTTTTTTCCCAGCTGAGTAGGAGGGAGAGAGGAAGGAAGGAAGGAAGGAAGGAAGGAAGGAAGGAAGGAAGGAAGGGAGCAAGAGAAGGAAGGGGGACTTCCCTGGTGGCGCAGTGGTTAAGAATCCACCTGCCAGTGCAGGAGATCCCTGGATCAGGAAGATCCCACATACCGCAGAGCAATGAAGCCCGCGACCCACAACTACTGAAGCCCCCATGCCTACAGCCCATGTTCTGCAACAAGAGAAGCCACGCCAATGAGAAGCCCACACATCGCAACGAAGAGCAGCCCCCGCTCGCGGCAACTAGAGAAAGCCCGCGCACAGCAACGAAGACCCAATGCAGCCAAAAATAAATAAATAGAAATAATAAATAAATCTATAAAAAATTATTTAAAAAAAAGAAAAGAAGGAAGGGAGGGTAAGATTAGACAGAAAAACGGTCTTCTCTTCCTCTTCTCCCTTCTCCATCCCCCAATGAAGAGGCATATCATGAAATTTGACATTAGAGATCATCTTTTCTGTGCTGAGCAGTAATTGACATATAAGTGATGTTATACCCTGATGCTGTCTAGCTCCCCCATTTGGGCTTGTCATTTCTCCTTCCAAAACCTTTATTCCCCCATCTCTCATGTAGGAAGAACAGTACCAACCAGACCTCTGAGGGGTCATAGAAGGGTCACATTAGATAATGCAGGAGAAAGCCCTTTGAATGCTGTAAAGCTGCAGACTCACGTTAGGGGCGTTGTGACCGGCTGACACAGGGCATCCACAGCCCGGTACTTCCAAGTGACTCACCAGCCTCTTATATGAACCCCTCTCACTAGGAGGCCCTGAGGGTAGCTGAGCTAATGTTTGCAAACCACTTTAAAGAAGAGAAGGGCTTTAAAACTCCTTGGATCACTTCCAGCTAGATGACCTCTTTACAAGAGTACAAAGCAAAGCCAATGTGGACTTTTCTCTTCCTTTTCATTTTCTTTCAAAACGGGAGACAACTCACTCCATCATTAGTGCACATCACTGTGTTTGAATTAGCCAAGCGAGGGCAGAAGAGTTTGGGGGGTGACAGGCTTATTAAAAATATCATTATTGTTATTTTTTAATGGAGAGAGCAATGTGTGCTTATTTTTTAAGTGTAAATGATATAGAAGTATAGAAAGTAAAGCGGAAAAGCCCAACTCTTCTGAATACCACCTCCACCCCTTCCCAGAACTGGCCACTGTTAAGACAGATGTAAGAGCCTTCTGTGCATATGGTCCTGCAATTCTCTTTCTTCACTTAACCATAAACAGTAGGTTGTGTTTTTTTTTTTACAAGGATGGAAGTTTTAAAAGAAATTTAGAAGGCAGTATAAACGTTTTACCAAGGTGACTGCTTATTCAAATCTGTTTCTTAAGCCAAAACCCAGACTTGGAACGTTACCCCCGCATCTGAGGGGAAGGATGTCCTGTGCACACCTTTGTCGCGTGTTCGTCCTCCCAAACTAGAATGTGAGCTTCCCAGAACCCAGCACCAGGCCCGGCACAAATCAGTGTTTGCCGAGTGAATAAATGAATGACCTTGATTCCGCAGAATTAATCTCCGCTGGGCCCCTCTGTGCTTCACAGCATCTTGCTTTCCCAGCGCTTCCACACTTTGGGTCATTTTGGCCTCACAACAGCCCTCTAATGTGTGTTGCACTTCATATTTCATTTTATGGTTATTTTATAGCGGGGGAAACAGTCCCAGTGAAGTCACAGAGCTGGGCCTAGAACCCTGGTGTGTTCTTTTGCACCCACTCTTTGTATTCACCAATGCCTGCCTCTACTGTGTACAATGGTCAGAAGATAACAGAATCAGTTGAATGTCTACATAGCTGAAAGCTTGCTTTGAGGTGGTGAGGGTTAATCCTCTTCAGTCTGTGAGCTAGGAAGGCTAATTTATGTTGGGTGCACTAAACTTTATGAAGGCCTCTGGTTTGCAAATCCATCTTCCGCCATCTGCTGGATGAAAGCAGCATTTCAGTACTGCCGCTCACCAGCCATGGTAACAGTTACCATCTGTTAAGGTACTACTTAGTGCCATGCAATTAACATGTATAATTTCTTTTACTCCTCCAAGCAACCCTATAAGGTAGGTCCAATCTTATCCCCATTTTCAGATGAGGCAACTGAGGTTCACGTGGTTAGGTAACCCACCCTATGTGTACTAGTTTCCTAGGGTTGCCGTAACAAATTACTGTAAACCTGGTGGCTTAAAACAATAGGAATTGGGCTTCCCTGGTGGCGCAGTGATTGAGAGTCCACCTGCTGATGCAGGGAACGTGGGTTCATGCCCCGGTCCGGGAAGATCCCACATGCCGCGGAGCGGCTGAGCCCGTGAGCCGTGGCTGCTGAGCCTGCGTGTCCGGAGCCTGTGCTCCGCAACGGGAGAGGCCACAACAGTGAGAGGCCCGCGTACCGCAAAAAACAAAAAAACAAAACAAAAGACATAGGAATTTATTCTCTCAATTATGAAGGCCAGAAGTCTGAAATCAAGGTGTCAACAGGGGCTTCTTCCAAAAGCTCCAGGGAAGAATTTTTCCTGGCTCTCCCAGCTTCTGGGGCTCCAGGCGTTCCTTGGCTTGTGGCTGCATCGCTCCAATCCCTGCATCCATCTTCACACAGCCTTCTCTTCCTTCTCCCTGTGTGTCTTTCCTCTGTGTTTCTCCTACAAGGACATCTGTCATCTAATTTAGAGCCCACCAAGATAATTCAGGGTGATCTCTTCTCAAGATCCTTAACTGAATTACATCTACAAAAACCCTTTTCCCAAATAAGGTCACACTCACAAGTTCCTAGGGTAAGAAGGTGAGCATATCTTTTGGGGGTTGGGAGAGCAACCAGTTAACCCAGTACCCTATGTTCTTTAGTTGACATGTTGCAGAGTCTATGCTCTTAATCAGTTATGTGGGATCGAGACAGCTGCTAGCAACCCTCCTCTCTGTGTCTCCTCTACCCCTCAATCCTTCCCATTGTAGGTCCACCCCTTCTCTCTTTTCAATTAAAGGACAGGCCAAAAAAAAAAGGCTTGCACCCTGAGCCTCCCTGCTCTTGATCATTGCATAGGGTGACCACATGATTTACTATCCAAACGAGGACACATTTGAGGATCAAAGAGTAAAAGTGAGTATTAACAATGATCCTGCGATGACAGGCACATCAGGACTGTGAGGGCAAAGCTAGATGCAGAGGGTCCCTGCCAGGGCCTCCCCAGGGTGGGCCTCTCCTGCTGGCTTTCCCAAGACTCCGTGCCCCCCTTTTCTCTTGCACCCGAAGTCAACATCCTCTGCCAAGCACCTCCACCTGACAGGTGATCAGGAGACTCTGAGGCCCAGCAGACACCTACTAAACGAGTGCTGAATTCTTTTTTAAAATATTTGTTGAACATGGACTTTGTGCTGCTAACCGTTGGCACGAAATCCCTGCCCTCAAGGAGTTTATAAATTAGCAAGGGAGCGGCTGGCAGCGGAAGCGCGCTAACTTCACCGGCTGCCGCCTAAGGGGGACGTTGCACGTGGGAAAGGCTCACTGGGGCAAAGGGGAAGGAAAATGCCCCGGCAGGGCTGATCCAGGTGCTCTAGCCCACCATCTCACACAGCCCTCACATTCCCATGAGGAAGGTATGGATCCATGGTCTATTATCAAAAATCCTTGGGGCCAATGTATTCTGGAATTCAGATATTTCTCGATTTCAAAGCAAAAGTGTGTTGTAACCATTTTCTATTCTGTACCTGATGGTCTGGGGCGATACTCCCCCCCAGAGTGAATATATTCACAATATATAGCAAAACATGTATATTCACATTAAATAAAACAAACAGACTGTAAAAAGTTTCATGTCAGTTCAAGGTAGGATTTTATGGCAAATTAATTCAGATCAATTAGATTTCACTGCTAAATGAGTTAAGGAAAAAAATGTCCGTTTTTATAGTTTGGGGATTTGGGGATTGGAGATATGAGATTGTAGGGCCGTAGTATTTGCTCCAATGTGAAGACAAAGAAACTGAGGCTCAGAAAAGTTATGAAACTTGCCCAAGACACACAGTAAGTGGTGCAGCGGGAATCGAACGTTCATCTGTCTCCTGGCTCACCTGCCGTATCACTCTGTTTTGATTTTTTTTGATTCAGGTAAGGGAGTGAAGCCTGATCACGAGCAATGTCATGATTTCTGAGATAATATTGGCTGCTCCGTCCTGCTTGTCTTTGTAGAAACACTTGAACCAAAGCTTTAAGTCATATAAACATGCATGATCTTTTCGTCTGCCCATGTTTGCAGCGTGCCATTCTTGAGCCATCTGTAGTGTGAATGATTCTGTGGTTTCAGGCACGGGGGTGCAGTTCCTACTCATGAACTTGGAAGGGGCTTTAATTAAAAAGTGATGCAGGTGACAATACAGGCAGAGTTGCTTAGACAACAAAACCAAACAGCTCCGTTTTGTTCACCTACTTCAAACACATATGATTACTTAACTTTATAAAAAGAAAATAAAGTCCCAGGGAGAGTAGTAATCATTCCTAACAGTACCTTTAAAAGAAATGGTCTGATTAGTAGAAAACACCCAACCCATGAATAATTTAAAATGCTTGCTTCCTCAACCATAGTGCGAGATCAGATTCCCTGACCTGGCAGTCCCAACACACACACACACACACACACACACACACACACACACACACACACGATAAACATCCTATGGACGGTGAAGCTTGGTTGAATGTGTTCTTCTCGTCCCCTCTGTTGGGCGGTGGAGTGCTAAACTCCACTGGATGTTACTAACCCCAGCTAAAGTCAGGTGACCAAGGATTCAGTACTGTCAGGCTTCATGACCCCATGACTTATCACCACTTTTTGGCTTCCTGGGGTGAGAATTCACTCCAGGCCAACAAAGATGGTAATATTCTTTCCATAGTTAAGCCTTTCGGCCTCTCCTCACGACTAGGTTTTCACCATTGTTTTGCCTCTTGACACAAAAGTTGACATGCCCAGAAAATTCCCTTAACAGGTCAGTTTTGTGTTCCTCACGCTTCTGCAACAAGGAAAGAAATAACAATTTACTTGAAACAATCCAGAGTTTTCCATTCAAGTTGCAACAGTGACAGTATGATGATTCCTAACTTTATTGAGAAGCTACAATGACCCAGGTGACACAGCATGCTGTGTGATTTATCTTGGGAGAAATGAAAGCGATCAAATTACAGCTTTCAGGACTGTATTGTATGCAAATACCAATAAATACTTACATAGCATTGTCGTGTGCCAGGCACTGTTCTAAGTGCATTATATGTAATCCTCTCACTGTAACCCATACAACAACCCTATATGGTAGATACCTATGTTATGCCATTTTACAGATGGGGAAACTAAGACCCAGAGAGGCTAAGTAACTTGTCAAGGTCACACAACTAAAAAGTAGTGTAGCTGGAATTATGATTGAGACACTCATGTCCTAAAGTTCATGTTTTTCCTGTTACTGTGAAAACGTTGTTTCTCTAGGGATGAGGTCTATGTCTTATTGTCCCTGCATCCCAGCTCTCAGCATTGTACCTGGCAGAAATACATGCTTAACACATGTTCAAAGAGGAAGTAAAACATGGGGGTATGGGAGGGAAGGAGGACACCTGTTTCAGAGATATACCTGCACAGTGCTCCCCATGGAAATGAAGGTCCGGGGCCCATTAGTAATCAATGAGAGAGAAGAGCTGATGGATAGATCTTCGAGGGTTTGCTTTTATGAGCTGTCTGCTGCAACCCCATAAAGGGAGTCCCCTTTGCAACTTTACCAACGGCCAAAGGACAGAGCCTATCAGAATACGCTCATGATCCCAACAGCAGGATTAAAGGGCTCTCCACGGACGGGGGCACAATAGGGGGAGCCCAGAAGCATAGCTAGGTAGGGAACAATCATTCTGCTGGGTCCATTCTCTAAATAACAGTATTTTCTAATATTTGTAAGGAAATATTTAGATCTGAAGATTGTGAAGACCATGCTGATGCAGAGCAAAAGCCAAACTGTGCAGAGAACTGGCCCTCTATTTCCTGAGGAGGGTTCCAGAATATCAGTCATACCTTATTAATGTAGGTAGCATGTTTTAGAGGAGTTATTTGTTTATATCTATCTCTCCTGCTAGCCCAAGTGTTCCTGAGGTGCAAGGACCTTGTTACTCATCCTTAGTATGGTGTAAGCGGTTAAACATGTGACTTGGGGAGTCAGATTACCTGAGATAACATTAAGGCTTCCTCATTTACTGTGTGACATTTGGCGAGTTACCTAACCTCTCTGAGCCTCTCTTTCCTTATTTGTTAAATAGGAAATACTGTTTTCCGTAAGGGAACTTCACCAGCTTCTGAGCAAAGATCTCTGGCTGCCTGGGAAAAGTCTTACTGGGGGGAAAGGAAAAAGAATGACATTAAAGTGGGGTTCTGCATGCGTGACTTCATGAAACCTTGATGATTAAGTGAGAGATTTACGTAAATTTCTTAGCACAGCGCTTGGCTCATACCGCGTTTGACAAAGACTGTTTCCTAGTACCTACACTCCCCTTCTCTCTTTTTTTTTTTTTTTTTTTTTTTTTTTGCAGTACACAGGCCTCTCACTGTTGTGGCCTCTCCCGTTGCGGAGCACAGGCTCCGGATGCGCAGGCTCAGCGGCCATGGCTCACGGGCCCAGCCGCTCCGCGGCATGTGGGATCTTCCCGGACCGGGGCACGAACCCGTGTCCCCCGCATCTGCAGGCGGACTCCCAATCACTGTGTCACCAGGGAAGCCCCTCCTTCTTTCTTTAGTAATAGTGTCACCAAAGTTTTAGTGGGGTGTGTGCCTTGTTTCAGAAAGAAGGCTCTGGAGAACCGTGAAGAAATGGTGGGGTGAGTGTGGCTAGGGGCAGGTGTCCACTTGGCCATGGCCAAGGTCAAGGTGAGAGGAATACTGAGCACCCTGTCAGTGGTGGAAAGGAGTGGTGAGCACTAGGGTGTTTCTGGGGCAGAGTCAGCCAGATTTTATGAATGACACAGGGAGAGAAGAAGGCAGGTGGCAGGGAGGGGAAGAGACCAGAGGGCACAAGCGTTCTCAGCACGATGACTAAGTGTGGGGACTTAGTAATTAATAAGTCACTGAGCTAGAGAATGGAGGCGGAGGAATAGGTTTGGGAAGCAGGTGATGAGTGCAGTTAAGGACACACTGGGCAGAGGAGCAGAGGGGATGTCCCATCCAGAGGTCCAGCCAAGTTCCTCTGTTCGCCGCCTCTGTGGAACGGCCTTTCATCATCAATATGAATCCTTAAAAAGAGAGTGGCATGGACATATATACACTACCAAATGTAAAATAGATGGCTAGTGGGAAGCAGCCACACAGCACAGGGAGATCAGCTCGGTGCTTTGTGACCACCTAGAGGGGTGGGATAGGGAGGGTGGGAGGGAGACACAAGAGGGAGGGGATATGCGGATATATGTATACATATAGCTGATTCACTTTGTTATAAAGCAGAAACTAACACACCATTGTAAAGCAATAAAGATGTTAAAAAAAAAAAAGGTTTTTCAAAGATCACGCAAATGTTCTGTGCCTGGAAGATCAAAATAACCTGCAGAGGGAGCAACTTACACACACACACACACACACACACACACACACACACACACACACACACAGCCTACAGTCAGCCCTCAGGTGGCTCCCCCTGCCCCTCCAGGTCTGCTTTCCAAGCCTGCAGCTCATCCTGGTCTTGCCCCACACCAGGCTCCCTGGGTGGGATACAAAACATGTGTATCCACAGCACAGAAAGACCAGATCTACCCCGTCAGCGATGGTTTCTGCGGAACGTTTGGTCACAGTGTGTAAGTTTTTGTTTTACTGCAGAGTCGTTTCCGTGAAAATAGCCAACGTGATCATGTCGAATTGCACAGCTAACCTGGAGCTCTCTCCATTGCAGTTCTGCTCCCTGCAGACATTTCCCTGCAATTCTATTTTGCACCAACTCCATGCAGGCTCTTACAAGTCTTGTAAAACTACAAAGGGCCTGAAGCAAGTGTGCTACCCAATCCCCTGACCTCAGACCAGGGAGGTCAAACAGCAAGGATGGATGATCTTTTTTCTCAGCAGGGAGTTTTAAGAGGTCAAATCACCACCTTGAAGACCCAGCCCAGTATTTAATGAATGCTTGTTAGTGTCTGTCACTAAATAAAATATTGTGTATGTATTATCTTATTTAATCCTTTGACCTAAAGAACAAGGCAGGTAAGATGAGGCTCAGAGAGGGTGAGGAACTTTCCTAAAGCTGTACAGCTAATAAATGGTAGAGGTGGGATTCCACTCAAACCTGTCTCACACCAGTTCTCAATGCCTAACCACTGGGCTGAACTACCCTCCACCATCAGTCCAGGGCTTCATTCTCCCGGTGATAGGACCACAGTTAGCATTGCTGTCATTTACTTCCAGGTCCTCTAGCTCAGTTTGCCCTATTTTCCATGTGTTGTTCTTCACATCTGGACTGGTTTACTGAAAGGGATGTGTGTGGCTTCCTACCATCCACCAAGTGTTAGAAAAGGAAAGGTCTTGGCCATGAGGAAACTCAGAAAAGGTATCTCTGGCTCTACTTGCTCTCCTAGAAGTGATGAGTGGGGTAGACAGTGGTGTCATGCTGGCTCTGTGAGAGTGGCCGCTTGGTGAGCTCTGTGTGCAGGTGACCATCATACCTAGCTCGGGGCATAATGTCTTAAGATAGAAAAGCTATCTATTTGGGTCCACATCAGTATACTTTTTATAAAGCAAATCTGGGCTATGAATGTTTAGAGTTCTGAGGTAAAACAAATGAGAAAGGATGGACATGTTTAGAAGAGACTTTGATAGTTCTGTCTTCTCTCTGAATCGTTTGTTTCCTCTGAGTTGCCCTCTCGCTTTCTCTTTGTTTGCCTCCATCACCATCTTTCCCGGTAGGCGCTGAGTTGTCAGAATGGGACAGGCTAAGTGGCAGTGCTTATAGGGTTGCAGAGGTAGAGGAAGAGCGAGTGTCGAGGTAGCACTCCGGCTTTAAATGCTTCAGCCCAGAAGCAGCACATGTCACTTCTGATCAAATTTCACTGCTGAGGGCTAGTTCCAGGGCTGGGGAAAGCGATCTCTCCCTGTGCCCAGGCAAGAGAGGAGAAAGGGACCTGGGGAGCACTGGTGATCTCTATCATTGAGACTTTCCTTTGATGTCTACTGATAGCTGTTGACATGATTAGGGACAAGGAGAATTCTGGTAAGATGTCATGGTAATGGTGCAGGGTTGTTTGTGAGGTGTTTTTGTTTTTTTTTTTTTTTAATTTTGTCAAGGTGTGATTTATATATCATAAAATTCACCCACTTTCAGTGTACAATTCAATGATTTTTAGTAAATTTACCACTTTGTGCAACCAGGTAGTATAGCAGGGTTTTTTGTTTGCTTTTTTTTTTTGCGGTACGAGGGCCTCTCACTGCTGTGGCCTCTCCCGTTACAGAGCACAGGCTCTGGACGCGCAGGCTCAGCGGCCATGGCTCACGGGTCCAGCCGCTCCGCGGCATGTGGGATCCTCCCGGACCGGGACACGAACCCGTGTTCCCTGCATCGGCAGGCGGACTCCCAACCACTGCGCCACCAGGGAAGCCGAGTATAGCAGTTTTTTAATCTCCTTGAATCCCACCAGTAAAACATTCACAGCCACTAGGTTAGCAAAACCAAAAACCCACGGACCCAAACCTGGCAAGCAGTGTTTCCTTGAACTCCAAAATTTGAGTCAGTAGGAACAAGCTGCCAATAATTGCATGACCCACCTGATATCAGAAACTGCAGAAGAAAGAAGAGGAAAGGTAAAGGGGCTTCTGATGCCCCTAAGAATTGGAGGACCCCCCCCCCCAAACACCAAAGAAACTCACTGGAAAGTTCCGCAGGTGTTGGGCTGCACCCAGCAGGCCTACAAGGCCTGTGCTGGCCAGTTTCAAGACCAAAGAAAGAGCCCGGAGTCAGGGGCAGAGACATTGATGGTTTAATGGATGGAGGAGCTTACACATCTGTAGCAAGGTCCTGGAGAGACACCCCACCTTGTACGGCACACGGCGGGCAGGACATGATGGCAGTCTGCTCCCAGGGGGGAGGAGCGATTACCAGTTATAGGGGAATTGATGTCAGGTGGGCTCATTAGTTACCAGGGAAACCAGCAGAGGGGCACACCCCTCACCACACCTTTGACAAGAACAGTCCCTAGCTGGGGCCTGGGGTAAGTATGCAGGAAGGTCAGTCATGTGCGTAGGTGTAGGTGAAGCAGGCACTGGTCGGGCAGGGGATGTACAGAGAGCAAGAGAACAGCCATCTGGAGTGGCCTGACCATACAGTGGGCCATTTAGAGAATGGAGGCAAAGCTGGGGTCTGGTTCAGGGGAGGTTCTAATGCACACATGAGTACAGGATGACTATGGGAAGATCTGATCATGCTGGTGGGGTCCAGGGGTCCCAGAGTCCAGAGGTCCAGACCCTATGAACTCTTAAAGCCAACAAGCCAAAGCACTCTTCCAGGACAAAGCCCCACCCTGAGGAGAAAATGCTGAGAGTGTCATCCAAACTGAATAAGTCAGGGCAAACAGGCAAAGAAAAGTGATGATAAAATAAAGGGTGGGGGCTTCCCTGGTGGCGCAGTGGTTGGGAGTCCGCCTGTCGATGCAGGGGACGTGGGTTCGTGCCCCGATCCGGGAGGATCCCACGTGCCGCGGAGCGGCTGGGCCCGTGAGCCATGGCCGCTGAGCCTGCGCGTCCAGAGCCTGTGCTCCGCAACGGGAGAGGCCACAACAGTGCGAGGCCCACGTACCCCCCCAAAAAAAATAAATAAATAAAGGGTGGGGAGGTGAGCAGGGAAGAGTAACTCAGAACGTACAAGGTCATATTTATAGCTACTTCATGAAATCAACAGAAAGGGACGCTGTAGACTGTGAAACTAGAAAAAGTTCTCTTGTTTTTAACTCCTGAAAGTAGAGGGGAAACTCCTTTCCCTAAAAAAACGAGCCACAGGAAAGGACTGTAGTCAAATACCAACATTATTATAAGGAAAAAAGAGAATAAGAAGCAGAATAATACAACCATGAGAATGAAAAAATACCAAAAAACATGCCACAAAAAAGATGAAAATTGTGATCTAATATTTCAAGATGAACTTAAAAAATAAGAAAATAATAGAAACTATGAAAGACAACATAAATCAGAATGAGAAAAAAAGTAGGATGATTCAGGAAAAGGAAGATTTGAAAAGAGAAAGAATTCAAAAAAGAATTAGAGATAAAAGCAAAATCATTTCAGAAATAAAGACTAAACTAGAAGGACAAGAATAAACAAACCAAATGAAAAGTGCCTTGAGAGAAATAGAAATGGAAAATGGAAAAAGTTTTTAAAACCAAAAAGGAAAAAAAAGAGATAAAAAGGGCTTGAGGGAAAGTAACAAGCAGAGAAAACAAGCAAAGAATATCCAACGTACCTATTAGAGTCCCCAGAGAAGAAAACAAAAGAATGAGACAAAAAATTATTAAAAACTAAAATACAAAAAGAACTTGAAATTAAAAAAAAAACACCTTAAGCCACATATTGAAAACCAAAAGAACCTACTATATAGTACAGGGAACTATAGTTAATATCTTGTAATAACCTGTAATGGAAAAGAATCTGAAAAATTATATATATAATATATATACTATATATTAATGTACAGTATAAATTTTTTATTATATAATATATAGATAGATAACTGAATCACTTTGCTGTATACCTGAAACTAACAGAACATTGTAAATCAACTATACTTCAATTTAAAAAGACTTTTTAATTTTTAAATTAAAGAAAGCACACATATTGAACACACACGTTGCATAAATTGGAAAAATCATCCCTCAATAGCTCCACACTGAAACTACTGAATTTTAGAGAAAAATCTTTAAAATCCTTTTTGCAGCCAGACAAACAGAACAAGTATTTTATAAGAGAAAGAAAATCAGATCGTCGTTAGACTTCCAACATCAATGCTTCATTCCAGAAATCAATGGAGTAACTTATTTAGGATATTCAAAGAACATGTGAGTCAAGAATTTAAAATCCAACCCAATTGATCTTCAAATATAAAGTCAGCAAACATCCTGTTATGAACACACAAGAACCTGGGAGGCAGTAGTACTTCTAGGAGTCTTTTCCGAACAATCAAAGAATGCAACCAAAACGGCTGAAGAGACAACGGCATAGGAACTGCTCAAGTAGGCCAGATAACAAAGGAAGATTAATGATAGAATTAAAATACATCATTTGGCAGCCCAGATGAATTAGTAGATTTGTTTGTTCAATGATCATCAGTGGCTGCTAACACCACAAAAAGAGAGACAAAGATAAATGTGTCACCAGCGAAGCCACCAGGGAAGCACCTATATATATATATTCTTTTTCAGATTCTTTTCCTTTATAGGTTATTACGAGATATTGAATATAGTTCCCTGTGCTATATAGTAGGTCCTTGTTGTGTATCTATTTTATATATAGTAGTGTGTATCTGTTAATCCCAAACTCCTAATTTATCCCTCCCTCTCCCTCCAGATTCTTCCATATTTTTAAAGAGAGAAAGACAGTGCACACATGATTGAGAGAGAGAGATTAGGAGATTATGGGAATAAAAAGTGAACTGGGGGGTTTCCCTGGTGGCACAGTGGTTAAGAATCTACCTTCCAATGCAGGGGACACGGGTTCGAGCCCTGGTCGGGGAAGATCCCACATGCCGCGGAGCAACTAAGCCCGTGCACCACAACTACTGAGCCTGTGCTCTAGAGCCCGCGAGCCACAACTACTGAGCCCATGAGCCACAACTACTGAAGCGCACATGCCTAGTGCCTGTGCTCCACAACAAGAGAAGCCACCGCAATGAGAAGCCCGCGCACGGCAACAAAGAGTAGTCCCTACTCGCCGCATCTAGAGAAAGCCCGCACGCAGCAATGAAGACCCAACACAGCCAAGAATTAATTAACTAATTAATTAATTTTTAAAAAGTGAATTGGAAGTTCTGGGTGTGGTTTCTACTGACCTGGGGCCTCACTATAAAGTTATTTGCTTCAGCCATTTGATGGCAAACTCCTAATATCAGTACCTTTCAGTCTTTTAAGTTGGTCAGGTTATATTCCCCAGAATAGATTCTTCCTATTACTAGACATAGATGGTAAAGGCCTGGCGACCAGCTTCCTGGGAGCAGCATGAGGAATTGTGGGGTGAGGGCCTCAGCATTTCATTGTTAGGGTACCGCCATCCTCACCTGTGCCTGGGGTCTCTCCATCCAGAGACCCTATGTTTTTCCTTCTCCAGAAAATAAACCTCTAACCTTCTGCTTGGAGAGGGAAGCAGGAGTCATCCAGCAGTCCTGGGTAGAGGACGGGACCTACAGGTCTAACTACTTCTTAAACAGCTGCCAAAAAACACTCCTTATTGTAACACCTATTTTATACTATTTCTTGATATTCCAGGAACCAAAAATTCCCGAACCTTTTCAAGATTCTGCAGTGAAAATAAAGTTGGTTCTCAGCTGTCAACAAAAACTTAATCAATAGTCCATCTAACAAAGAAGTGGAAAATTTATTTGAGCCAACCTGAGGATTAGAACCTGGGAGACAGTCTTTCAGAAAGCTCTGAAGACTGCTCTGCCTGCTAGAGATCAAAGCCCAGTTACACACGTTTTTGAGACAAAGGATTATACATCACATAATGTACTGACAGTTTACACAATCCAGATCTACATGAACCAGTAGTGGATCACCGTGACCCCTTATAGGATTGAGGGAAGGTTATCTCCTAATAAGGTCTAGTTAATGCAGATATGCAATACACATTGAAGGGGAGACAGGAGGCCCACGTGGGCAGAGAAAATTTTTAGGCTTAAATTTTTTTTTGTCTTGCCATAAAATTTTGGCCCGATGAATTTTATTTCATCACAGCTTTCCCCATTGCCAGTTTAGAATTCTACGTCAGTGAATCTGTTGAGCCATTTACCTCTCATTCATCTGTGTTCTCTTCTTTTACTCTCCTGGCCGTGCGAGTCTACAGAAAACACATACACACACACACACACACACACACACACACACACACACACACACACACACACACGACATTTTTAGCTGGGTTCTGGGAGAGAACAAAAAATGAAATGTGTATACCAACTTACCCTTTACCCATTTCTTTATTCTTTAATTCAAAAACAATAATATAAATACAGAAAAGTACATACAAATATGTATAGTTTAATGAATAATTATAAAACAGGTCCATGTGACCACTACGCAGGCCAAAAACAGAACACTGCCAGCACCAAGGAACCTCGGTGAGCCTCATCAGATCCCAGCCCCGTCGCCACCAGGGGCAACCTCCATCCTGACTTTTTAAAAACTCCTTCACTTGCTCTTCATTTATTTTTCACTTTTCTCTACAGTAGCCATCTCTATACCATATAATTTAGCTTTGCCTGTTTAGGAGCTTCTTTTGATGGGAAACGTACCATCGTATTCTTCTGTGTCTTGCCACTTTCCTTCAACATTACGTTTGTGAGGTGTATCCATGTTGCATGGAGCTCTGATGTATTCATTTTCTTTGCTGTTATTCCATGATGAACGCACGGTAGCTTTGTTTTCGCATTTCATTTTGTACGGACACTGGACTGTTTACAGTTTGGGTCTATGATGCATAATCATGCTGCACACAGTCTTGGACTTGTGTTCTTGCCGATTTACACAAATTTCTCTAGCTACATGCCTAAAAGTGAAACTGCCATACGATAAGATATGTGAATCTTCAACTTAACTAAAACTCCCCAAGGTGTCTTCCAAAGCAGGCCACCTCACTGTACAATTGGAGAGGGCGTCACCGCCCCAAGTGTCCTATGCGGATGGACACTCTTAAATGTAAGATGAGTTGGCGACTTTTGGGCTCTGTCAATTTGTTCTCCCACCAGAAGCTTTTGAGAATTATTCCTATTGTTCCATGTCTTGCCAGCTCTTAGAATTTTCAGACTTTAAAATTTTTGTGAATCTGGTGAGTGTATAATTATGTTTCATTGCGTTTCCATGATTACAAGTAAGACTGAGCACATCTTATGTTTATTGGACTTTGGATTCCTGGTCCTCCCTTTTTTAACATTATTTTGAAAATATGCTTTTGTTTCTGTAATCTAAACCACGTAGTTAAAACCTTATATATTTGGGCTTCCCTGGTGGCGCAGTGGTTGGGAGTACGCCTGCCGATGCAGGGGACACGGGTTCGTGCTCCAGTCCGGGAGGATCCCACATGCCGCGGAGTGGCTGGGCCCGTGAGCCATGGCCACTGAGCCTGCGCGTCCGGAGCCTGTGCTCCGCAACAACAAAAAAAACCTTATATATTTGACACAGTGTGTTACCCCTGTAATGACTCGGGGTGGGGCGAGTTTACTGTTTCTATGCCAATATATGTTACATTCTGAATAATGCCAACTCAACATAGTACAGTTGGATTCTTTGTCCAGCAGTGACAGCACAGCTAACGCTTTTATGTTTACCTATAAAAATACAACTAGGGCTTCCCTGGTGGCGCAGTGGTTGAGAGTCCGCCTGCCGATGCAGGGGACGCGGGTTCATGCCCCGGTCCGGGAAGATCCTACATGCCGCGGAGCGGCTGGGCCCGTGAGCCATGGCCGCTGAGCCTGCGCGTCCGGAGCCTGTGTTCAGCAACGGGAGAGGCCACAGCAGTGAGAGCCCCGCGTACCGCAAAAAAAAAAAAAAAAAAAATACAACTAACTCCATCCTTTTAACTCACAGAAATCTGATTTCTTTACCACTTTGCTCCTTAAAGTGATTTGTAAAAGGTTTTCTGGGACTTTTTGTGATCAAATGGTCTCTGACGTTGCTCGTCCTTCTTGGCTGTTCTTTAACATTTGACGCTTTATGCCTCCCTCCTTCTCTCTATTGGTTTTCCTCCTATCTGGAGACTCTTTCTCTTTTTCCTCCTCCATCTCTACTTTCTAACATCCAATCAATGTTGGTGTTTTCCAGTGCTATGCCTTTAGACCTCTCATCTCTAGTAAATATCATTAGCCCCACAAGCCAACTCTAGTCCCTGGGAAAATTCCCCAGCCCCATCCCACCTTCACAGGGATGAGCCTTTAACAGGTGTGTTTGTATTGCCTTCCCTCCCTTAGCTGATTGGCCCAGGGTGGACAACAGACCAAAGATGGGTCAATCAGATTCTTGCTCCCCCAAATTAGGGACTGAGACCCAACCCTGAACTCTGGCTGGAATTGTGACATGAGAACTTCAGAGCCAGAGGCAGCCTCGTTCTAACAAGTGGGCGAAGAAGTGAAGACAGCTGTCAGGGAGAGGACAGAACAAAGCACACAAGCACAGAGTAGCAGAGACAGAGACAGTGAGAATTCCTCACATGATGTTTTGGTCCCCAGGTTCCAGGCCCATTCTCACCCTTAGGTCCCATGAGACAGTCACAGCTCATCCTTATTTCAAGTCCCCTCACTGTGTTCAGGCTTACTTAGCACGTTCACCGTATTCACAACTTAAGTCCCAACCAACCTCTTCTACCTCTACCCACTTATCCTGGATGGTTTTATTCCCACTGGAATTTATCCCAGAGCCCTGTCCTACCCAGCTGAAAGGCATCATTGCTTTGTATTTCTTGAGGAGAGAACTCCATAGCTCAGGAGAAATTCTCGATGGTGTGCCTGGTTGGTTCCCGCTTCGTCCCATCCTGGGCTTGAGGCTCTTCTGCCATGGTTTTCAAACAGGAAATCATCTGCTCCTTGTCTTTCCTCTAGGCCCTGCCATCCGTCCCCAGCTTGGCAGCTTTACTTCAGTGCTTCAGCTCATGCCCCTTGTCCAGAACTCCTTTTTCTCTAAGCCTGGCTAGTATGACTTAGCACCTGCCTGCTCTCCCCAAGAACAGCCATATTCTTAGCTATTGCTGTCAGCACCTGCTCTGAGGATCCGGTTCCTTAACCCCTTTTCAGGACAGAGCCTGGTTCAGATACAGCAAATATATGGCACAGGCTGTCTGTTCCCCCATCCCACAACAGAAATGTTTTCATTAATCATATCACTCTTTCTTGCTGGTGCTGGACAGGACATCACCTTAGAATCTTTCTTAACACAGTCCTGGAGTGCCAACAAATTATCCACCGGAGCTGATGATATGAGAGAATGATGATGACATTGGCAAGAAAGAGACATTTAGAAAGATTTGGGAATATGTATTGAATTCTAGTTTTAGCCCTAGATTTGAGGAGAAGGCATAATTTCAAGTGCAGCAGACTCATAGGCAGATGGAAGGCCAGGACCATAGAGGAAGAGAGCCCAGGGGTGACACCTCCCTTCCCTCCCTGGGATCTCTCTGCAGGCTGGGCTTGCTCCCCTCAGCTGTCTTCAACCCTGGTCAGTGGCCTCTGCATCTCTGTAGGAACTATTTGGTCTTTGGATAATGTAGTGGTTAAAAGCATGGGTACTAGAGCCAGGCTTCCTAGGTTTGAATCCCAACTCTACCATTTACCAAATGTGGGAGGGACTTCTGGCAATTTATTTGACCCCTCCCGCCCCTGTGCCTTGATTTCCTCATCTGTAAAATGGGATAATAATCAGATCTACCTCACTGGATTGTTGCGAGGATTAAATGAGTTCATATGTATAAATGCTTAGAACAGTGCTCAGTAAATGTCTGCAACTATTATTATCCCACAAGGAAGCTACAAGTTCCTTGAGACTCAGTTGGTCTTCTTCATCTTTTCCTGGCACATAGATGGCTCTGAATTGAAGAACACAGTCTTTGAAGACCCAGAGATGAAATCTCAGCTCTCCCGCTCAATATTCGGGTGACTAGAAAATAAGTATCCTCCTTGTAAAACTGAGATGATAATACCTACTTTATAGAACTGATTTATAGAATTGTGAGTATTAAATGAGATAGTGTATGTAAAGCTCCAAGGACACAGCAAACCCTAAAAAATGCAAACTCTTACCATCAAGGCTAGGTATAGTATCATGCCTATGGAGCCACACTGCTTGGTTTTGAATTCTGGTTCTGCCACACAGTTGCTTTGTGATCTTGTCACAGTTTTCTCTCTGTGCCTCAGTTTTCTCCTCTTTAAAATGGGGATAACGCTAGCACTTACTTTATAGAGTTTGGGCAGGATCAAGTTAGAAAAAACGTGTATGGCCCTTAGCCCAACGCCTGACACATATCTCAGCCAATGCCAGGTTGTTACTGTTTGTTTAATAAATGAATGAATTGTAGACAAGGCTTTCAAAAGTGAACTTGCTAAAGGACAGAATCATTGAGTGCCATAATTACCAAGACCCATCCTGAAGCCAGATTCAGGTTAAGCCAAACCCATAAATGCAAGGAGAGCTCTGGGAGACAGTAGCCCAGTGAACTAAGCCCTCTCTCCCTGTTGTCTTCTCTCACTGGTCTGGGACATGGGAACAACTGGCACCTAGAATAATAGGCTGCTAGAGCTGGAAGGATCTTTGTGACTAGATCAGGTAGGCCATTTTCTCCTGAGTAATTGAAACCCAGAGAGATAAGTGACCCCAAGATTCAGGTCAGGTCAGTGGCTTCATTGCAACACGCTGTTTCTCGACTCCACAGTTTCCTCCTGTGAAAATGGAGATGTGCTTGCTGCCCGTTGCCTGCTTCAAGGCATCTGGCAGCCACGAACTTCAACTCTTCCTGGGCTAAAAAAGTTCAGCGGGAACAGTAGAAAAGTGAAGCAAGAATGATGTAGGGTCTACTCGCAGCCTCTAGAGGGAGCCTTGAGCACAGGCTGGGACGCACCATACTGGCGCGCACCCAGGCCCTCGGGGCGCGGGCTGCAGCCTGAGGACCAGCGCCAACCCCCCACCCCCACCCCGCCCCGCCCCGAGGGCTCCTAACATCAGGCCGATCCCTTCTCCGGGCACTCGGAGCTCTGGGAAAAGCCCAGGATACAGGCGCGAACACAAGGCTTTTGGCCCTTATTCCATTCACTCAAGGTGTGTGCACCTTAACCCCACTGAGCCTCGGCTGTCTGGTGGGAAGTCACATCTGCCTTGCCTATTCCAGGATTTAAAAGACTGATCCTCTGACTAAATAAAGTCTAGGAATTTACCCCAAATAAATAAACAGAATCAGGTAGAAAGATTGGTATGCAACAGCAAATCTCACTGTTTTTGTCTCATGACCCCTTTATACTCCTAAAAAATTACTGAAGACCCCAAAAAGCTATTGCTTATATGGCTTATATCCATCAATATTTATCATATTAGAAATTAATTCTTAGAAATGTCTAAATATATACTCATTTAGAAATAATAAGTCATTATATGTTAGCATAAAGAGCATTTTTGTGAAATAATATTTTCCAAAACAAAAACATACATTTTTTCAAGTCTTTTTAATATCTGGCTTAATGTAAGAGAGCTGAATTCTCCTTTTGCACTGAGTACATGGCGACTTCACATGTCATGTAACATCTGAAAGACTCTACTATACACCTTGAGAATAAGAGTACAGAATAAGAGTACAGAGTCCTTGAGGACTCCCTAAAAGGACACTGCAAAGGTCCAGGGGCCACACTTGGAGAACTGTTGGTGTAAAGACATTTTTCTTAGTGTTCTTTATAGCAGGGCGACTCCCCTCTCTCTTCTCACTGCCACCAGGCTGGTTCAGACTTGCATTACATGGGGCAGGTGACAACAAAAGTCTCAGAACTGGTTGTCTTGCCCCTACCCTCCTTCCACTCTCAACCGTGGAGAGAATTCTTCATAAAACACCGCACAAGGGCTTCCCTGGTGCCACAGTGGTTGAGAGTCCGCCTGCCAATGCAGGGGACACAGGTTCGTGCCCCGATCCAGGAAGATCCCACATGCCACGGAGCGGCTGGGCCCGTGAGCCATGGCCGCTGAGCCTGCGCGTCCGGAGCCTGTGCTCCGCAACGGGAGAGGCCACAACAGTGAGAGGCCCGTGTACTGCCAAAAAAAAAAAAAAAACACTGCACGATCATGTCACATGCCCCCCCTCCCAAATCCTCTCATGATCCTTCACTACCTATTCAGTGCTCGTACACCTAAGGGTCAGGCTCCCTGGTCTGATTGCAGTCCAAATTCCCACCTTTATGTCATACTCCACTTGTCTGATGTGCCTGGTGGCTTTAGCAAAACCAGACTATTAACCCTCCCTCATATGTGCTTTCTGTGTCCCACCTCCATGTTTCTGTTTCTTTGGGTCCCTTCACTTAAAATATTCTCTCTCCCAGGACTTCCATGGTGGTCCAGTGGTTAAGACTCGGCGTTTCCACTGCATGGGGCACGGGTTCGATCCCTAGTTGGGGAACTAAGATCCTGCATGCTTCGTGGCACAGGCAAAAAAAAAAATTCCTCTCTCTCCCATTTCCTTCCATTCTCCTTTCTCTTTCAGACTCATTCCTCCAGCTGGAGACCTTCTACAAGCTTCTAAAATACTTGTTCGTCTTCTTTTATGCAAAGCAGAGTGTTCTGATGTGGGGCTTCTGACCCAGCTGTTGAGAGATAAGTTTCAAAACAAAACACTTGCTTTATTAGTTTCCTATTGCCACTGTAATTACTACAAACTTAGTGGCTTAAAATAACACAAATTATTACCTTATTATGGTGGGGGTCAGAAGACAGAAATGAGTCTCAGAAGCTAAAACCAAGGTGTTGGCAGAGCTTTGTTCCTTTTGGAAGCTCTAAGGGGAGGATCCATTTCCATGCCTTTTCCAGTTTCTAGAGGCCTCCTGCATCACTTAGCTAGTGGTCCCCTCTTTCCTGTTCAAAGGACGTCACGTCTCCCCCTCTCTCTGACTTTCCTGCCTCCCTCTTACAAGGACCCTTGTGATTACATTGGACCCACCTGGATAATCAAGGACACTCCCCATTGCAGGCTTCTTAATTTAATCACAACTGTAAAGTCCCTTTGGGCATGTAAAGTAACACATTCACAGGTTCCAGGGATTAGGACATGGATATCTTGGGGGACATTATCCAATCTAATATCACAGTTGCTAATATCAAAAGATAAAAAATCTGGGGCTTCCCTGGTGGCGCAGTGGTTGAGCGTCCGCCTGCCGATGCAGGGGATACGGGTTCGTGCCCCGGTCCGGGTTCGTGCCCCGGTCCGGGAAGATCCCACATGCCGCGAAGCGGCTGGGCCCGTGAGCCATGGCCGCTGAGCCTGCGCGTCCGGAGCCTGTGCTCTGCAACGGGAGAGGCCACAACAGTGAGAGGCCCGCGTACCGCAAAAAAAAAGATAAAAAATCAAGATGCAATCTCAATGCATTAACTGTACAAATCTTGGAATCAGACATACACCCCTATGTGAGATAAATCTCATTCATCTGATTGCTTTGAAGATTCAATGAGATAATCTGCATGAGGCATGATGACAGCTACACTGAGATCACTCACCAAATGCCTGTGACTATTATTATTGGCTATTATTTGGCATTTTACCACCAGCTGACTTAGAGTTGCCTTCATAGCACTTGTCATATTTTATAATTATTAATTTCTTTGGGGTGACTGTGCAGTGTACAATGATTTTTAATTATGTAAATACGACCTTAATTCTCCTACAGACAAAAAATCTATTTGTTTAATCTGTCTCTCTCACGTTGGATCATGAACTCCACACGGGCGAGAGCTGTTTTACACACCATCAAATTCCCAGATTCCAGCCCACTCGTGAATACATACATACTTAACAATCTATAAATGTTTATGGAATTAATGAATTCAGTCTAATTTATAAAATAGTTCTTCTGGTTCCCCATTGCTTTCAAGATAAAATTCAGGTTCTTTACTTAGCAAGACAAACAAGTTTCAGTAAGAACTAGTCCCATCTTGCTTCAAATCTCACTTCCCACCACTCCCTGCCATCGTGTACCTTACCCTCCAGCAACACCAAACTTGCCCCATCCTCTCAGGCCTCCAGGCCCTTTCCTGGACCAGTGCAGCAGCTTTCTTTGTCTGGAATGGCCTCTCCCCACCCTCAGCGATGTGAACACACCCATACATCACCCCCTCCTTGTCACCTGGATAAGTCCCGCTCACCCCTGCTTAGCCCAATGCTCCACTCTGGACAGCTCCCTCACGGCCCCCCACATTCTGGACAAGGGGGCCTACCAGATCCTCCTTAGCCCCTTGAGCTTCTACCCACCCTGGCTTGAAGGGCACTGGATTGCAACTGCCTGTCCATCTGACAGCTTCTTCCCACCCTCACCCCAACAGCCTGTAAGATCTTTAAAAGCAGGGACCAGATCTTACTCACTGTTACATCCCCAGAGACTGGTAGGAAGTACATAATAGGTACTCAATTAATGTTAGCTGAACCCCTGCCTCTGTCTCTAGAATGTCAGCTCCTTGGGTACAGGGACGATTTTATTTATCTTTATGTCTTCTGCCCCTGGTAGGAACATCGCGGGCACTCTACCAATGTTTGCTGAGTGGCCAAGTCTCTCCACAAGATGCCTTGCCCACACTAAGTTACAGGCTTGTGTGTCAATTACTGTGTGCTAATCACCACTGCTTGGCTTTGCAAGGATTAAAAATAAAAACAAGGGCTTCCCTGGTGGCGCAGTGGTTGAGAGTCCGCCTGCTGATGCAGGGGACACGGGTTCGTGCCCCAGTCCGGGAAGATCCCACATGCCGCGGAGCGGCTGGGTCCGTGAGCCATGGCCACTGAGCCTGCGCGTCTGGAGCCTGTGCTCGGCAACGGGAGAGGTCCCAACAGTGAGAGGCCCGCATATAGCAAAAAAATAAATAAATTTTAAAATAAAAACAAAACACTATTCTTCCCTCCAGAGCTCACAGGAAAATACAGTGGGCAAGACCCAACATAATTATCTATTGATGGCCTCTACAAATGCTTTTCAATGGATTCTACTAGTTATACTTCTCACCAAGAAGTATATCTCACAACAAGAAAGGCTAATGAATAATCCTAAAATAGCCACTATTTCTCTCATTCTATCAGTGATGCTCTAGTTCCTACTCTCCGTATGCCTGCTCTGCACCTGCCCACACCCTTCTATGGATAACACCGGGGCTCCGACAACTCCTCTGACAAACCAACAGACCCACTGTGTGTCTAGCATCATCCCTTCCTCCTCTCTTTTGACCTTACTGACACTTTCCCAAGGAGGCCAGAGGACTTCCCTTCCCCAATCCACTCTTATCTCACTTGGCAGTCCCCAGATGCCCAGAGCACCAGCCCTATCTTCTGAAGCAGAACTCTGGTAGCAGAAGAAAGGACAGTTGGGGGCAGGAAAGAGGTGTTCACAGAACAGTCTCCAGAGCACCCAGACACACACACTGAAGCGGCAGATACAGCTTTATTTCCTGTATTATGGAGAAAAAAAAATTATCAGTCTCCTATTAAGGAGCACATGGCTGGTTGTGTAACTGCATCCTTTACAACCGCTTACCTAATTAGTTTCTTTCCAACCAGCCTATTTATCAGCAGATATATTTTAAATTACTGTGAATTGGAGGGAATAGGAGATAAGGAAGGGAACTAACATTTGAGAAGAGGCTCCTGTGTGCCAGGCAAGGACTGTGCTGGGCATCTTTATATGTGCTAGCTCTTTAATCCTCACCAAAACCAGCATACCAAGAAAAAGACAATGTAGTGCTAGATACTTATCATCTGCATCTCCCAGGGCCTCAGAAAGTTTTAAGTATTCACAAAGCTGATAAGCAGTGTTATCATGATTTGAAGACAATATCCACAAAACACGTGCTTTTTACACTACACGAAGTTTTCTGTTATGGAGCAGCTGCTATATGGCAGTCACATGGCCAATGATATTCCATGCATCTTCCCCACGACACTATGGGAAGTGGTTTCATGCGGTCACTTTATAAGCAAGGAAACCAGGCTCAGAAAGGTTAGGTACCTTGTCCAAGTCCATATTTACAAGGAGCTTTCACATTGAAATCTTAAAAACACCCGTTACCACTCCCCCACCACCCCGCCACACACACACACACACACACACACACACACACACACAGACACACACACGAGAGAAAAGAATAGCTCCAGCTATATTAAGCAGGAAAGGATTACAGGGAATTGGGTGCTTACAAAACTGAAGGAAGAGCGGGATCTAGGCTGGGCCCCCAGGAATGGCACCCAGAACAACATCCAAATGGTATCTCAACTGCTGTTGAGGCCCCGACCGGCTTAGCCACAACCCAGGATGGAGAAGCTGCCATTATCAGCGTTGGCACTGCATCAGCCAGGCCTACACCAGCAACATAGCGTAGCAACAAGGCGGCCCCACCTTCATCCCCATTTAACTTGATTCCAATTTGAGCCGCAAGCAAGCACATCTGAATGACACTCTAATCATACCCAGAACCTGTACAGGAGGCTGATAAGGTGGAGTTTACCTTTGCAGCCTCTGCAGTTCAGGAAGGCACGCAGAGGAAGGAGGGATAGATGCTGAGCGAGTCATTCTACTGTATCTGTCATGGTCTGCATTCCCACGGGCCCCCAACGGCTACTGCTGAGAAGCCCCCTTCCGAAGAAGCTAAGGATCAAGTCCTCCTACTTACAAGCACTATGTATGCTGTGTGTCTATTGTTTCTATCTGCTACATAGATCCCACTGTGTGAATCCACCACTTCTTACCTATCCAGTCTGCCAGTGATGGAAACCCAAGCTGGCTTTTGGGCCTCCTTGGGAAATTACATAAGACATATGCTTGGCCCTGATGGGCTTTTGAGCTTATACCGCCTGATTTCATTTTCATCCACTATAGAATAATAGAACATATAACTATATAAGTATGTATGTATATATGTATGTATATGTAGAATATAGAATGACAATAGGTAACTTCCATGGAGCATTTGTCATGAGTCAGACACTCTTCTAAATGTTGTAATGTACTAATTCATTTAATACAGTCCTCATGGATGGTCATAAAGATTAAGTTACGCAACACAGGTATCTGGCATTTTATACCAGGGACATAGTGCTGCTCAGTAAGTGACAGTTCTTATCACCAACCACTAGGTCAAGTGAAGGACAGCAAGGCCTGTCCATTGTCTGACACAGTCTGGAATGCACCGCCAGGCAAGATGACTCAGTTTCCCTCTGTGGGCCCACCCTATGACCTGTGCCACTTAGATTCTAGCCCCTTAAACACAGGTGGACCTGATCTGTTTCTCTCTCTAACTCCCCATGAGATTAGGATACCTTTGAGGCAGGGGGTGGGTCTTATTCTTTTCTATACTCTTCAACACCTCGCACAGTGACTGGTACATGTAGGCATTCAATCCATGACTGTTGGATGAAGATATTAATGTGTAGGGGAGTTTATGATAGTCCTAAACCTCATAAGAGAAAATCCTTGGGGTGTAGATTCCATAGGTGTTTCAAGGAGTATGGGCTCATTGGCCTTTAAAGGTCAAAAAAGGGTATTTCATAATATGCCAGGGAATGTTATTCTCCTAGAGGATGAACTATAGGGAGATACCAAAAACCGGGGCTGTTTCCTACATGCCTGGCAGAAGTTCAGTTGGGGTTGGGATAACGGGGAGGCAGCACCTTCCACAATGCTGAGGCAGCCCTGCTGTTCTCAGAAATGAACATTTCCTAAAGGGCTTCTTCTAGATCAGTTGCCAGACTAGGTGCTAGGCTTGCAAACTCAGATGCCTACAGAGGGCAGGCAAGGAACTTAAATGAGTGAGGAGTTCACTGAAGAAAAGAAGCAATGGGGACCACGAACATCTTATCAGCGACAGCTGCTGCTTAATCTCAGCCATTGTTGCCATGTAGGCTGTGGACCCAGTGTTAACCAGGTTCTTCTGTTTTTCAAAGAACGCCAGATGATATCGATTTTTATGGGTCTAACTTTTAATGTAAATTTGTAAGTTAAGATGGTCCTCAGGCCTCACATGTTCTCTGAGGAAAGTATAAGCTTTTACAGTTATCCAGGAAGAAGTGATCAGGTGCTTACCTAAGGCAGTGGCAATGGGGACAGATAGACGTGGCGGAGGTAGGATAACTAGATTTAATGACTAATTGGATGTAGATGATGAAAGATGTTGTAAAAGACTCTGATGTGTCCAGCCTAAATGACTTAGAGGAAGCCAGTGCCACAGGCAGCTTCACGAAATGGCACAAGAATGGATCTTGAACCAGACAGAACCGGTTCAAACTCAGCTTCATCACTAACTGTATGACCTTGAGCATGCAGCTTAACCTCTCTGAGCTTCAGTTTCTTCATCTATTATATGGGGCTGTCTCCCATATAATTATTTTAGAAATAAAAGCAAAAATTATTTTTATTTTAGAAACAAAAACAAAATAAACAAATGGGACCTAATCAAACTTACAAGCTTTTGCTTGTAAGCAAAGGAAACCATAAATAAAACGAAAGACGACCTGTGGAATGGGAAAAAATATCTGCAAACGATGCAACCGACTAGGGCTTAATTTCCAAAATATACAAACAGCTTACACAACTCAACAACAACAACAGAAAACAACCCAATTGAAAAATGGGCAGAAGAACTAGACATTTCTCCAAAGAAGACAAACAGCCAACAGGCATATGAAAAGATGCTCAATGTTGCTAATTATTAGAGAAATGCAAATCAAAACTAAAATGAAGTATCATCTCACACCAGTCAGAATGGTCATCATTAAGAAGTATACAGGGACTTCCCTGGTGGTCCAGTGCATCCAATGCAGGGAGTGTGGGTTTAATCCCTGGTTGGGGAGCTAGGATCCCACATGCCTCTTGGCCAAAAAAAACAAAACATAAAAAAAAAAAAACAGAAGCAATATTGTAAAAAATTCAATAAAGACTTAAAAAAAATGGTCCACATCAAAAAAGAATCTTCAAAAAAAAAGAAGTCTACAACTAACAAATGCTGGGGAGGGGTGGAGAAAAGGGAACCCTCCTACACTACTGGTGGGAATGTAAGTTGGTACAGCCACTATGGAAAACAGTATGGAGGTTCTTCAGAAAACTAAAACTAGAGCTGCCATATGATCCAGCAATCCCACTCCTGGGCATACATCTGGACAAAAATATAATTCAGAAAGATACATACACTCCAGTGTTCATAGCAGCACTATTCACAATAACCAAGACATGGAAACAACCTAAATGTCCATCGACAGATGAATGGATAAAGAAGATATGGTACATATGTACAATGGAATACTACTCAGCCATAAAAAAAGAACAAAATGCCATTTGCAGCCATGTGGATAGAACTGGAGATTATCATACTAAGTGAAGTAAGTCAGACACAGAAAGACAAAACCATATGATATCACTTATATGTGCAATCTAAAATATGACACAAATGAACTTTTATTGAAAGAGAAACATATAGACATAGAGAACAGACTTGCGGCTGCCAAGTGGGAGAGGGTGGGAGAGGGATGGAGTGGGAGTTTGGGATTAGCAGATGCAATAAACCACTAGGTCCTACTATACAGCACAGGGAACTATATTCAA
This sequence comes from Phocoena phocoena, assembly GCF_963924675.1. Taxonomy (NCBI): domain Eukaryota; kingdom Metazoa; phylum Chordata; class Mammalia; order Artiodactyla; family Phocoenidae; genus Phocoena; species Phocoena phocoena. The sequence goes on along the minus strand of NC_089219.1, from coordinate 58,322,770 downwards.
TATTCTATAATAAACCATAATGGAAAAATATATATATAACTGAATCACTTTGCTGTACGGCAGAAATTAACACAACATTGTAAATCTACTGTATTTCAATAAAACTAAATAAAAATTGTAAAACTATACAGGGTAATGTTGAAATATATATCACAGGGTTGTTAATAAAGATTAAATAAGATTGTGCATGTAGATTGCTTAGCATAGAACCCGGCACATAATAAGAGCTTAAATGTTTGTCAAATTTATTAGCAACATCTCTTCATTCTACGTCCAGTAAAATGAAGTGTTGGTGTTTTTTTGTTTTTTGCTTTTTTTCTTGGTAGTTTGTACTCTTCCCCATCCCCTGATCCAGGAGTATCATGTGACCCAGGCCTGGCCAATGAGAACATTACATTCTTCTGGTGATAGTGATTAGTTCAGGGACCACATCAGATAGTCTGAGAATGGAATCAACGTAGTAAGCAGAGTTAAGGGATGAAAGAGAAACCGAGTGCTTCTGGAACATTTGGTTGTCTTCATCATGCCACATCTGAAATCAACTCTATGTCTGGACTTTTCAATTAATATTCCTTTAGATTATGTCATTTGGATTGGATTTTCTAACATGTATCACTAAAAGAATCCTGATTTATCACTACAACTACTGTTATTATGACTTTTTAACTTAGATTCCTAATGATTGGCATATCCTTCATAGAATTTAAAGCTGACAGCAGTTGGGTAAGCCATCTCCAGCCATGGTCCCCTGGGGATGAGGCCCTGTTCTTAGATGAGAGCGAGAACATGACATGTATCTGAGGTACCCTTAGAATCTATCCCAAGGTGGGAACTTACCCCCTTACAGCTCAGCAGCACCTACCGAGCTTGAAGTTCAGAAACCCAGTCTGAGGGTGAGGCAACAGGTATGGAGTCACTTCTGTAACTTCTGTGGTTCTTGTCTGGTTTCCAGAGGAGACTCTCAGGTTGGACATTAGCTCGGGAAGCAGAAGTCAGGTGAGATGTAGAGACTAAAGAGAACCCTGGATGTTTGGAGAGAAAACCCTTCATCTTGATCCTCCAGGGATATGGTACCTAGGCCTTACCAGCCTGTTGTCACATCCCATGGGGTCATGAGAGAGGGTGTTACATGTGCAGGGCTCTGGCATTTGGGAGATACGGGTTTTAGTCCTGTCTCCAAAACACACTAGATGTCTAATCTAGGGACATGCTACTTGCCTCTCTGATCCTTATTTTCCTCATCAAGAAAGATGGGAGAATTTAATAAAATGATATATCTATAGCACTTAGCAGTGTCTGAAACATAGTATGTATGTTCTTAGCAAACACTTTTTTTTTCCTCTCTGAGTCTCAAGTTACTCATCTGTAGAGTAAGGGCAATGAGACTAAACTCTGGTTACTGGATAATCCATGAGGTTCCTTCTAGCTTGAAAATATTTCAAAACACTCTGGATTTCTTTAGCTTATTTAAACTGAAAAAAAAACATACTGCAAGCTTATCATGATACTATAGAAACATAACCCTTCATGCAAAACTCTTGGTGTCAAAAGCAATTCATAATTATTTAGGATTCTTTATTGAATTCCTCAGTACATAAAAGACTAAAGCAGACATTACACTGCTCCAAAGCTTGTATATAACAGAAAACACCCAGGGAGGTATGGGTAGTGCTCCTATGGTGGTTTTGAAATACGTCCACAAGTTCTGTGATATTCTCTTCTTCAAGAGGTGAAGACTAAATCTCTTCTTGTGTGTCGGGGGCTGAACTTGGTGATTCTCTTCTAAGAAACAGACCAAACAGAAGGGACAGTGTGACACTCTGAAGCCCAGCTCATAAAACGCATTGTGCTTCCTCCCGCCAAGAGCCGTATGAATGAGCTGCCTTGCAGGAGAGCCCTTCAGTCCAGTCAAGTCTGCAGGTGACTGCGGCCCCAGCAACACCTTGAGCGCGGCCACCCAGGTGAGTCGCTTTGGAATTCCTGACCCACAGAAACTGTGGGATAATAAATATTTGTTGCTTTAAGCCATTAAGTTTGGGGGTAATTTGTTACATAACTGCTAATAACTAATACAACCCCATAATCAAGCACATTGATAATTTTGCAAGGCGACGTATAAATATTCATAGTAAGTGGTTTAAATAACATTTGCAAATAAACTTCCTTCAATTCAGTCAAGTTTGACTGCAAAGTGAGTTGCCCCAAACTTGACTTCTGGTTTTCAGCGCATTTTTATTTTATTTTATTTTATTTTGTAAAGGTAGATGAGAAATTGTAAACAGGGATTACATAATGTAAAACACTTAAGGTGGGGGGGGGCGGTGGGGGGGTGGGGGTGGGGGGTGGGGAGGATGGGGGGTGGGGGGTGGGGGGTGGGGGTGGTGGTGGGGGGATGGGGGGTGGGGACAAATTTTTCAGTCTCAGTGTGCCTGTTAGACAATGACCGTGTCAGAAAAATGTCCTGAGTTAATTCTCTTATAAACAAACATTATCAGCCACAAACTGCCTTCCCCACTAAACTGTGTACTCGAATGTATGGACTTTCTCATCTTCACAGACTTTGCAGCCTCAGGGATTTTTAGAGATCATCTAGGCCATAGTTTTCCAAAGTACGATAAAGAGGTCACCCTCATCAGAACTGGGAAGGTTGGGGGCTTCCCTGGTGGCGCAGTGGTTAAGAATCCGCCTGCCAATGCAGGGGACACGGTTTCAAACCCTGGTCCGGGAAGATCCCACATGCCGCGGAGCAACTAAGCCCGTGCGCCACAACTACCGAGCCTGTGCTCTAGAGCCCGTGAGCTACAACGACTGGGCCTGTGCACCTAGAGCCCGTGCTCAGCAACAAGAGAAGTCACCGCAGTCAAAAGCCCGCGCACCGCAACGAAGAGTAGCCCCTGCTCCCCGCAACTAGAGAAAGACCGCGCGCAGCAACGAAGACCCAATGCAGCCAAAAATAAATAAATAAAATAAATAAATTTATTAAAAAAAAAAAAAAAGAACTGGGAAGGTTGGGAGAGGTACTTGTAATGCAGACTCTGAGGCCTTAGCCAGGCCTGCTGAGTCAGAATCTCAGACCTAGGAATCATATTAGCTTCACGATGTTGGGTAAATTAGCTAACCTCTTTAAAGCTGAGTTTCTGCATCTATAAAACGGGGATAATAATACATGCTTCTTAAGATTACTAGCAGGATCAAAGGAAATGGTATAGTAAAGTGTCCAACACAGTGCCTGGTATAAAAATGATTTCTGAATTGAGTTATATAATTAAGTCTATACCTTGATTCCAGGAAGCTCAGGACCAGGGGAATGCATAATACCACCTCCTCTGCCGTACAAGGTGTCAGTGGGGTGTAAGAGCTTAAGTATGATAATAGTATTAATAACAGCAACACTATTGTTGAATGTTTAAGTGCCAGGTACAGATCTAAACACTTAGCTAACATTAACTTATTAAATTCTCATAACAATCCTGTGAGGCAGATGCTGCCTTTTGACCCATTTTACAGATGAGGAAACTGAGACACAAAGCAGTTAAGTAACAGGCTAAAGTTATAGCTTCCAGGTGGCAGAGCCAGGATTTGAACCTAAATAGGTTGTAAGAGTAAGATTCACCCAGGTTTGCTCTCCTTAAAATAAAAGAGAAGGGACCCCAAGTCCCAAAGCGTATTCCTTTCTTGATGAATGTCTGCTACTCTGCCTCAGAGCTATAGCTGAACCTGAGATCCCAAGTGAATTGTGGATCCTGGCAAAGCTGGCTCTCATGCTCTTACCAGGAGCATGTTTGGATGAGACAAAGGGAAGCACTGGGCCTAGGGCAGACGGACACTTTCTGGAGAAAGCAGTCCAGGCAGGAAGCCTGGAGGGCCCCCAAGAGTAGCTTAGCTTCTTTTAGCCTGAGCCAATTTCAGCTTTAGAGCCGTCACACAATCCATTTCCTCTGCCCAGAATTCTCCCTGGGCTTCTTTATCCTTCAAGTCCTATCCTTTACATACTCCGAGAGGCCTTTATCTGATATTCCATTTGAAATAGATGTCCCGTCCCATCCCCCATTCTCGATTATTCTCTGTAATAGCCCACTCTTTAGTTCCTACCAGCACTTACCATAAATTCTAATGATTTTTAGAAATCTTTCATCTGTTTTCTGATCTTCCTCACGGCTTCAGGAGAGCAGGAACCATGTCTGTCTCATTCACCACTGTAAACTTCGGGACCTGAGTGTAAACAAGGTGTGGCACATAATTGATTCCATCAGGACTTGTCAAATGCTGGTGAATATGATGAAAAACATGAGTGGATATACTGGCCTTTCCCTCTCCTGCCCACATTGACACCCATTCCTCATCACTTCACCCTACATCTTTCCCTTTGAAGGGAATCGCTGAGCTTGGATAGGGGACAGACCCGCTTTCTGCACCTGTCACTGTTCTCAGCAGAGGATTTCTCCCACTCTCCAGCCCCAGTCTTTATCACAAAGCACCCACATCTTCTGGGAGGAAGGCTGAACCAAGCACGGAAGTGTGACCTGAACAGAGTGGTTCAAAAAACCTACTTAAATATTTTTGAAAGTAACCAGCTTTGGAGCTCCAAAGTCTTCAGTCTTAGAAAGAAAAATAGAATGGATTCAGTGATTTATACTACTGGGGGCAAGGGTTTTCTTTAAGCTACAACCAGCATCATTAGCCATTGTATACAGTCCACTGAGTGATATCCAAGGTTTGAACCAATTAAGCCACAGCTTCAGATCATGGCTGGAGACAAATGATGGCAGAGAGAAGGCAACGAGGCCCCATCTCACACCCCAGCTGTAGACAACGGATAGTCCTATTGACTTTGGCAAGAAAAAACATTGAAATACATTTGGGGCAGGGCAGTAACTTTTCTGTTGAATGTGTTCTTTCCCTGCAGAGCCCTAAGAAAGTAAAACTGATAACTCGAATGACTTCAAAGTGGCAAATGGCACAATTCACTGAGAAAACCAGGGTTGCACAACCATTAAAATAGCAGAATCTCCCAGAAGCAATTCCTAGAAATAAAATGCCAACCACATTACAAATTGTCAGAAAGCCTTTGGAGCAGGAATTTCCAGCTTGACAGAAACCATCCACAGAGTGTACTGAGACAAAAGAATAACATTATCCCAATTCCTTACACTTGCATTGTTACTGAGACTTGGAATTTAACTATTCAACTAAATAATTGCTCTGAAGTTCATTTGACATTTTTAGCTCGGTGACCCTGGGTGTGTTACTTGACTTCTCTGGGTCTCTATATCCTATAAAATGGAAAGAATTGTAGTACATATTTGCCTCATGTAGTATAAAGACTAAATAAATTATAATATACCTAAGTGCTTAATACAATGTCTGACACATAGTAAATGCTATGAAAGTGTTGAAAACCGATTAATTTTTGCATATGTTTATATGGTTATTGCAAATATGCTCACAGTGAAGCTTCACACATCTCCATCACATTGAATCCTACTACCAGTTTGTTCTTCCACTTCCTTCCTAGAGCAACCTGAGGGCAAGGACTCAGTCTCTTTCTCCATGTATCCTGGTGCCATCAATGATCTGGCAAATAAGCATTCAGTAAGTATTTCTGATGAATAAATAAAGGCATACTACTCTGAGGTTATAAAATGAATATCACACAGTCCTTGCCCTTGAAGAGCTCATATCCACTGGGGGAGAAAGACACTGAACAAAACTCCATCATGTGATTGATTAGAATTCTTAAAGAGAATAGAATTCTAATCTCTTAAAGAAATTAGAATTCTTAAAGAAAACACTGCTGTTAGAATTTGCTTGGGTTGGGGTAATGAGGGAAGAAGGTGATGTATAAACCAACCTCAAAGGAGGGGAGGACTTTTGCCAAGTAAAGGTTGAGTGAAGGAGGTGACATCTCAACTGAGTTTGAAGGATGAGTAGGAGTTGGCCAGACGAAGAAGGAAAAGAGGACTCTGTGGGCAGATGAAGTAGCATGCATGCGCTTCAGGCCCTTGTGTGGGGAAAGCGTATGGATCTGTATATGTGTGAGAGAGACATTTCGCTATCGACTGTAAATTCCTGTAGAACAGGGGTCAGCAAGCTTTCTTTATAAAGGGTTAAATAGAAACTGTTTTCAGCTTTGTGAACCATCCAGTCTGTTGCAACTACTCAGCTCTGTCACTGTAGCAAGAAATCAGCCGTAGATAATATGTAAACAAATGATGTGGGCAGATTCAGCCCAAGGAGGGCTGGATTTGGCCCATGGGTCCTAGTTTGCCAACTCCGACTACAGAACAAGGAAACTGCCCTCTGGCTTCCCAAGGATACAGTGCATGAAGGTGCCCAACCCACAGGGCTTATGCTAGGGAGCCGTTCACATGATCAGACTTGCTCTTTGCATGGGTTATCAAGTGCTGTGCTACAAATTATCTCAAAACTTAGTGGCTGAAATTATCAATATCTATGACAGTTTCTGTAGGTCAGGAAGAAATTTGGGTAGTTCTGGCTCAGAATCTCTTCTGAGGTTGCAGTCAAGATATCAACCAGGACTGCAGTTATCTGAGAGCTCTACTGGGGCTGGAGAATCTACTTTCAATAAAAGTAGCTGACAAGTGTGTGCTAGCTTTGGCAGGTGGCCTCAGTTCTTCCCCACATGGGCCCTTCCACATGGCTGCTTGAGTATCCTCCACAACATGGTGGCTGACTTCCCCCAGAGCACACAGTCCAAGGGACCAAGGTGGAAGTCATGACCTAGCCTAGGAAGTCACACACTGTCACTTTTGCCATATGTTATTTGTCATAAAGACAAACATGGATTCAATATGGGAACATACACTATGCAAGACACGAACACTAGGGGGCAAGGAATACTGAAGGTAATGTTGAGGCTGGCTACCACACCCTTTCTCCATAACCCACAGTGACATATGTTTCACTCTTCTCTCCCCTCTTTCAGTCAAATGTTATAACAGAAATGTCAGAGAATTTGAATGTCCTAAACCCTTCATATTATCCATAAAAGACAATAAGAAGGCCACTTGGAAAATGTGGAGATGTTAAAAAATTAAACAAATCCTGGACTTCTCTGGTGGAGCAGTGGTTAAGGATCTGCCGCCAATGCAGGAGAGACGGGTTTGATCCCTGGTCCGGGAAGATCCCACATGCCGCGGAGCAACTAAGCCCGTGAATGTGCCGCAACTACTGAGCCTGCGCTCTAGAGCCCGCGAGCCACAACTACTGAGTCCGCGTGCTGCAGCTACTGAAGCCTGCATGCCTAGAGCCCATGCTCTGCAACAAGAGAAGCCACCACAATGAGAAGCCCATGCACCGGAACGAAGAGTAGCCCCAGCTCACCACAACTAGAGAAAGCCCACATGCAGCAACAAAGACCTAACGCAGCAAAAAAATATAAATAAATAAATAAATCCTTGCTATCTTTACCTAGAGCATGAGAGAGACTAGGGTACAAACACAGGAAGCTCATCTCTGTAATTCTCCCTGAAGGAAATGGCTTATTGGATAAACCATTAGTTGTTCCTCATCAATAAATCTCCATGCCAGTTTCCTCACTTGCCTAAAGGTGAGCTGTATCAGATAGCCAGATACTTTACTCTTCACCTTCCATAATTGAAGTAGAATCCAGAAACTGCTAAAAATTTTACCTAGAAACACAGCTTACTGTTCCCCAAACAAACCCAGTGGGGCTACTTGAGGAAACAGGCTGAACAACTCCATTTCTATCAAACTATTTGGGACTTAGGGTTCTAACACTATAGAATTGACGAGACCTTACCATTTTTTTCCAGCCTCCAACTTGGTCCAGCACCCCTTTCCCCTGCACTCCTGACCAACAGCCTTTCTGCTTCTGCTCACAGGTATCACAGGTCCTTTGTGGCTAGGCAGGGCCTGGGGAGAAGCTAAGTGGCATCTCTGCAGAGTATCTCTTCAAGTGGTGCACGGAGGCTCTGTGCTTTGTGACTGGGGGAAAAGAGAGTTTTATTTATTTTGCTTGTCCAGGTGACAGAGACCATTGAGAGAGAAGTAAAGGTGACAGGGAGGGACAGGATATTGTATTAATTTGACCCAAATCTAACTGTTGGACTTCTCTGAAACCCTATAACCAAGAATATGAGGGCCAGAAGCTGAGAGAGACATCTTGTTGTTGAGAGATAGAAGTCTCTGGCCAAAAGTAGTGTTTCTTGGGGACTCATATGACAAACTGTGGCACAGAAGTGGGACCATTCTCCACAGCTCTCAGGACCCAGTGACACACGGGGATGCTGAGCCAGAGGGACCAGGGTGCATTGTGAGGAAGCCCCCTTGGCACATACATTGGTACCCACAGGGATGCTGAGCCCGAGGACCAGAGTGCTTTGTGAGAAAGCAGACACTGGCACAGACATTGGTGTTCTAACAATTAGTATAGTTGGCAGAGGTAGGAGCAAGTCAGCCTAAATAGTGCCAAGAGCTAAGATGTCACCAAGAGGGAAGCCACAGTGTATGACAGGTGCTCATACCACATGCACTAGGTTGTAGGCGGAGGTAGGTACTCCATGGGGTCTCCTGGAAATGACCCAGGCACCTCTGGGTGAGGGGGAGAAACTCCTATAATTTGACATGTAGGGGCTATATCTTGGGGTATCCATATAAATGTGCCCTCACTATAGTAGTAAAGAGCATGGATTTTGGCACCAGACTAGCTGAGTTTGAGTCACAGTGTGGCCCTGGGCAAGTTACTGAACCTCTCTGAGCCTATTTTTCCTCATCTGTAAATTGGAGATAATAATATACTACTTCAGAAGGTTGTTGTGACTATTCCAGGAATTACATATGTAAAGTACTTAGAACAGTGCCACCATAATAACCACCACATAATGGTTGAAAAAATTTTTTTGTTCTCACAAGTTGGTGATGCCAGGAACAAACTTGTTATATAGACTTCCTGGGATGAAACTTATCTCCTCCACTATAAAGACTGTTGCTTGTTGGAAAATTCTAGTTATTAAAATTCTTTCTGTTAAGGCAACTTTCCTCCTTGCAACTTCTCCACATTGGTTTCAATTTTTCTCTGAGCTATTCCAGAATAAACCTGTCTCATGGTAACAGCTCACTGAGACACCTCTCAGGATCTCCCTGAGTTGTCTCTTCGACATGCTGAGCAGCCCCAGATCTTTCAACCATTTCCCAGAAACCTGGCCCCCAGGTCCCTCTCCATCCCAGAGGCATGCCTCTGAATGCACTGCAGATCGCCAGCATTGGGGAGGGATGTGGACTCCAAGCAGACAGCCTGGGGACTGTCTCTAGGAGACCCCCCCCCTCACATGAACACATGTTCCTTATAGGAAAAAATGTCAGATGAACCCAACCGTTTCAAATTAATTTTGTTTGGGAGAGCAAAGGAAAGGGAATTTCCAAACAGGGCCAAGGTCTTTGTCAAAGCTGTTCCTCTAAGATAGAGATGGACAACTGGCTGCCTGGAGAGAGCCCAGCTGGGAAGTGTAACCCCGTCCAGGGACGTGAGCCAGCGCTGGCTCCTCCTTTCAGGAGGTGAGAAGGAAAAGCTGGTTTCCTCAGTAGAGATAAGCACAGAGTGTGTGCTCCAGGAATAAATAAAACTTCTTGTACCTGGCACGGGCCGTAACTCCTGCCCCCAGCTGAGACATATGCCTCTCTCACTCCACTTTCACTGTCCGAAGCCCTGGAGAGCAGTTGTCTGCCCCCCACTCCAGGGCAGGAGGCTGCCAGCACATTTCCGGGTTTCTCTGGCTCAGGACTTTCTAAATGATTTTCTTTTATGGGCCGGAGGGGTAGAAGAACAGGAGGTAGGAGGGAACATGGAAAATGTCATTTTGGTCTCAATCAGACTATTTTCTGAAGAATGACAGTTGAAACTGTCTTCAGTTGCTTTGTGTTTGGCAATATTTCATAAGGATTATGCCCAAGGACAGTTTTGGAAATAAGGCCTCCTCATTTCTTTTTTTTTTTTTTTTTTTTTTAAAGGGGACTTCTTGACATTTATAACCTGGTATTTTCTTTTTTTTTTTTTTCTTTTTTTTTTTTTTTTTTTTTTTTTTTGCGGTACGCGGGCCTCTCACTGTTGTGGCCTCTCCCGTTGCAGCGCACAGGCTCAGCGGCCATGGCTTCACGGGCCCAGCCGCTCCGCGGCATGTGGGATCTTCCCGGACCGGGGCACGAACCCGTGTCCCCTGCATCGGCAGGCGGACTCTCAACCACTGCGCCACTAGGGAAGCCCCTCATTTCTTTTTTAAAAAGGTTCCGCCTATTATAAAAGTAAGGCCTGCTCATCAAAGGGGGAAAAAAGCTATCAACCATAATTCAACAATCCAAAGGCCAACTTCATTAACACTTTAGTGCATCTCTTGCCAGAATTTGTCAGAACTTATTACCTCTTTTCCAAATAATTATAATCATAGTTTACAAAACACGATCTCAAATCATTTGCACATTTTATGAACATTTCGTCTATTATTATATACTTTACACAAATGTGTTTTTTAACAGTTTTATTAAGATGTAATTCACATACCATATGAATTTAAATTTGCCCATTTAAAGTATATAGTTCAGTGGTATTTAGCATACACAGAATTGTGCAACCATCACCATAATCAATTTGAGAACATTTTTATTACCCCCAAATTTTTATTACCCCCATCCCCAGCCCTACCCCAACCCCAGCCTTAGGCATCCACTCTTTCTGTCTCTATAGATTTGCCAATTCTAGATGTTTCATGTAAGTGGAATTATACAATATATGGTCTGTTGTGACTGTCTTCTCTCACTTAGCATAATTTTTTAAAGGCTCATCCATGTTATAGCATGTATCAATACTTCATTCCTTTTTATTGCCAAATAATATTCTATTATATGGATATGCTACATTTTATCAATTTGTCACTTGATGGACATTTGTGTTGTCTCCACTTTTTAACTATTATGAATAATGCTGCTGTGAACATTTGTGTACAAGTATATGTTTTTATTCCTCTTGGGTATATACCTAAGAGTGGAATTGCTGGGTCATATGGTAACTCTATGTTTAACCTTTTGTGGAACTGACATAGTGTTTGCCAAATTGGCTGCATCATTTTACATTCCCAGCAGCAGTGTATGAGGGTTCTAATTTCTCCACATCCTTGCCAGCACTTGATACTATCTGTCTTTCTTAGTGTAACCATCTAGTGGGTATAAAATGGTATCTCATTATGGTTTTGATTTGCATTTCCCCAATGGCGAATGATGTTACAATGGAATACTACTCAACCGTAAAAAAAACCCAAAATAATACCATTTGCAGCAACACGGATGCAACTAGAGATTATCATACTAAGTGAAGTAAGTCAGAGAGAGAAAGACAAATACCATATGATATCACTTAAATGTGGAATCTAAAATATGGCACAAATGAACCTATCTACAAAACAGAAACAGACTCACAGATGTAGAGAAAGATTGGTGGTTGCCAAGGGGGAGGCGGGTGGGAGAGGGAAGAACTGGGAATTTGGGATAAGCAGATGTAAACTACTATATATAGGATGGATAAACAACAAGGTCCTACTGTATAGCACAGGGAACTATATTCAATATCCTGTGATAAACCATAATGGAAAAGAATATAAAAAAATCATGTCTCTATGTGTATAACTGAGTCACTTTACAGCAGAGATTGGCATAGCACTGTAAATTAACTATGTTTCAATTAAAAAAAAAGAGAAATGCAAATCAAAGCTACAATGAGGTACCACCTCACACCGGTCAGAACAGCCATCTTTAAAAAGACTACAAATAACAAATGCTGGAGAGGATGTGAGGAAAAGGGAACCCTCCTATACTGTCGGAGGGAATGTAAATTGGTGCAGCCACTATGGAAAACAGTATGGAACTTCCTCAAAAAACTAAAAATAGAGTTGCTATATGATCCAGCAATCCCACTCCTGGGCATATATCTGGACAAAACTATAATTCGAAAAGATACATGCACCTCTATGTTCATAGCAGCACTCTTTACAATAGCCAAGACATGGAAACAACCTAAATGTCCATCAACAGATGAATGGATAAAGAAGATGTGGTACATCTATCTATACAATGGAATACCACTCACCCATAAAAAAGAATGAAATAATGCCATTTGCAGCAACATGAATAGACCTAGAGATTATCATACTAAGTGAAGTAAGTCAGAAAGAAAAAGACAAATATCATATGATATCACTTATATGTGGACTCTAAAATATGACACAAAAGATCTTATCTGTGAAACAGAAACAGACTCACAGACATAGAGAACAGACTTGTGGTTGACAAGGGGGAGAGGGGTGGGAGAGGGAAGAACTGGGAGTTTGGGATAAGCAGATGCAAACTATTATATATAGAATGGATAAACAAAAAGGTCCTACTGTATAGCACAGGGAACTATATTCAATATCCTATAATAAACCATAATTGAAAGGAATATGATAAAGAATATATATATGTATAACTGAATCACTTTCCTGTACAGAAGAAATTAACATAACATTGTAAATCAACTATACTTCAATAAACTAAATTTTAAAAAATAAAACAAAATAAAGATGTTTGACTACATTGTTTTCTCAAAAGTTTTTATTGGTTTACACTCCTTTCAGCAGTATATAGTCTGCATCCACAGATTCAACCAACCTTGGATCAAAAATATTCGGGAAAAAAAAAATTCCAGAAGGTTCCAAAATGCAAAACTTGATTTGCTGCACACTGGCAACTATTTACATAGCGTTTACAGGCATACTTCCAAGATATTTTGAGTTTGGTTCCAGACCATGGCAATAAAGCAAATATCGTAATAAAGCAAGTCACATGAATTTTTTTGGTTTCCCGGTACATATAAAAGTGATGTTTACACTGTCCTGTAGTCTATTAAGTGTGCAATAGCAGTATATCTAAAAAAGTACATACCTTAATTAAAAAGGACTTTATTGTTAAAAAAAATGCTATCATCTGAGCCTTCAGCAAGTTGTAATCTTTTTGCAATAGTAACATCAAAGATCACTGATCACAGATCACCATAACAAATATAATAATAATGAAAATATATGAAAGCTTGCAAGAATTACCAAAATGTGATGCAGAGACAGGAAGTGAGCAAATGTTTTTGGAAAAATTGCACCGACAGGTTGCTCGACACAGGGTTGCTACAAACCTTCAATTTGTAAAAAACACAGTATCTGTGGAGCAGGATAAAACAAACCTCAGTAAAATTAGGGGTATGTCTGTACATTGTATTTATAACTATTTACAAAGCATTTACATTGTATTAGGTATTATAAGTAATCTAGAAATGATTTAAAGTATAGGGGAGGATGTGCATGGGTTATGTGCAAATACTATTCCACTCTATATAAGGGACTTGAGATTTTCATATCTGCGGGGCTCCTGGAGCAAATCCCCCAACGGGTACTGAGGAAGGACTATATAAGGACTGTATAAGAAAGCCCTCATTTTGTCATAATTGCAAGGGAATTTGTATTTTTTAATAATTTTTGCTAACTTGATTGGTACACACTTTTTTCACTGATTTGTTTTCTAGTTGCATTTCTTACTCTGAATTTTCTGATTCTGTCCTTTCCCACATTTAAGTGCTTTTCTTGCTTCCTTGTTTGAACTCCTTTTATAGCCCATCTAATTGTTTGGCTCCCTATCATTCATTACCCTGTAGCATACTGATCAAAAATTCTTGCTGGATCACTTGAATCTTCTGCCTCCATAGTGAGAACTTGCAGAGACGTAAGTTAGTCTTTTTTAATGTTTTAGCATCTTTTACCAGCTGTTTCCACTCCTGGCAGTGCTCATCCTGCAAAACTTCTTATAGTTGCACCGTAACATTTTTGTTTCTTTGCTTTCTCTTGAAAATGGTCCTTTGCTTTCTCCTGAAAACTTACCAGTCCTGTGTTCCACCCCCTCAAAGTTCTTCTGGTTGGCTCATTAATTAATTTAACTGTGCAAATAATATAGTTATGTAGGATAAAGCATTCTGCATGCATTACTTCACATTGGCTCACATAAACACTAAGAGATAGTTATCACTATCATTCCTGAGACTGGAAACCTGAAGCACAGAGAGATTTAGTACCTTTTTCAAAGCCACATAACTAGTAAGTGGTTGAGCTGGATTTTGACCCCAAGCCCTCAGACTCCAGAGCCACTGGGGAAGTCAGCTAGTTTATCTGATCCATGAAATTACATCAAGGGAAAGTGGATGAATAGGGCCTGGTGTTACCATCCCAGGTCAAAATGTACACTTTCATAATGACCTCAACCCAAAGTTATGACTAGTTTTGGGCACCATGACAAGACAGGTACAAGGTAGGGGAGCTATTTTAGGGTCAGATGCCATTGTTTCCCTTTCTCAAAGCACACTGCTTTGTTCTATATTGTATCTGAGCTAAATATGTATAGTCCCGGCACAGAGTAAGTGCTCAAGAAACATTGGTTTTCTCTCCCTGCTTCCTTGGCCCCCAAGAGATGCCCTATCATCATCAGTGAAGAACTTTGGTGACAGACTTTCAACTTCACTCTCAGAGTAATAATAAAAGCTGCCCTCTTAATGCAGTCTATTGCCAGGCACTGGCCTAAGCAACTCACATACACACCACCTCATAAACTCATGTCAATCTCACCACACGCCTGAGAAGTCACTCCTTAAACACGAAGTCAAATGACATATTAAAACATCTGGAAAGATGATCCTTTTCCATATATATCAGGTCATGTTACTACTCTTCCGCTCAAACCCCCAGTGGCTTCTCAACTCATTTAGAGTAAAACTTAAAGGCTTTACATGGAGTAATGTTCCTTCTTACTTTTCCTCAAACATTCATTCAAAGCATACCTTCCACATTAGGGTCATTGCATCTGCTGTTGCTCCCACCTGGAATCTTCTTCTCTACACTTAGTTCATGTTTCAGCTCAAACGTCACCTTCTCAGAGGGGCTTTCTTTGACCACCCCTTCTAAATAGCTTCTTTCCACCCCTCATACCCCTTACTCTGCTTTGTTCATTGCACTTGCCACCTGGCATCCATATTTATCTATTATCTGCTTCACTCAACTAGATTCTAGGTACATGAGAAAAGGAACTCTGTCTTTGTTCACGCCTGTACTTATTCCCCAGAGCCTTGAGTCACACATTGCAGGTGCTCCAAAAAGTATTTGTGGAAGGAAGGAAGGAAGGAAGGGAGGGAGGGAGGGAGGGAGGGAGGCAGGCAGGAAGGAAAGAACTGTTAATATACCCATTTCATAGACGAGGACTCAGGTTAAGTAACTTGCTCAAGATCACACACCTAATTAAGTGGCAAGACAGAGATCTAAGACTTCAACTCTTAACCACTACATGGTTCTGTCACTAATTATCACCTCACACATACAGGAGTATTGGAGAGTTTATATGCAATATTGGGTGATTTTTTTTTAAAAGAGGCCTAAGTAAATGTTATTTATAGATTACTTGCTTTAAAAAAAAAAAAAGGAAAAAGAAAACACAGAGAGAATCAAAAAGCAACATACACATTCTGGGTGAAAACACAAAATTAGAAGTGCTTGAATATTTTAGTTGGCTATGGCTTAGTACTTTATTTTAACGCCTTCTCACATGTACACTCAAAAGGCATGGAATAATTCTGTCTGTGACATAGGGCAGTCGCTGCAAATGCCTGGGCATTGGGCTTATCTAGAAGGCCACAGTCCAGGCATCTTCTCAGAGTGCTGACCTATTCCTTTTATTTAGCCAAGGTAACATAATCCTTTAGACATCCAATTTGTAGGTCAGCTGTAATGGGGGTGGCAAGTTGGAGGCTGGGTATTATCCTTCTTCACTCTTTTCAGTTTTTAGTAAACAAAAAAGTGAAATACTATGTCCGAAATACATAAACCAGAGCGCACAAGTGCTAGAAACCCCTTTAGGGAGCATCTGGTCTACCCTCTCATTCTCCAGATGAGGAACATAAGTCCCTTGGAGGTGAATTTCTACATATATAATAATTATGTTTGACATTTGCTTTCAAAGTTAGCATGGCATTATGCCAAATGAACCCAAAAGCTGAGAATATATGGCCAGAAAAGTCCGTGTGTTTCTTCAGGAACTCATTGAATCATGACATCAGTTTTCTTCTCAAGTCTCTAAAATCTGAGTCTCACTAAAAATGATCTCACACCTCAAAAGGGAATAAATCTGTGGGACTGTTAATCTCAAATTGGCCAAATATTGGCACTCTTCGTGTATCCTGGACCACATCTGATTTAACCCACCAATCCTCATTGAGCTCCATCTCTGTTCAAGAGTGCTGACCATGTACTACAGATATGAAGGCTTGGTCTTCAGCCAGGCCAGAATTAAAGTCTAAGGATGGGGTCTACGTGACTGCAGTAAGATCCTCTGCACAGGGAACTTGTTAGCTTCGATGGCCAGAGACAAGTCTGAACAATTTATTTTCTTTTCTTCTTTTTTTCCCCTATTTTATTATTGTTTTATTTCCTACTGCTCCTTTTCTTCCTTCCTGATAGTAAAATAAATGCATGTTTGGGGACTTCCCTGGTGGCACAGTGGTTAAGAATCCGCCTGCCAATGCAGGGGACACAGGTTCAATCCCTGGTCTGGGATGATTCCACGTGCTGTGGAGCAACTAAGCCCATGTGCCACAACTACTGAGCCTGTGCTCTAGAGCCCGGGAGCCACAACTACGGAGCCTGCGTGCTGCAACTACTGTGAAGCCTGCACGCCTAGAGCCTGTGCTCTGCAACAGGAGGAGCCACCGCAATGAGAAGCCTGCACACTGCAATGAAGAGTAGCCCCCACTCGCCACAACTAGAGAAAGTCCGTGCACAGCAACAAAGACCTAACACATCCAAAAAAAAAATTTTTTAAAAGCATGTTTGATGCAAAAAAAATATGGAAAGAACAATTAAGTATTGATATTACATTTATAATTCCAAACACTGGAAACACTTTCATGTGTGGCACTTAGAAGTCCATTAATTGAGAAAACAAGGCTGTTTGTGAGAAATATGGAACCTCAGATTTGACATCATCAATCAGAACCTCCTCCACACCTCCCCAGGGCCCATACTGAGAAAGAATCTTGGTGTGGGTAGTTGAGCTCATGATGGGAAATTTTTTGTAACTGAGATCCTGAAAGTAAACTGCATCAGAAGGTTACCTTGAGATTGCAATGCTGGTGAATGAGAAGTGAAGGTTAAGGCTATGGTAGGCGCATCATGATTAAGCCCCTTGAGATTTTGGAGCTTGACTCCTGAGTTAGAATCCTATCTCTATTACTTTAGGCGAGCAGGTTACTCAACCCCTCAGAGTCTCCTCTATAAAAATGGAGATCAAGGGGCTTCCCTGGTGGCGCAGTGGCTGAGAGTCCGCCTGCCGATGCAGGGGACATGGGTTTGTTCGCCGGTCCAGGAAGATCCCACATGCCGCGGAGCGGCTAGGCCCGTGAGCCATGGCCTCTGAGCCTGTACGTCCAGAGCCTGTGCTCCGCAACGGGAGAGGCCACAACAGTGAGAGGCCCGCGTACCGGAAAAAAAAAAAAAAAAAGTGGAGATCAAGATCCCTTCTCTGAAGGGAAATTGTGAGGGCCTCATGAGACGGGCCTATAGAGACCTTAGCGCAGAGTCAAGCCCATGGTATGTCCTCACTCAGCATGAGCCGCTCTTGTATGTTGGCCTTCAGTGCAGTGCCATGGCAACCAGAACTAAAGGAAGAGTCAGAAGAAGTTGGCTCCGTGCTCCGAATCATCCACATTGTCACAGGGGCTCTGCCCGCAACCTCGTGGTAGGTGGTTCATAGAACTCTGGCTAGGACCAGGCACAACCTGCCCATTGCTCCGGGCCTGGGGAGCCAGGGCAGCAGCTGCCAGGGATGCAAAGTATCTCTTCAGGTTGCCAGAGTCACTCCCTCCTTCACTCCAGCATGTTGTCCAGCATGAAATCTGGTGAAAATGAGGAGTCTGGACCACCAAAGGAGCAGGAGGAATGGACGCCCAGAGGAGCAATCTGAAGCCTGAGAAGGGGATCGTGTGGAGTCAGGGAAGTGACTCCCGGATCCATTGCCCTGGTGATGGGGGCAGGAAAGGAAAACGAAGTCAGTTAGCTAGTTCCTATGACAGGAAAAGGAACTCCCCAAGTAAGAGGACTGGGGAAATCAACTTAGGAAATTAGACAGGGCTTAATTTGTTAAACCATTGGAAGGATAGAGATACTGGGAAAGGGCTTCCAGGTACCTTGGGAGAGGGGACGGTGGGTGGCACATCCTCTGCAGGGAGAGATTCAGATAAATATACTTCTTCTGTTGTCTGTTTTTCAGGGGAAAGGAAAAACACACACACCCTCTCCTCCATAATAAGAGGTTTGGTCTGTGCTTCTCTCTGACTTCCTCACAAACAACCACAGGGAGCAGACAGACTCCTCAGATTACTCTTGACCTTGGGAATTGACCCTTAGAAATGCATTCTACTTCAAGATCTGAAAAAAACTAAACAAAACAAAACCCAAAAACCTCTTGTGGAAAATGGTTTATTTCTGTTGGGGCCCTATTTCCCTTCTCTAATTCACTGCCGCTCCACAGTTAAGATCACTTTAATAAACACACACACACACGCACACACACACACACACACCAGGCCATTCCTCTTCTAATTAAAGCACTTCACAGCTTCCTACTATCCTAGATTAAAATCCAAATGGCAAACTGTGGACAATAATGTCTCCCATGATCTAGCCCTTGCCCACCTCTCAGACCTCATCCTCACCACTCTCTGGGTGTTCATTATTTCCAGTTACCCTGGTCTTGGTCTTCTTCCAGGCTTATTCCCACTTAGGGCCCTTGCACCAGCTGGTCTCTGTATCTGAAATGCTCTTCCCCCTGATTTTGTCATGGCTGACTCCTTCTTGCCTTTCACATCCCACTCAAATGTCACCTTCTCGAAAAGAACTTCCTGAACCACACAGTCCAAATCTGAATCCGTACACACTCCATCACTTGCCAGCACTTAATCACTTTCTGGCCTCTTTCTTGTGTACTTGCTCCTTGATTGTTGTTGTCACTCCTACAGGGACATAAACCCCATGATCACAGGCTTTAGCTTTCCTATTCATCACTATCCACAGAGTCTAGAGTCTTGCCTGACGCACAGCCGAGCTCAATACCTAATTATAAACCAGAAGAAAAAAGCTCATACCTCCCTACACTTCCCCCATTGCCATCTTTGATGACAACAACCTGATTCCTTCTCATCTCCCACCTACACCACCCAGGTACCAGAGCCTTATTTTGGCCTTCATCCTCATACTCTGGGGCTCCTGCTCAACCATCACCAGCTTGGAACCCTTCTGATCTCTTTAAAATTCTACATCTTCCAAGTGTCCTTTACCCCACCTCCACTAAAGCAGGAATTCCAGCTGTTCAACCCTTCCCAAATCCCCAAGCCCATCAGCTTCCTTTCAACTTGACTCCCTGCACAGACTTTTGGCATCATGGCTAAAAACACAGGGTGGCGGCCACACCGGTGACTGGGGTTTGAGGTTTGTTATGAGGATTAAATGAGCCAAGCACAATGCCTGGCACATCCTAAGTGTTCAATCAACATTAGCCGGTCTTGTTACTACCAGTACCATAATTAAAGTTTCTCCTTTGCCTCTGCCTCCTACTGTTTCTTCTCCCCCCACCCCTACTCACACTTGGTTAGTTTTACTCTGTTTGGTTCATTTATGAGTTGAAGTTGGGACCCAGCCAGCTCTTCTTGGTGGTAGTACATAGTTCTGACTGGATAGAACCAGCTCGGTGCAGGTTGGAGAAGAGCTAAGAGCTTTCCAGACTCCCTAGGAACCTTGTACACCAGCCTTTGGGCTTCAGGCTCTGGCTGTCTGGTGTCCATGGGTGGGGCTTCTAAAGCTGTCGGAAGTGGGGAGCAGAGGCCCTCTGAGCAGGGTATGTTGGAGGGATGTTCACCCATGTTTTCACTTATTAGATGCTTAAGAAGCCAGCTTCTACCCTTTGGGGTTATCAACTCAGGGTTTATTACAACCCCTTCAGTTTTTTAGCCTTTCTTGTTCAAGGTCTCAGGCATCTGGAGAGGCAATCCTTGGAAACGATCACAAGTAGTTCCTGGCCTGATTCCCTGTATGGGGTGAGGTGGAGTTGGTGCAAACAGGGGAAGCTGCCCATGTCTTCTGGCTATAGTTCTATGACCCAGGCAAATTGAAATCATGAAACCCTTTCTTTGCCTCTCCTCAGATATGTCTCAGGCCTCAGCTGTGGGGAATTTTTCATTTGAGGAAATCCAATTTATTTCAGGATGGTTAAAAGTGGTCACTTACCACATTCTCAAATATTTGTAAGAAGGAACTCAGAAATGGATATGACTAGAGACCCTGCTGCTATGAGGGATTGGCAAGTCTGGAGTAACCAGGGTGACCTTATAAAATTAACTAAATTATTTCCACAAATGTCCTGAGCACATTGTATGTGCCAGATACTGTGCTAGATGCTGGAGATGCAGGGGTGAGCAAGGCAGGCCCAGTCCCTGCCCTCTTAGAGCTCAGAGTGTACTGACAAGGATTATATAGTGTGAGAGACGCTACTGCCAGAGGAGAGGTACAGGGTGACTTATCTGGAAGCACATGAGAAAGGACGCTTAACCCAGACTCAAAACACTGGGCTCAGGGAGGGCTACTTGGAGGACAACACGATGCTCCAGGTGAGGCTTAAAGGATGAATGAGTCAGCCAGATGGCAGGAGGGGAGGCAAGGTTAAAGGGGAAGTCTTTTAGGCAAAGCCAAAAGCATGTGCAAAGGAAAACAAGAGAGGGCATGGTACACTGCAGGAACCGAGAAGTAGTTGGGTAGGGCTCCACTGCCAGAGGTTCTGATTTATTTGGTCTTGGATTAAGCCCAGCCTTGGGTATTTTTATAAGCTTCCCAGGTGACTTTCAGTGTAGCCAGGATTGAGAACTGCTGGACCAGAACATGGGATGGGAGGAGTGGTGAGAGGCGAGGCTGGAGACGTGAGCTCGGCCAGATCACACAGAACCTGGAAGACCGTGTCAAGGGACTTGAGTTTTCTTCTCTGAGCGCTGGGAGGCTATTTAAACATTCAAGCAAGAGAACAAATGGCATGATCAGACTTGCAGACTTCAGAACACTCTTGTTGTAGAATAAGGATCAGAGGGGGCAGGAATAGAAGTAAGAAAACCAGTTGAGAGGCTTTTGCAAGAACTGAAGCAGGGCTTTCCTGGTGGCACAGTGGTTAAGAATCCGGCTTCCAGTGCAGGGGACACGGGTTCGAGCCCTGGTCCGGGAAGATCCCACATGCCGTGGAGCAACTAAGCCCATGCACCACAACTACTGAGCCTGCGCTCTAGAGCCCATGAGCCACAACTACTGAAGCCTGCATGTCTAGAGCCCATGCTCTGCAACAAAGAGAAGCCACCGCAACGAGAAGCCCACACACTGCCACAGAGTAGCCCCCGCTCGCCACAACTAGAGAAAGCCCACACGCAGCAACGAAGACCCAACACAGCCAAAAATAAATAAATAAATTTACTAAAAAAATAAAGAATTGAAGCAAAATATAATCATAAGCTGAGTTAGGTGAGTGGCAGCAGGGATGGATGGAGGCAGACGAATTTCAGAGATTTAAGGAGTAGAACTACTAGGGCTTGATCAAAGATGGGCTGTGGGAGGGAGAAGTCAAGGGCCATCCCTTTGTTTGGACAGTCGGGTGGATGGAGTATCAGCCCCTAGGACAGGGCTCGCCAGAGGGCAAGCACCAGGAAAGAAGAAGCTGATGTGTGGATGGGTGGGTGAGGACATCAGCCTGGGATCTGTTGAATTTGAGGTGCCAGTGGGACAAGCAGTCAACAGATAGTAGTTTAGCCCTCAGGTAAAACACCTAGTTTGAAGATAGAAATGTAGAAGTCATCAGAAAAGGGTGGAAATGGATGAGATCCCCCGGTGGGGAGGGTATGGAGTACAAAGAAGAAAATATGTTCACAGAATACTGCAAGTTGTTTCCTTCCTCCAGGTAGACAGCCCTGAACCCATTAAGGTAATTAGGCTACGTGGTGAAGTGACTTGTCCTAGCTAGTGCTCCTTAAGTGTGTGAGCTGGCTTACCCCAGCCAACATGAACCCTTGCCACTGGCCTACATGCGGCCTGTCACTCTTAGTGCGATTGGATCAAGCTGATTGGCAATGAGGAGTGGCTGGCAGTTGTGTCTTGCACCTATGGAGTTTAGCAGCGGCAGGCAGTTCCAAATTCCGTGGCTCTGCTTAGGGGTTTCTAAATGCAGTGGTAGTTATGTGTTAGACATCTGAGGCGTTTTAAAGAACATAAGCCTGAATCATCTGAGAATGGGAACATTTGACAACTAACTCAGCAAGAAAGTCCTGGGAAGAATTTGCTGTGGAGAAGGGAAGGATGGGTAGGCAGCAAGCGACACTTTTATTCTAGGCTCTGTGCCATTGTGATTCTATTTTACATTTAGTCCACCTTGATCTAAGTGCCCCAGGTGCCCTCAGATTCCAGAATCAGGGTTTTTTGTTTTTCTTTAACCCCTAACAACAAGACTATAAATAAGGCAGGTGTTAGCCCCATTGTAAAGATGAGGGAACTGAGACTGAAGCTAATGTATTAGCTTGCCCAAAGTTGCAGAAAATATAAATTGGGCTGTGGTTAAGAATCGGCCTGCCAATGCAGGGGACATGGGTTCAAGCCCTGGTCCGGGAAGATCCCACATGCTGCGGAGCAACTAAGCCTGCGCGCCACAACTGCTGAGCCTGAGCTCTAGAGCCCGCGAGCCACAAATACGGAGCCTGCATGCTGCAACTACTGAAGCCTGTGCTCCTAGAGCCCGTGCTCTGCAACTGCAATGAGAAGCCCACGCACCGCGAGGAAGAGTAGCCCCCACTCGCCACAACTAGAGAAAGCCTGCACGCAAGGAAGACCCAACGCAGCCAAAAAAAAAAAAACGATAAATTGGGCTGACAGTTTCTCACTCCAAATCCACTTCAACCTCTCAACTCTGGCTTTCACCTCTTTTAAAAGGGCCTTTTTAACCTGCTCCAGAGAAGAGCTACAAGAGAGGATGGGAAGAAGATGTGGAAAGAAGCTTAACATTTACCTCCTGTGTTTGCTGTGTTTGTGACTTTTTCCTTTGCTCTTAATCTCGTCCCAGCATAAATCACACATGCCTAATAGCAAAAAGTTTGAAGTCTGGAGTGGGCAGAGGAATCGGGAAACCTGATTCCAGATGAATTATAGTCCCCTAGGACTGGAAGGAACCAATGGGTCATCTACTTTAGCCCCTAAATTTACAGATGGGAGAAAGTGAGAGGAACGTAACAAATGCACGCTCACCTAGCCAACTGTGGCCAAAGAAGCCCAGAACCTTAGCCTGCTGATGTACACCCAAATAACAGCGTGAAAACAGCCATAGACTCACAGCACCGAAACAAACACAACACCCCAAAATATATAGGGGAATAAAGAGCTGACCTAAAAGAAACAGTACACACTCTGCTATACGTTCCCCTTTTCTTTTGGATACATTCTCACCGGGCTCTGATTGAGGAAGTTAATTAAGCAAATTATTATGGTGCTCTCTCTTGTCTTTTACTGAAGTCATGGAGGGAGGTTGGCAGAAGCGCCTAGAAGGTAGAGTGGGTGGAATTGGGAAATTGCTGTGTAAGATTCAGGTTGGTGATGATTCCACCAGTTTACTATTCACTAGGCACTAGAATTAAATGTAATAGTAGCTTGCATTTGTACAGTATATTCTAATTTACAAAGGGCTTTTATGACATTACCTCATTTGATCCCACTGATAACCCTTTAAGGTAGACAAGACAGGTATAATTATCCCACTTTATGGATGAGAAAACTGAGACTTGGAGAAATGAAACAACTTGGCCAAGCAAATTCGGTTACTAAACTACAGTCTGGACTAGAAAGTAGGTGTTCTTACTTAGAGAGCTTCAATTTTACAAAGGTCACACAGCTAAGTAGGACTTGAATCCCAGTGAGGCCGCCTCCAGAGCTTATGAGTTTTACCACCATGTTCTACTAGTCATGCAAAAGACATATGTTGAGTGACTCTTTTCTTAGTTCCCTACTCATTGTAAATATAACCCATGTGCTCCTGCTGAGACAGGGACTCATTAATGAAGGCATGCTTGGAAAAGGCTTCCAAAACCCTCTCCACACTTCAGCAAACACAAGTCTGTGTCCTAATTCCAGAGTCCCCACTAGCCCTAATTTCAGGGAAGATGAGCTAAGAGGAGGCTGGTGGACAGCCCAGTGATGGCTACAACCTTCAGGCTCTGGGCTCGTGAGAAGCTGGTGTGCTACAGTTCCACCCTGGGTCCAGTCGGAAGTAAGGAAGCCAGATGAAGGCTCTTTTTCCCAGGAGTCTTCTCTGTTGCCCTCTCCTTTGCCCTGTTAGCGCCTCTTCTGAAAAACTAGTAGCAGCTGCTAGCTGGTCTTGAAACTTGCCCAACCTGAGGGGAACGTGTCACAAAGTACACAGGGCCTCCTTGAGACTGGACCCCTGGGACAGGCAGCTCAGCCAAGCAGCTCCATAAATAGCACCGTCATATGTGAAAGGGGAGGTAGGTCAGGAAAACATGCTGGCTCTCCTCGGTGACTGCAAACCAGTGAGTCTAAATGATGAGTCTCAGGAAAAAAAACAATTCCTATTACACAGGTTTAACGCTGAGGAGTCCCTTTAAGGACTAATTCCTGTTACGAGTTGTTTAGGACTTTCTATTCTTCATTTCTTCACTCTCTTTTCTTCTGTCAGTCCCTGACTAACATGCCTTTTCCATCTTGTCCGTCAGATGATATTGTATAAGAATCCAGACAGAGTTTTTCTGACTATTTATAGAAGACAGTTGTGTTGCTTTAGCACGGGAACTAAAGTTTGGTTCCGGGTTATGTTACATGTAAAAAACTTACAGAAATGTGTTTGTTCTCAAATGTTCTCTCCCACTCCTGTCCCATCACATCAGAGAGGCCTCTTTGAGAAACATATCCCTTTCCCCTGTCCTTTTTGAATTAAAAAAATTTTTTTTCTGATTGCAAAAGCAGTTCATGCCAGTTACAGGTTTCAAGGACTGTATAAATGTATAGCTAAAAATGTACAAGTGCCTCTTAGTCTCTAGCCCAGAGATAACCACAGTTAACAGTTGATGTCTCTTAGGATGAAGGCTTTTGCAATGATGCATAGGAAAGGTCAAGAATAACGATAGCAGGTTTCTATAGGAGGGGACCATACAAAAAAGTTTCAAAGCAAAATCAAGGAGAGGTGGGAAAAGAGAAAAGTAAAGGAAATCAGCCCCAGTCTTTCAGCCTGGGTGATTGGGAGGAAGGTGTTGCTAAGGGAAAGAACTAGGAAAGACGTTTAGTCTGCTAGGCCTGGGTGGTCATGCTGTGTCAATTATTATCATTGTTCTAGGAGCCACAGTCAGGAATGCTTCAAAGCCTGCAGTTGGCCTCCCAGATGTGCGGTTTGGTATTCCAAACTGAGACCACTTCAGCATCTCAACAGGAATTCAAAGCTGAGAAGGAGGGATAAAGTTCAAATGTAGAAAAGACGGACTCACCTATGTGAGGAACCTAAAGTTTTCAATCATCACCTCCAGGCAGCTGCTCGGAACATTTTAGAGCTGCCATCCACAATTTCTATAAACTTACCCACAACCTTCTCAAACTCTAAACATTCTCTAATATTTCTTTTTTAATACATTTATTTATTTATTTTTGGCTGCGTTGGGTCTTCGTTGCTGTGCATGGGCTTCTCATTGTAGTGGTTTCTCTTGTTGCTGAGCACGGGCTCTAGGCACGTGGGCTTCAGTAGTTGTGGCTCGAGGGCTCTGGAGCGCAGGCTCAGTAGTTGTGGCGCACGGGTTTAGTTGCTCCACGGCATGTGGGATCTTCCCAGACCAGGGCTCGAAACCGTGTCCCCTGCCTTGGCAGGCAGATTCTTAACCACTGCGCCACCAGGGAAGCCCTAAACACTCTCTAATTAATGCAAAATCACCTTGAACAAAATGTAATTTGAGCCAAACAAACATCTTAAGGCTAGGGTAAGAGGTAGACTATTTCTAAGTTAGAAACGTGAATTCTGTCCACCTACTTTGGGGGTACATCATCTAATAATTGACAGCAGACCAAGAGTCAAGCTTTTGACCCCATCACTCTTGACACTATTAATGTCGCTGGTACTCATTGTTGTGTGTATAACCAGGCAAATTCCCATTTTAGGACCTTGACAAACAGGTCTCACTGGTCCTTCTCTTCTGAATCCAGTATCCTCACAGAGAGCATGTGTTATTAAGTAGGCTGAACTAATGCCAGTTCCTATGCACCTTGAATGAGGCTGGTGAGGAGAAAGTCAGCCCTTGGCCCTGCTGACTTCAGAGTGGGAGGGTAATTGCTGCTGACTTGCAGATCTAGATCCTGGGAGTCTCCTACTCCCTGGATTGCTCTCAATGGGGGTGATGATTGCTGTAACTGTACTTCTCTTTCTTTTTAATTATTGCAAAAGAAAAATAGGAATGTAGAGATAATATCGTTGTTGTCACTTGTTATTTAATTTTACTTTGCTATTTTAGGCTTTATCATTGGCTTAACTAAATGGAGAGCTTAAATTTTCTCAGCATAGCCCCAAGGGATAGAACAAGGATCAAAGAGAAGAAACGGAAAAGGAGGCAAGCTTTAGCGTTTCTAAAGGCAACAATCAAAGAGTGAAGAAGCAACCTCCTGAAAACGAAGTTCCCTCTCTCTAACAAAAGTCAAGTATAGGCAGTAGGATCTTTTGTTAGGATGTTGTTCTCATCTGAATGGAAAGACCTGGGGTAAGGTCAGATGTGACTTGAGCCACAAAGCTAGTTGACAAACTAGAGAGTTTACCAGAGGGTGGCATTAATTAGGGATAGTCTCCAGATTTCCAGGAAGGATTATACTCTTTAAAGGCTCATAAATTGAATTACAAGTACACCAAGATATGATCGAAAGCTAAGAGAGACATATGTACAAAAATTAGTGTGCCATATACTCACTCCCTATGAGAAATGTAACTACACAACGTATTGGATATGTCAACCAATTAACTGCATTATCAATTGTAAGGGTAAAAACACACACATTTAGACACATCTACAGAATCCTGGAAATATACTGTCAAGACTGTGATAATTAGGGATTTTATCACACTCTTGGGTTCTCTAGGAATATAGAACCAGCCTCATAACATGTAAGACTATTGAGCAATTTTAGCACCTTTTGGAATGTGTTTCCAACTTTCGACCCCAGCTAGCTTTCAAGAATAGGCCTGCCTTTACGTGTTTAGTAGAAACATTTGTTTTGAAAGGGAAGGGTTCACAGACTCTCTCTTAGGTCATTTCCTCAGTTACTAAGCTTATGCCTTACATTTTGATTCTTACTAATGCTCTTCCCAGAGAGTTCTGAGTTGAGTCAATTGTGAAAAAAACTGGCAGCTCACCCCTCTACTGACTATAGGGTATTCAGTTATTGAATGGGAAGCTGTACTAGATGACCTTTATGGTCCTTCTCAATTCTATGGTTTTATGGTTTCATGAACCTATTCATAGGGGAATAGAGGAAGGGATAGGAAAGGTTATATAGTTGAGGCAGGGGAATAAGGAGAAGGTTGAATCTGATTTAACTAACTAAAGAAACTATTTTTACTGAGGGCAGAGATATGGAATTATGTATGTTGAATTTTCTCCACTTTCATTGCTCATAGGCACTTGCCACATTTGGCAGCTAAAATCCAAGGAGGCTCTCCTGTGAGACAAACTAGGCAGCAGCTCAAAATCGTGTCTATGCAGCAGCCCCACTGCGTAAGGGCCCACATACCTTGCACTGAATTACCATAAACACTTTCTGATTCCACACAGAAATTGGTTTGGCTGCAATTCCATTCAGCTAAGTAACTTGCTCTGTCTAGTCATTCATTTATTCAATCAACTTTTACTGAGCAGTAAGCCAGATGAGGGCAGAGAGAAATAAGTAAGATACTGTCCATTCACAACCTAACAAACAAGTAAGATATAGAAGGAATGGTTTTAAAACAGGAAATTTTGTGTTTTGCTAAAGGAACATGCAAAGTACTGGGGTATTCATAGGATGGAAAGAGTACCTCCAAGAACTGCTTTAGTTGCATCTCACAACAAATAGGTTGTATTTTTACTTATTTCTATATACTTTTTATTCCTCTTGAGATTTCCTTTTTAACCTAGGGATTGTTTAAATGGATTTGTTTTGTTTATAAGTGCTTGGAGATTTTTCGGCAATCTTTCTTTTATTCTAATTTGATTTCATTGTGGTTAGAGAACACACTGTATGATTTCAACTTTCTAAATTTTGTTGAGGTTTGTTTTATAGCAAACCTCATAGGATATGGTCTATCTTGGTGTATGACCCATGGGCACTTGAACAGCGTGTGTATTCTATTGTTGTGAGGCAGAGTATTCTATAAATGTTGATTAGATCCTGTTGGTTGATGGTGTTGTTCTCTTATGTCCTTGCTAATTTTTTGTCTAGGTGTACTATCAATTGTTGAGAGAAGTATATTAAAGTCTCTAACTATAATTGTGAATTTGTCTATTTCTCCTTTCAATTTTATAGGTTTTGCTTCACACATTTTGAAGCTCGGTTGTTTGCTGCATACATATTTAGGATTGCTATGTCTTTTTGGTATAGTGTCCCTTTTATCATTATTTTTTTGTACCTGTCTTTGGTAATTTTCTTTTTATTGGAGTTTACTTTTTCTGACATTAATATGGACAATCATGCTTTCTTTTGATTAATGTTTATATGACATATCGTTTTCTATCTTTTCCTTTCAACCTACCTATTTCATTATAATTGAAGTGAGTTTCTCATAGATAACATATTTGGATCATATTTTTAAATTCACTTTGCCAGTCTGTCATCTGATTGGTGTATTTAGGCCATTTACATATAATTATTGATATGTGAAGGCTTAATTAAGTTTGCCATTTTATTTTCTATTTATTCTGTTCCATTTCTCTGTTTTCTTTTTTATGCCTTCCTGTGTATTACCTGAACATTTTTGAGAATTTCATTTCGATTTGGAGTATATTTCTTTGCATAGCTTTTTTGATGATTGCTTAGGTATTATATATGTTATATTATATATAATATAAGTTATATATATAATATATATAACATATATAACTTATATATATTATAAGTTATCTACTCATAACATCACTTTACCAGTTTGAATAATAAGAATGATTGAATTATAAGTGAAATTTTTTCCAAAGTCTGCAGCATTTAACTACAAGACATCACCTCAGGCACCTGAGAAGGTCTTGATGTCACTGAAATCCAGATTTCAGAACTTCCTCAAGTCTCCAGAGGTGCCTGCCTGTGAAATCCAGCTGTCACCACCACAGGAAAAAGAGGTGCACTGAAATGTTTGGGAAGCTACCAATTGTCCACATTTAAGAGCAAAGGGATAGATTAGATACTTAAAATTCAGATAGAACTTTCAAAATTCCAGATTTTAGCTGCATATACCAACTTGATAAACTTTAAAGAGGAAAGTTTAAAAACAGCAAAACTACATTATTCAAATTTTACCTGACAATTTTATTTTTTTGCTAGTATTTCATGTAAAGGGAAAAATGGGTCATAAATGACTCACACTGGATCATCAGACTGCAGGTACTTTGAGTGAGGCAACATAAATTTGCATACGGAAGATGTCTAGACTTGGATGTCAGATAGATGTGGGGTTGAATCCCATCTTTGCCATTTATAAGCTATGTGACATTAGATAAATTACTTAACTTTTTGGATACCTTGTTTATGATCTGTAAAGTGTGGTCAATCATTTTTCCTGTAAAAGTGAGGATTAAACAACACATGACATATATAAAAGGCTTAGCCTAGAGGAGATGAGCGACAAAAATGAATTTCTTTGTTATGTTTCTGTTGACTTTCACAGAGAGAAACCAAATATCTGTGTTTACAAGCAAATGGGTATTTCCAAACTAGGCCTCTCTCATCAACCAAGGTTTGTATTTGTTGATACCATCTTGACATATAAGCATGAGGTGGTTATCAGAGAGCAGAGAAGTGTGCTAGATATTTAATATTTTGGTAGCATTAAAGAAGTCCCTTCTTGGGACTTCCCTGGTGGTACAGGGCCAATGCAGGGGACACGGGTTCAAGCCCTAGTCCGGGAAGATCCCACATGCTGTGGAGCAACTAAGCCTGTGCGCCACAACTACTGAGACTGTGCTCTACAGCCCGCGCGCCAGAACTACTGAGCCCACACGCCGCAACTACTAAAGCCCACGTACAGCAACAAAGACCCAAAACAGCCAAAAAAGAAAGAAAGAAAGAAAGAGAGAGAGAGAGAGAGAGAAGGGAAGGAAGGAAGGAAGGAAGGAAGAAAGAAAGAAAGAAAGAAAGAAAGAAAGAAAGAAAGAAAGAAAGAAAGAAAGAAAGAAGAAAGGAAGGAAGGAAGAATAAAGAAGTTCCTTCTTAAAGGGTTTAAAAAACAAAACAAGATTTACTGATCACTGACTATGTGATGAGCAGGGGAGGGGCACTTTGACATCTGACATCATGGCTTCCTTTCACTGCACCCACCTAGTCATCTCCAAGATCCAGAGAGATAAAGAGTCAGGCAAAAAGGGACCTGACCTGAAAGTTAAGTCTGGGATCCAGATCAGAGTTGCCTAGGTAATTGTTTGACCTTGAAGAAGTTACTTAGCTTCTTTAAACCTCAGTTTTCTCATCTATTAAGTGGGACTAGACCTCCTTTGGGGAAGCTGTAAGGGTGAATTAGGTCATGTCCATAAAACACTTGAGGTCTTCGAAAGAAAAGCTTTTACAAACCTATAAACAGCATAATTAATGTCATCATTGCCATTATTGTTGTTGATGATGGGGAATAGTTTAGCACACATGCAAATTGCAGAATAGGGAATACTTGTCACAGAGAATATGAATCTGAACACTTTTCTATGGAGTATATCTTACCCCACACTCTTTTTTGCTGGCTTAAAACATCCCACTCCTACAGAAGTACTTTTGTTCTTAGAATTGGCATTTTGTTGCTAGCAATAAAATGTCTATGTAAAAGGTCCCAAAAGCCATCACCCCTATCTTTTGCAGTGGTTAAGAGTCCCTCAGGAGTGTCTTATGTGGAACTAGAAAACTTTTCACCTTTCCTGTAATGCAATACCTTCTTTAATAATCTAAACAGCTAATATTGATATGGCACCCAGTGTATTCCAGACACTGTGCTAAGATTTTATCAGCATTATCTCATTTAAATCTTACAACAGCCTAGAATACACTTTACTCTTTCACTTTCTTTAGTCTCTACTCAAAGGGCACCTACTTATGGGGTCTTTCATACCACCTTATATGAGAATAAACTGCTCCCTCACCCCCAGTGCTTTTACTTGACTTTGTTTTTTCCATAGTCACCACCTGACATAATTAAGTTTCTTGGTATATTCTTGTCTCCCATTAGAATGCAAGGTGTATAAGGATGGGATTTTGTTTTGTTAACTGTCTATCCTCAACAACTAATACAGCACCTGGCAGGTAGGTGTTCAAAAAAATATTGATTAGCAAATTAGTGACCCTATGAGTTAAGATTATACCATTTTACTGATGATGAAATAGAGGCTTTGAGATTTGTCCATAGTTACAAAATAAATGGCCGAGCTGGTACTGGAAAGAAGTCTATCTGATTCTAGACTGGTCACTAACCATTGACCTCATGCCCCACTGCCTTCAAGGAAGATCACAAAGATGATACTTTATTGCTGTTTTGCTGTGGCATGTTTCTGTTAGAAGAGTCATGAAGGTAATAAAAATGAGATAAAGGCAAGGGATGTGTCTAAAGTAACAGATAAACTGGGGAAAATAATTAGATTCTAGTAAATTGTCCTTTTCTCCCCTTCCAACACCTTTCATATGTAAAAAAGATATATCAGTCAATTTTCTCTTTGGGTCTAGCTAAGATGACCTATAAATATGGGGCCCCATGTTTCTCCTTTCCCTTATCTACCTTCTATAACTTCTCCATCAGTGTGCTGGGGCCACAAGTTCCTATAAGGAGAAAAGATGAAATAAACATTTTAAACATTTAACGTGCATTGCCACTGACCTAGACACACTACATTCTTTATCTCTACTACACACCGATTTACAGGGAGTGGGTATTTTAAATCCACATTTTATAGATGAGAAAACTCAAGGAGGCTAAATACACACTTCAAGGTGTCTCAGCCTGCTTTCAAAGCATGCTCTTTATCTGTCTGGATTAGTGAAGACAGTCAAAGACTGGAGTAGACCCACTGGGATTTTTCTACTAGATATCATTTGATCTCCTAGAAGATTGGTGACAAATGCCAGTTCTTGAGTATAAGGAGTACTCAAAACTGCAGGGGTTGCAACACCAGAGCAAAATGACAAGATTGGTATCTCCATACTTGGCTAAGATATGTCCTCATTGTCTCTACACTTGGTCCTCAGATGTTCTTCCATGTGGAAAAGACCAGGGTCTAGGATTAGGCATCTCTACCCTTGAGCCTTTACTCTTTTCTGGGAGGATGCCTATGCCTAAGGAAGAAGATCCCAATTAAAATAAGTTATCCTAGGAGTATGGTAGAGTCAGGTGAGAAAATGGATCTGACTCTGTAAGACAGAAGGAAGGAGTGTTGAGGAAAGGCAGCCCCAAGGAAGAAAAGGTGGTTAGGCTCCAGGGACAAGATAAGAGTTGGACCTAACACTTTCCTCCCCTCTCTACTTTCTTCCCATTTCCTCTCCTAATCCCCTCCTCCCCAACCCCTGGACCACACCTATACACAGTCTGTAAACCCCCTCCACACACCACTCACCCTCCCTACAGTGCATTGTGAAAGGACTCCCTCTGACAGAAACAGGCTCTGGGGGAAGTACAAACGCCTAATAAACATTAGAAAAGCTGCCAACCTCTCTGGAAACCTGGGAAGTGGAAATTTAAAACAAAGCTAACAATGCTTGGAAGAGTTTTTAAAGCAGAGGAGTGGTGTTGTCAGAATGCATGTACCTTTGTTTGACTTGGGATTTTAATGCAGTGTATAATTCTTTGGATACATCCTCTGAAACAAATGATTCAATTTCGGGTTTTAAAAAAAATATACCAACAACTACCCTGGTGTTTTGGTGTTTAAAAATAGCATGGTATCCTTGTATATGGAAAACTAGTTATGCAATAACTAGCTACCTTTCTTTTTTCGTATCTGAAGGATTTCTTTTACCTTGGGAACTTATAAAAGAAAAAACAAACAAATGATCAGTGATGAAAAAGCAAAGGGCAAGGCATATTCTAACATGCTCAATTTATAGTTTAAGTATTACTGAAACAGATTTAGATATACATAAATTCCATTTAATATGAAGACATACCTTTGGAGTGGGACTGGGGTTAACTGCATAGCTTAAATCATTAGAGAAGTTCTAAAAGCTGAAAGTTGGTGGTGTTTAGTTTGGTTTGGTTTAGTTTTGTAACTCATTCCTGGCAAGACATAATCTGATCTGAATTCATTTAGTGGCAAAAACCTGAACTAAGCTCATATGTTATGTGGCTATTTATAGTCTTTATTTCCCACTTAGTATGAATATTCATAAGTTTTTGTGCAGAAATAATGTTTGATTACAATTACGGGTCTGCTGTATATCCCACTAGAGTGTTACATAATATACTTTATATGCACATATTATCTTTCTTATATCTGAAAAATTCTGAAAACCTCTGGCAAAGGTTTTGGATAAGGAATTGAGGACTACCTTTCTTCACCCAGGTATTAATAGCTGCAAAACATTTTTATGTAAGGGGTTAGATGTTGGACATGATGATCTCTGAGATATCTTCCTGCTTTAAGTATAACACTTCCCCTCTTTTAAAGGGTGAAAACTATTGTTTACACAGGAAGAGCCTCCAAACACACAAACGATAACTCATAAAGCTCAGGCCAGCATCACCAAGGCTTATCTCTGATTCCGGAGAAATTCAGCCAGTGAGTGGCACCTATGCTGTCCTGGCATGAATCATCTACTTTCACTGTCATGATGCTGAACCTGGCTTTCGTCCACCTTCTCTCAGAGGCTGAGAGAAGCCCAGGCCATGTGTGTTTTTTGAGAATCTTGGTATGTTTTTTAAAAATGCTAAAATAGAGTTACAAAAATTGTGGTCATGTTTAAGTGGTTTTTAGTAACAGTTTTGTTAATAATGTATGATAAAAAGCTATGCACAAAATAATTACAGAATTGTCTTATTAGGTTCATTAATTTTATTAAAAATATTACACATTACAGGTGGTATGGTCCAGCAATGAAACACCAGTTTAAAACTGCGTATGAACATAACCCACTTTCAATTCTGTAAATATACCTCCAGGACAATCAAACATATAACCTCATTTGGAGATAATATCAAAAGTCTACACGGGAGGGCTTTGAACGTGAGCCCAGGCTCTGTGTCAGGCCTCCTGGACTGTCCCTGGATTGTCTGCTCTTCTATTTTAATGCTGATCTGCCAACTGCAAAGAACTCTCAATCTCTGAAGCTGCCCAAAGTTGGGTCTTTCCAGGATGGAGTTTCCCTGCATTATGTATTTCTATTGCTAAATTTATATTATTCTTACGTTTTGTTTCTGTACACAGTAGTAATAGAAGAGAACCACACATATCAGGAGCCATGACTCTCTCTCCAGTCAAAAATCCCTCCGAAGAGTAAGTCAGAAAGAGAAAAACAAATATTGTATATTAACGCATATATGCGGAACCTAGAGAAATGGTACAGATGAACCAGTTTGCAGGGCAGAAAGAGACACAGATGTAGAGCACAAACGTATGGACACCAAGAGGGGAAAGTGGCGGGGTGGTGGTGGTGGGATGAACTGGGAGACTGGGATTGACATATACACACCAATATGTATAAAATAGATAACTAATAAGAACCTGCTGTATTTAAAAAAAAAAAATCCCTCTGAAGGCTTTGGAATGCCAGGGACTCTTCTCAGACCTGTGGTGGAAGGACAGGCTGTTAGGGACCTCTGTGTCTAAAGTCTGTTGAAAAGAAGACTGTCAGGCTTCCCTGGTGGCACAGTGGTTAAGAATCCGCCTGCCATTGCAGGGGACACGGGTTTGAACCCTGGTCCGGGAAGATCCCACATGCCGCAGAGAAACTAAGCCCCAACTACTGAGCCAGCACTCTAGAGCCCGCGAGCCCCAACTACTGAGCCCGCATGCCACAACTACTGAAGTCTGTGTGCCTAGAGCCCATGCTCCGCAACAAGAGAAGCCACCGCAATGAGAAGGCCGCACACCACAACGAAGAGCAGTCCCTGCTCGCCACAACTAGAGAAAGCCCGCGAGCAGCAACGGAGACCCAACGCAGCCAAATAAATAAATAAAATTAATTAATTAATTAAGAAAAAAAAAAGAAAGCCATTAAGAAAAGTTTAAAAAAAAAAAAGAAAAGAAGACTGCCTTCTGAGCCAAGCACTGCCCGGAAGACTCTCCTCTTACTCAAAAGCCTTCTCCTCCTGGGTTATTTCCTGCCTTTCGCTGTAACTGTCTCCCTGGCAGAGGAACCACCCGCTCTGGTTCTCCAGGGCCAACTGACCTGGGGATTTCTGTTTAACTACTCCATGCCTATCCCATGTGGGATATTACTCCCGCTCTGAAGGCAAGGAGACTTGAGGCCGAGAGGAATTATGTAACTTGCCCCAGATCTTGTAACTAGCAAATGGCAGAACAATGACATTAAAATCCAAGCTTTATTCCACTATGCTAGATAGGCCAGGTAGTCTACTCCTTCTGTCTTTTACAAAGCGTTTGTAGCCGATTGTTTAATCAGTTACAAATCACCTAACTCCACTATCCTGTGGCCCACATTTCTCTCTCTTTCCCTCAAGAAATTCATGAAATGCTTTACTAAATGCCTTGAATTCTTTATGAAATGTGTGGTAACTCCATCATAAAAAGAAATAAAATTAGTTCATACACCAAGTATTTTTTGATGACCTGCTATGTGCCCAAAAAAGCCCTGTGTCTACCATGATTTATTCCTAATCAGTATGGGATCCTAGTGATCAGTTCTTCCTCTTTTTTTTTTTTTTTTTTTTTTTTGTGGTACGCGGGCCTCTCACTGTTGTGGCCTCTCCTGTTGCGGAGCACAGGCTCCGGACGCGCAGGCTCAGCGGTCATGGCTTACGGACCCAGCCGCTCCATGGCATGTGGGATCCTCCTGGACCGGGGCACGAACCCATGTCCCCTGCATCGGCAGGCGGACTCTCAACCACTGCGCCACCAGGGAAGCTCTAGTTCTTCCTCTTTTAGTAATTCACAAACTATTCCTTGAACATGCTATCCCAGAATCTAGCCCAGGATGATCACTGAAGTATTAATAACTAAGCTGTAGTTTGCAGAATTCAACTTTTTCACTTTTTTAGAAAATCAAACTATTCATGCATCCCCCCCCCAAACCTTTTTATTCTCCCTGATACCTTAGAGAGATAACCAAAATGGTTTGGCTCCCTCATTTTTAACTTCTTTCCATTGCTGCAATAAATCTAATCGCAAAGTATACTTTATTCATATTTTGACTTTTATTTTTTAATGGTAATGCTATTATATTCTTTCAGTTGTTTCTGAGGCAGCTATACTGCCTGCCTGTTTCTCCCAGAGTCTGCCCAAAGGGGAAAAATCTCTCTGACCCCAGGGAAGCCTTACTCCCGGATCTGGGATTTATGTGTTTTATTGTATACAATCAACCTTCTGTGTGATTTTTCAGCAGAGGCTCCTTTCACAGACTTGCTATCTTTAGCATTTTTTGGTTAGGGCTAACTGCAGTTGTTCTGTGGGAATGTTCTCATGATCTATTGCTGCATAACAAACCAACCCAAGACTTAGTGAATTGTAATAACAGTTTATCATTGTTCTATGGGTTGACTGGGCTCAGCTGGGAAGCTCTCACTTAGGATCTCTCAACTGGTTGCAGTCAGAGTCTACTAGCACCAGGGTGGGCTTCATGGCTGTGACCTGTGCAGTCACACAGGACCCCATTCTTAGAAGGGCCTCATGCTTGGTTCAATGTCCTGTTGTTGCCATCTTGATTCTCTAAATACATTTTGAACAGGGAGCCCAGAATTTTCATTTTGCACTGGGCCTTACAAATTATGGAGCTGGTCCTGGCTGAGGCTGCAGTCATCTGAAGACTTGACTTGACTGGATATCCCAAATGCCTCACTTACAAGGCTGCTAGCTGATGCTGGCTGTCGGTTGGGAGCGCCACTGAGGCTGTCACCTGAAATCCCCACACATGACTTCTCTGCATGGCCTGAATTTCTCAGTGACAGTATCTCAAGAGTGAGGTGCCCAACAGATCCAGGCAGAAGCTGAAATACTTCTTATGACTCAGCCTTGGAAAAACCAGAACATCACTTACAACACACTCTGTTGGTCAAGCAAGTCATGAAGACCAGCCCAGACACAAGGGCAAGTGCATTGGACTCCACCTCTTTTCTTTTTTTTTTTTTTTTTGATTGGGGGTGGTTGCGCGGGCCTCTCACTGTTGTGGCCTCTCCCGTTGCGGAGCACAGGCTCTGGACACACAGGCTCGGCGGCCATGGCTCACGGGCCCAGCTGCTCCACGGCATGTGGGATCCTCCCAGACCGGGGCACAAACCCATGTCCCCTGCATCGGCAGGTGGACTCTCAACCACTGCGCCACCAGGGAAGCCCCTGGACTCCACCTCTTGATGGGAAGTTGGAAGATCACATGGCAGGAGAGCACGTGGCATGAGACATTGTTTTGTTCATCTTTGGAAAATACACTCTGCCACAGGGCTGTTTGGGGCACCCCACTGCTTTGCCTTGAGTGCTCTGCCTCTTTCAGGCTTCCCTGAATGCGCTCTGCCTTGTTGGCAGGCATTCATGACCAAGTGTGGCTAGACAAGACAGCTTTGGGGCATCTGCCCTGGTTTTTGGTATCTGTCTCATATGATTAAAATGGGACTTGCTCAAAATCTCTTCAAACCAAGTATGTGCTTGGGGGATGAGAGGTGTGCTTAAGGGGGGTTCTGATCTTGAGGTGGGGTAGGGGCTGCTAGGAGGAACTACTTTTTGAGGTTTTGCCACAGTTCACGTTGAGTAAAAATAACGAGCTTTTCTAGATTACATTGCTAAAATCTTGCAGTTTTCAACTAAAAGGCCTTACAGTAGAGATGAAAGAAAAGAAGGTGTAGTGTTTGATAATCCTTGGACAAATCCCAATTCCACTACCTGTTAGGTAGGGAAAACTGAGAGCTTCAGTTTCTTTATTTATAAAGTAGGACTAATGATATTCCCTTAGGGGCTATTGTGATGATGAAGTAGGATAATATATTAGCTATGCAAATAGTTACTGTTATTAATAAGTATACAACTTGTTTTTGATTTAGGTTATTACCTTTTAGGTTCCCTTTGCCAAACTCATGGTTGAGTTATTAGACCTACCTAGATCCTCTGGGGTGACTTACTGGTGTAGACATAATGAAAACACCCTAAGAGTAGCATGGTCCTGCAGCCTCTATATTAGAAGTTGCTGGTTTCGGGCTTCCCTGGTGGCACAGTGGTTAAGAATCTTCCTGCCAATGCAAGGGACATAGGCTCGAGCCCTGGCCCGGGGAAGATCCCACATGCCGCGGAGCAACTAAGCCAATGCGCCACAACTACTGAGCCTGAGCTCTAGAGCCCGTGAGCCACAACTACTGAGCCCACGTGCCACAACTACTGAAGCCTGTGCACCTAGAGCCCGTGCTCCGCAACAAGAGAAGCCACGACAATGAGAAGCCCGCACATTGCAACAAAGAGTAGCCCCCGCTCACCGCAGCT
This sequence comes from Phocoena phocoena, assembly GCF_963924675.1. Taxonomy (NCBI): domain Eukaryota; kingdom Metazoa; phylum Chordata; class Mammalia; order Artiodactyla; family Phocoenidae; genus Phocoena; species Phocoena phocoena. Next base: position 58,283,781 of record NC_089219.1, on the reverse strand, counting down.
AGAGAAAGCCCGCGCACAGCAACGAAGACCCAACACAGACGAAAATAAATAAATAAAATTAATTAATTAAAAAAAAAAGTTGCTGGTCTCTACCTTTCAATGTTGAGGGCTGACGTTTTGTCAACTACTAGTGGTAGTGGGTAATTAACATTTACTGAGCAGGGTACTTAAATGTGTTAGGGGCTTTTGATTTAATTCTCACTCAATCCTCTGAGATGAGTACTGTTTTATTTCTGATATTATAGATGAAGAAATAGTAGGTTGGTGAGAATAAGAAATTTGTGCAAAATCATCCATGAGATAAATAGTGGCCCAGGATCCAAACAGAGATCTCTCTAGCCCCAGGGCCTATGTTTCACCACTGTGTTACATGGCCTCTCAGACAGATTAAAGCATTCACATATTTGAATCCTTTGCGTGTGACCTGAGATCTCAGGCTCTTTCTAGCAACTGATTTGGGAGCTTAAGGCCCTAATATTTTACTATCAAGTCTGGTTGTGAGACCTTGTTGGAGAAGAACTCCTAAAACCATCTAATTTTTAGACTGCTGGTATAAATTTCCCCGGAGGATTATCTTGTGGTAGGCCAATCCCTTGTGCTTGTGGCTGGGTAGCTTTCAGCAAGGCCTCTCATCTGACATTTGGCATTTTTCCTAGCAGGCAGCCAAGGGGACTGAGTATTTCTCTGTTTTCTTTTACTTTCATTCTTAACCATTTCCTCTCAAAATAAACAAAAAAGAACTTGGGGATTTTACTAGTGGAAATGTATCTTAAAAAGCTGTTTCTGAGGGAAATTTTGTAGCTAGAGGGGAAAGGGGGGAAAGGAGATTTAGGGAATGGAGGAAACAGAGCCCTTAAAATTATTAACAGAATTCAGAATTCCCTTGAGCTAGAAAGGTTCCATCTAATTTTAAAAGTTGTTTAAATTCCTCAAAAGAGAGGTATTCTGTAAGTATAAATATATGGTCAGGCACCTCTTAATGAGCTATGGAGAATCTCTAACGTGATTATCTATTTGTGCTGTGTCCCCAACATTTCCCTTTAGCAAATGTTTACAATGACCTTCTCTTTCCTAACATTTAATTCCCAAACTTGATAAAAAGTAGAATTGGCTTAAGTTTGGATGCTTTCTCTTCCCTCTTCTACTCATTTAGAAAGGTGTTAGCAGCTATTCATAAACCACTGAAATGATTATTTGGTTTTAGTGAACCTCCCCAAGAAAAAACTTTTTCCTCCTTTTTTTTTTTTTTTAGCATGCCTTGCTTTGTTTTAAGTGTTTTACAAGTATTAACTCATTGAATCCTCACAAACCTAAGAGATCTCTAACAATTACATCCCTATTTAACAGATAAGAAACCTGAGGCTTAGAGAGGTTAAGAACCAGGCCCCAGGTCAGTGGGGTGATGGTTTGATGCGAGGGCCTTTTTTCACACAGTCCCAGGATCAAGACCAGGCTCTGCCACCTCCCAGCATGACTGGCCAACTCACAATTGCTTATACTGCCTGTAATATGCTTGAAGCTCTCACAGTATTTCAACCAATCCCAGTGAAATCTGACATTATTCCCATGAGAAATTAAGCACATTCCAGTTCCTAATGGACTTTCTATCTTCCCTCCTTAAATAGGCTAACAACTCCTTTTGCTCCTGTAGAGGTTGGAAAGGATTCTATTTATTCGTTCCTTCACTTGACAGACACTCACACACAGGCAGTATGGCATAGCGTCAGAGTGCGGACATTGGAACCAGACTACTTTGTCTGAATTGTGGCTTTGCCATTTACTTGCTCAAGGTCACACAGCTTGTTAGTGAATCGTTCTGTGCCTCAGGTCTCTTACGTAAAATGGGTTAATGATTACACTGACCTCACACAATTATTATGAATTTAAAATGAGTTAATCTATATTAAATACTTAGTACTGTGCATGGCACAAGTAAATGCTCAATAAGCACAAAGTATCATTGAACAGCTACTTAGGAAATAGAAGTATGCCAGGCACTGCAAATAAAAGCACTTGAAATCTAGTGAGAAATATAGGGCACATTCCGTCAATAGATCCACTCATGTGCTAAGCACCAGGCATTGGGGGGTATAACAGCTAAACAAAACACCCCCACCACAAATATTTACAAACTACTAGAAGAGGTAAGTAGACAAATAATGACAGTGCAATGTAATAAGTACTGCAAATAGAGTAGAAATGAGTTATATTAGAGCATAAGAGCGGGTAGGCGTGCATGACATTTGAAGGTTGGAGGAGGCTTCTTACAGGAAGTGAACTGAAGGTAAGACTTGATGGATGAGAAGGAATTTGCCACATATTACTAGAACAGGATGTGAATTGTAAGGTGTATAAAGAGCATGGAGCACGTGCATGGGATAGAGTGAGTAGTTTTACCTGGCTTAAGGAATCAGGTGCATGGGGCAGGAGGCAGGAAGAAGGTGAGGAGGCTGGAAAGAAGATACCACCAGATTATTAAAGGCCTTCAGGGCTTTGCTGAGGACTTTGGACTTTATCCTGTAAGTAACAGGGAGCCATGAAAAGCTGTCAAGTCTGGGAGTAATATGATCAGATAATCCAGACCTGATGAGATTTGAAGTCAGGGCCACAGTGATACTCCTAGAGAGATATGAAGGCCTGCATTGCAGTGCTGGCCATGGGGATGGAGAAGAAGAGGTATTTGGGAGATAATGCGAAGAATTGTTAGAGTGTGATGACTGATTAGAACAGAATGGAAGGGCAGAATATCCTACATTGCCCTCAAAAGTAATATCTTTTTAGCTATGATGGGTACTTAGTTGGAAAAGTTTGAGGAGTACAGGTGGCATAATGGAAAGAACATGAATTTTTGGAACTGCATGCAACTGAATTCAAATCTAGTCTCTGCCATTTGTTGGTTTCATGTTTAGTGTAGATAACAATCCTACTTCAAAGTCTTTTATATAACATAAGCATGTAAAACACCTAGTGCCGGGCACATAGTACACATGATCATTGTATTCTGGGATTATAAAATAAGACACAATCAGAGGTTCATGCCAGACAGCAGTGGTCCTTAGTCTTTTGAATGTCTTAACTATTCATTAAAAAACAAAAAACTTTACTGAGATACCATCACATACCATCAATTCACCCATTTAAAGTTTACAATTTAATGTTTTCTAGTATATTCAGAGTTGTACAACCATCACCACAAGCTAATTTTAGAACTTTTTTTTTTTTTGGCCAAGTGTCCTGTGGGGTCTCAGCTGTATGACCAGGGATTGAACCTGGGCCATGGCAGTGAAAGAGTTGAATTCTAACCACTAGACCACCAGGGAGCTCCCAAATTTTTGAACATTTCAATCACCCCACACCCATTAGCAGTCACTACCCATTCGTCCCCAAGCCCCTCCACGGGTGTAGGCTGCCACTACGAATTTGCTTTCTGTTTCTACATACTTGCTCTTAAATTCTTCAAAAGATCTGATGAAAGCAAGGTCTATTCTGGGAATATGCAAAATTTTGTATGCAATTTCTAGGAAAGCAGAGGCCCCAGCTTAAATTTAAAAGGAATACCCTTAACGAATTCAAACCCAATCTCTACAGACTTGGCACTAGAGGAAGAAACTCCCTGTGGTGACCGTGGGCAGCAAGGCCTTGTAGCCCTCACTCCTGTGTCGCTGCCTAACCTGAGATCTCTGCACACACACAACTTGCTCCAAAATTTCTACACATAATCTCCACATATGAATGTCAGCCACAAGGATCCATCTCCTATAACCTCACCATTTGTTTCTTCTGGCAGCAGCAGAAACCTAAGAGAGGGCTTCCCTGGTGGCGCAGTGGTTGGGAATCTGCCTGCTAATGCAGGGGACACGGGTTCGAGCCCTGGTCTGGGAGGATCCCACATGCCGAGGAGCGACTAGGCCCGTGAGCCACAGCTACTGAGCCTGCGTGTCTGGAGCCTGTGCTCTGCAACAAGAGAAGCCGCGATAGTGAGAGGCCTGCGCACCGCGATGAAGAGTGGCCCCCGCTTGCCACAACTAGAGAAAGCCCTCACACAGAAACAAAGACCCAACACAGCAAAAATAAATAATAAGTTAATAAACTCCTACCCCCCAACATCTTCTTTAAAAAAAAAAAAAAAAAGAAAGAAACCTAAGAGATTCCAGCCAGCAATCAAGAGTTGTGTCTCTGAAGATTGGTTTAAGCTATTGTGATAACGGCTCCTATTCATTGGGTGCTTATTATGTCTGAGCATTGCACTTATAATTAACTCTTCTGATTTTTCAATTTTAGGGATACCACCTGCACATGTACTATTTCAGTTTTTTGGTAGCTCCTGGTAAATAATATGATATCACCATGAAGAAACCTTCTGCCAACAATCTTTGTTTGGTACTGTTACGTCTAACCTACTTCACAGAAGCCAAGAACAGTCAGAGTACGGAGAGGGAATTTTTAGTGAAAAAAAGCAATGTTTGAGCTCCTATGGGATCAATAAGAATGCCTTTGCGCTCTCAATGCCTAAAGTATCAGATTAAAACTTCAAGAATGTGTTGACCTGGCTTCTTTCAGAATAACAAATGAGAATTTTGATTACAGAATATTTTTAAAAGATTTATTTATGGCTGCATCAGGTCTTAGTTGTGCCACGTGGGATCTTCGCTGAGGCATGCAAGATCTTTCGTTGTGGCACAGGCTTCTCTCTAGTTGTGGTGTGTGGGTTTTCTCTTCTCTAGTTGTGGCACACTGGCTCCAGGGCATGTGGGCTCTGTAGTTGTGGCACGTGAGCTCTGTAGTTTGCGGCACGCAGCCTCTCTAGTTGAGGCACGCGAGCTCAGTAGTTATGGCACGTGGGCTTAGTTGCCCCACGGCATGTGGATCTTAGTTCCCTGACCAGGGATGGAACCCGCGTCCCCTGCAATGTAAGGCGGATTCTTTACCACTGGACCACCAGGGAAGTCCCCAGCATATTTTATATTGTAAGCTTTATTACCATGTTAGTTTCTTCTTCTTTTTTAAAATTTATTTCTTTTATTTCTTTTTATTTTTGGCTGCGTTGGGTCTTTGTTGCTGCATGCGTGGTTTCTCTAGTTGCGGCGAGCAGGGCTATTCTTCGTTGCGGTGTGCAGGCTTCTCATTGTGGCTGCTTCTCTTGTTGCAGAGCACGGGCTCTAGGCGTGCAGGCTCAGTAGTTGTGGCTCGCGGGCTCTAGAGCTCAGGCTCAGTAGTTGTGGCACGTGTGCTTAGTTGCTCTGCAGCATGTGGGATCTTCCTGGACCAGGGCTCAAACCCGTGTCCCCCACATTGCACAGGCGGATTCTTAACCACTGCGCCACGAGGGAAGCCCAAGGGATTCTTCTTGGCAGAGAAAATTAGAAGCAATCTGAAAGCACATACAGACTAAATTACCTTCGTATTCATTGTAAGATCTGTCTTCCAGTTCGCCACTCCAACCTCATGCTCATCTGGCTACACACTCAGAGATTTTTGGTTTTGCTTTTGTTTTTTGTCTTGGAATCTACAAGCTCCTTCCTACTTCACGTTCTCTTGCTTGCTGTTTCCTCAGCTTTTTCTTAAAGTCTTTGCAAGGCTGGTTTCTTCTCATTGTTCAGGCCTTAGCTCAGAGGGCTTTCTGACCATACAATCCAAAACAGTTGTCCCTTCCTCACATTATGCTCTCATAGTAGGTACCATTCTCTGAAAATGATGTCAGTGACATTTATTTACTTGTTTATTCTTTGCTTCTTTCCACCAGCATGTAAAGTCCACGAAGACCAGGGCCTTGCCTGTTTTGTTCACCACAGAATCCCTAGGACTCAGAGCAGTGCTTGACATACAGGTGGATGTTCAATAAATAGTTGTTGAATTAAATGTTTATTATCAAAATGAATAAATAGTATTAAGTGTGAAATATATTTTCTGTTTTCAAAGGGGTTTATACAGGTGCATTTGGAACTTCATTGGATGTATTTAAACCTAAAAACTTGCAATTTATTGTAATGTCCAAAATAAAATGTTTTTAAAATAGTAAGATGAAAAATAACCACCTTTTTTTTCCTTCTAAAGTTTTTCTTTGGGTTTGACATATTTAAAATTAATTTAAATTAAAAGGAAGGGGAATACATGGAACAAAAAAATTAGTTTTAAATGGATTATAGGCCTAAATGTAAGAGCCAATACTATTTTAAAAATCTATAAAACTTTTAGAAGAAAACATAGGAGTAAATCTTTGTGATTTTGGGTTAGGCAAAGGCTTGTTAGATATGACAACAAAAGCACAAGTGACCAAAGAAGAATAGATAAATTGGACTTCATCACAAAAGACCACATCAAATTAAAAAGGTTTTATGCTGCAAAGGATACCACCAAGAAAGTGAAAAGTCAGCCCACAGAACTGGGACAAAATATGTAAATCATATAACTGATAAGGCCCTTGATCTAGAATATATGAAGAGTTCTTATAACTCAACAATTTAAAAAAAATATACTAGTTAGAAAATAGCAAAGATCTAAATAGACCTTCTCCAAAGAAGATATACAAATGGGCAATAAGCATGTTAAAGATGCTCAACGTCATTAGCCATTAGGGAAATACAAATCAAAACTACAATGAGATACCACTTCACACCCACTAGGATGGCTATAATCAAAAGACAAACACACAGGATATGGAGAATTTGGAACCCTCATAATTGTTGGTGGGATTGTAAAATGGTGCACGCTCTTTGGAAAACAGTCGCTCCTAAAAATGTTAAACAGAGTTACCATATGACCTAGCAATTCCATTCCTAGATATATATCCAAAAGAAATGAAAGCATATGTCCATACAAGTTCTACAAACAAATATTCATAACAGCATTATTCATAATAGCCAAAAAGCAGAAGTACCCAGATGTCTATCAACCGGTGAATGTATAAATAAAATGCAGTCTATCTATACAATGGAATATTATTTATTCACAAAAAGGAATGAAGTACTGATACATGCAACAACATGGATGAAGTTAGAAAATATTATGCTAAGTGAAAAGAAGCCAGTCACAAAAGACCACATGAATCCATTTCTATGAAATGTCCAGAATAAGCAAATCTATGAGACAGTAAGTAGATTAGTGGTTGCCCAGGGCTGGGGGTGGAAGGAATGGGGGAGTGATAGTTAATGAGTATGGGTTTCTTTTGGGGGTGATAAAAATGTTCTAAAATTAGATAATGGTAATAGCTGCACAACTCTGTGAATATCCTAAAAACTTTTGAACAGTACTCTTTAGATGGGTGAATTCTATGGTGTGTGAATTATGTTTCAATAAAGCTGTGTGTGTGTGTGTTTTTAAGAGTACAATGTAAGGGAAAAAAGGAAGGGAAGCTTAAAATCAAGAGTATCAACCTTCAAAGAAAGTTTGAGGTGACAAAATAGAGAATGTAATATTTCTATTTTTAGCTTTGATATCCTAACTTTAGCAAGAGCCTAGACTTGAATATTGTATTTAGCATTCCATACTCAGACACGGCGGATTTGCCCTTTTCTTCATAAGAACCACCTTTATTGATTTTGTTTTAAAAATGCATTATATAGAGTACACTAAAAATCAGATTCTCTTATTTACATTTATATGATACCTGTATCCAGTGTCCCCAAAGTGTTATAATAGAATAATAGTTTTCTTTTGCTACAGGTGGTAGCCATGAAAGACTTTGTTCTCTCTATCATGCCACTCACAAGTATAACAGGCTGTGAGGTCAGACTGTCTGGATTCTTCTAGGCAATATGAATTTGGGAGAGGCACTTAACCACAGTTTCCCCATGTGTAAAAGGGGAGTAGAGTAATATTATTTACTCCATAATGTTGTTCTGAGAATTAAAGGAAATGACTCATGCAAGGTATTCAGCAGTGTCAAGTGCATAGCAAATGCTCAAACTGGAGTCCTTGTTAGTAATTACTATTATAATATAGCAACAGTTAGTAACAGAGACTTGAGATTTAGAAATAGGTAAAAAACAAGTTGTAATGTGGTTGACAACTGAGTATTAGCATCCTAAAAACAAGTGAGGGCCGGAAGGAGGTATAATATTCCATTTCTCAGTTGCATTAACATCAGGCAACTATATTGGATATTTAATCAAGGTATTTGGATAGTTTTCAGCATTTACTGCTAGAAAACTCTAGAGAGCTTGCTATAGATAAGGCTGTGAAGTTGCACAAGTATTTTTCAGAGAACAATATGTGATTCAAGCAGCACTACAGAGAGCTGATATTTTAAGCTACATTTCTAATCAGTGATATCTTATACCATGTCACCTTACAACTCCTGCCATTCATTTGAATAAGTCTGCAAGAAGTCTCCTTTTCCTTCTCTCTTGAGGTTTATTTGGCCAATATTTTTTCTATTGAGAGTAGCAGGAACTTTTAAATATTTTTAAAGACTATTTTAACTTCTCAGAAGAAAGGAAACATTTGCAAAAATAATTACATATAAAATAAAATTGTGATATGTAAAAGAATTAGCATTTGGAGCTTTATTTGTATACTTTAAAAATGGGCTTTAAGGGCTTCCCTGGTGGCGCAGTGGTTGAGAGTCCGCCTGCCGATGCAGGGAACGCGGGTTCGTGCCCCGGTCCGGGAGGATCCCACATGCCGCGGAGCGGCTGGGCCCGTGAGCCATGGCCGCTGAGCCTGCACGTCCGGAGCCGGTGCTCCGCAACGGTAGAGAGGCCGCAGCAGTGAGAGGCCTACCGCAAAAAAAAAAAAAAAAAAGTTCCTGTATTAACCAAAATTCCAGGAGAGACAAAAGGGAGAGAAGGAAGTTGAAAGTGCTTACAAATTTTTCCCGTTTTCCCCAAACGTTTATTTATATTTTTATGTTATATTAATAGATAAAGTCCCTGAGGAGCATGACTGAAACTCAAAAATTCATAGCCATACAATTTCCCTACATGTAGCACATCTTTACGTATTCTTGTTGTAAGAGTGCTTGGTGGTCGTAAAGATCTGTCTGAGGACATCAGAGACCTGTACACAGGATAAAAAACAACTAAGGACAGGCCTGCCCCACCCCCCAGACTGTGGTAGGAGTGGGTAAGTTACTTAGTCCCTCTGTGCTTCATTTTCCTCACCTTAAAAAGGCAATAATAATACCTTTCTCATAGAGTTGACGTGAGGCTTAAATGAGATCACACATGTAAAGTGCACCAAGTACCTAATAAAATATCAAGTTTTAGCTCCTGACATTTTTGTGGCAGTGGTCAGAAAGGGGTAAGAGGGGGAGGTGTAGCAGATGTCTCAAAGATGCAGACATTAACAGCCCTTGGTAAAGAGAAAGAGGTTGTTAAAGCAGGGAGATCTTCCAAATGGCACTTGCGCTATTTTCAAAGGGGCATAAAGAGTACAGTCAAACACTCCTTGTCCTTTGTCTTGGTAGGAGCTACAAGAGCCAGAGCTCGTGGAAGGAGGTGGGGTCTCCGTGTGAGACGGGAGTGTGTATGGTAGGGACTGCGGCGACAGAGAAATAGGTGACTTTGAGGAATGGGGGCTGGATTTAGAAGTAAGAAAAACACTAGGCTTGCTGCCACATGCTTGTAACACGACTCTTTTATTTTCCCTGTTAAGGAACTGATTTAAATTCTGCTCAGAAATCGATAAGATTCCATTTGGCCATGTGACATACCCTGCCTGACATGCAACAATATTTAAATCTTATTAAATACTGTAAATTAACTTATATTGACTGACTTCTATCAGAAATCAGAGTCTGGATTAAAGAGCTGATGTCAAGAGTCTCAGCGTGGAGTTAGAACACTGGGTTAACTCCTGGCACTAGCACTTAAAAAGATACGAACGTGGTAAGTCATTTCACCTCTGAAATGGTTTCATCTGTGAGATGGGAAAACCACCTACCTAACAAGTTGTTGTCGACATTAAGGTTATTCATAGCACCTGGAACATAGAGATGCATTTTTCTATATTTTGTGTTAATGGAAAAAGGTTTTAAAATTATGATAGTACACTTACAGCGTTACCAAATATGCCTGAATACGCATTGACACTCTATTACATTAATGGACTTTAATATTCTCAACTAATATCAATGCTTTTAGTAATGACAGTTAATTCGCTGATATTATTTTCCTCCCCTCACTGCACCTCTCAGCGGACCACACATTCAGATGCTCTAAAATGTTATTTCTTGAGCACTTTTTACTGACACCCAATCCTTGGCTTGCCGGACACTAAAGGACAATTGGATTGACTCTAGAAAGTGATTCTACAAACAGTGCCTTTTCGAGGCTTGCCCAGCGTCTGGTTAGTGTTGCAGTGTCAGCAGTTTACTTCAATTAAAGCACTAGTGGCAACAAGGCGTTCTTCACACAAGAAAAGAGCGCAACACTCACATATGATAGTTCAACTTGTCTTTTGGGTTGATTCTGCTGCTCGAGTTCAGTCCCCGCGAGAGGAAGCGTATTCCGCCTCATATTAAACAGAAGAGCCTCACTTCATTATTGGGGCTGCAGGAGGGCGACTCCAGCAACCGATCAGCTAGGGACTTGACACAGAGCGGGTCCTGCCTTCGTGAGGCAAGTGCGGCACCTCAGCAACCCGCCAGCCCTGGAAGTTTGTGAGTCTCCACTTGTAAGACTGGTAGTCACCTTGACCTCCCGGACAGGTGGGGAAAGTTAGCTCTGGGCCAGAGGCGGGACGTAAAAGCGAAGGCTCAGAACTTTCCCGAGCAAAACAAGCCGTCACGTTTTCCTGTTTTCAGCGCAGCTCGAGACCCGGAGAGTTTAAGGGTGGCGAGAGCAGGTGGCAGGGCTCCGCCCACCACCACTCTTCTCCTCCCTCTGCTTGCTGCTCCACTCCCTCGGTGAGGTCCCGCCTCTGAGGCGCGCGCGAAGAGTTGTCGCGCCGTGTGTTCTGGGAATTGTAGTCCTAACGCTGGGAGCCGCCTCGGGAGAGGCGACTTCGGCCTACACACCCCATGGTACCGCGCGGCGCTGGCCGCTCCCGGATGTGTGCCTGGCGCCGGAAGAGAAGACGGCCCCCCTCTCTCGGCCCGGCCATCTTGTGGGAAGAGCTGAAGCAGGCGCTCTTGGCTCGGCGCGGCCCGCTGCAATCCGTGGAGGAACGCGCCGCCGAGCCACCATCATGCCTGGGCACTTACAAGAAGGCTTCGGCTGCGTGGTCACCAACCGATTCGACCAGTTATTTGACGACGAATCGGACCCCTTCGAGGTGTTGAAGGCAGCAGAGAACAAGAAAAAAGAAGCCGGCGGGGGCGGCGTTGGGGGCCCTGGGGCCAAGAGCGCAGCTCAGGCCGCAGCCCAGACAAACTCCAACGCGGCGGGCAAACAGCTGCGTAAAGAGTCCCAGAAAGACCGCAAGAACCCGCTGCCCCCCAACGTCGGCGTGGTTGACAAGAAGGAGGAGACGCAGCCGCCCGTGGCGCTTAAGAAAGAAGGTAAAGCTGTGGTGGAAGGTGGGGGAGACCCGGGATAGAGGGAAGGAGCGAGGGGACTGGCGGCTACCACCGGCTTCTGGAGCTCCGAGGGTCCGCGGGAGACTTGGCCGCCGATTTCTTCGCGTTACCCCCGCCTGATGAAAGCTAGGTCCTGCGAAGGTGCTGGGAGCGTGGTAGCCACAAGTTCAAACCGCCACCTGCAAGGATCCTGGAGCCACCCCTTCCCGCCTCAGGTTCTGAGCGGAGGAGCGTGGTCGGGATCCTGGGAGGCTGTTGTCTTCCCGCCGGATTCCTTGGCGGGCGAGCGCATGGGCCGAGGTTCGGGGAAGGGAGCTCCTTTTCGGAGCGTTTGTTGTTAACGGGATGGCGGGGCTTCCGCGGCTTCTTCCTGCTCAGAGCTTTCTCTCAGCCCGCCGCTCTGAGGTGCGGTTGTGTTTTTTAGGCTCCTGCCCTGCCGTCTTGTCCCAGGGTGGCGTGGGGTACCCCCGAGAAAAGCTGGGGGTCGGAGTTTCCACCTACGCCCCCCCCTACGTTCGAGCCTATCGGATGTTGTGGAGCAAGGTGCCCTTTTAGGTGCTCCCTGTGCTTTATCGTTACCCCCTCGCCCGCACAACTATTGCAAACTTAATAACTTGCTGGAGTGCGTCAGGCTGTTGGGAGGGAGAGAAATTTGGCCACCCTGGATTGAGCAGAAGCGGGAATTCTGAATGAAGATTGGTGATGGCAGGAAATCCTGAAGCTCGTCCTCGGGTCACGATCTTTTTCTCCGGCCGGACCCCCCGCATGCAGTGTTACATGTGGCGTGGCGTGGCCTGGCCTGGGCCTCGTGGTGCAAAGAGTGCCGAGGCTGTCACAGCGTTAGCTGCTGCAGAGCCCTTTGGAGTGCAGCTTTTTCTCACCATGTGCGTGAAGCATGGTCAGGATTTCATTGGCGGGTAGTAGTTGCTTCCAGGTCACTGTAAACTTCGCAGGATTGTCTTGAACTTGGTTTTTGCTCTCTCACTCGTTACTGGTTTGTCTTTTGTGATGGATGAAAAAGCAAAACAGTGGGGGATTAGAAAAAGTGTACACGATCCGTAGTAAGTAGGTGTAGGACTTAAGCTTTGAAGCTTTCCTTTATGTGTTGAAAATTGAAATTTTGCCACGTGCTTCTGAAAGGAGTTCTCATTAGCTTTAATCGAATTTGATAACATTCAACTAATTTAAATTAAAAAAATCAAAACAATTGTGTTAGGTTTTGGTTTAGAATTTTTAGAAAATACAGAGAGAGCTTTGTGAGGCTTGGGGTGAAGAACCTAGGTGGTAAATAAAACAGTTGTATTAAAATTACAGGTTGGGGAGGGAAGCACGAGTTGGGGTATTAGAAAGCATGTATATACATCGTTTAGGCTAAATATTCATTCAGCTAAGTTTTATAGCAATCTGTAGCACAATGTAATAAATCTAATTTCTATGTTAAGGAACACTGGTTTGTGTATTTATTTAAACTGCTCAAGTTTACCTCCTTCATCACACTAATCCAAAGAAAGTACGTGAAAAAATGGAATCTGAAGTGTGTTCACCCCTTTTGAATTTTTGAAACATAAAGCATGGTTTAAACCCCTCATATGTTTTGATCAGAAAGCCCATTTTTGAAATAAGCTCTTAGCGGGAACCTAGTATTTTAAATTACAAAGTTAAAAATTTATTTCATAAATATATGACCAGGACCGAGTTCAACATTCAGTAGTCTTTCCTTGGGAAAACTTCCATTATTACCTATCAACATTTTCCTTAGGTCAGCATTTCAGAGCACACTTAACCTTAAATTGCATAAAACACAAGCCTATAAAAATATTGAATGAAAAAAAATCGTTTTGAGCCTTACCTCTTAGCAGTCAATTCTGGGCATTGGGGAAGGATAGACCTGTAAACAAAGTCCCTGCCTCTTGTCATGGGATTGATTGTTAACCTGATCATGTGTTCCTTGCCTTTGAATAGAGGTCCTGGCACGATCCTAGACTTGCCTTAGATGTGTGTTTGATGTTTATATTCTTTGAATTTTGTAGTTTGTCTTTTGGCCATTTGAGGAACTTGAGAATTGACACCATCTACTCATTTGTTTTTTTAATGTTAGAAGCCTGGAATCTAGTGAAAATCAAGAGACGCTTGCATTTTTAAATGTCAGTCATTGGGTGGATTTATTTGTAAGTGTTGTAGATTCTGTAAGCCTGATACTGGATATTGGGGTGGGGAAGCAAGCCATTGTTCATTTGGGTGTGTGGCTTGGATATTACAAGGACTGGTTCCATAGCTCCACCCTAATACACTACCTCTGATGAAATTTATTTAAAATGCCTTGGTGTAAGATCTAAGATTTCTGGTCTGTCCTGAGAGTATATGGAATGGACCTTAAAATTTCACTGAAGAGTTTGACATTTACCGTTTGACTTTGGCTACCAGCAGCTGAACAATTGGGGGCATCCTGGTGGTGTTACACTTTCTTAGAAAGAACCAGAGTGAACCAACTTAATTTCTTGCGAAACCAATTCCTCAGGTGCTTTTTGACTTTGTCAGAAATTGTGGTTTGGGAATTAGAGCATACCTAAAATCTTAGTCATGAATTTAACCATCAATCTACTTATTATCTTTAAGGCTACCAGTAATGCATATTGGTTGCCTTTTTGGCCTCTGACACTAACAGGAAAAAAGTAATGAATGAAGGGGGAAATCAGTAAATGCTTCAGCCATCACTTAGTTTCACAAGTTTCTATTTCTGTGTCTTGCTTAAAAGGGGTCCTTTTGTGTATGTGGTTTTTAAAGATTCTTTGGAAACGAAGATACTTGAAAGGGCAAACCAAAAAATCTCCATAATAATAAATAAGTGGACTATTTCCTGTTGGTTGCATAACAGTATGTTTTAAAAGTTAGGTGTGGTATGTATGTATATGTATACATATATATGTATGTAGACTGCAACAGGAGAGGAAAATGGTACTTTTTTGCTGTTAAATAGCTATTTTCAACTATAGAGAAAATTTTTTAAACATTTTTTATTGAAGTATAGTTGATTTACAATGTGTCAATTTCTGCTGTACAGTGAAATGATTCATCGATTATACATATATACATTCTTTTTTCTAATATATTCTTTTCCGTTATGGTTTATCACAGGATATTGAATATATCAATAGTTCCCCGTGTTCTACAGTAAGACCTTGTTATCCATCAGAGATGTAATCTTAAATGCCATTTGTTTTCCTTTCAGTTTTGTAATTACATAGAATCATCAGTCTTTTTACTGTGTTCTTTTTTTCCCCCTCCAGATTATATAAAATAAAATAATGTCTTCACGGGTTTTTTGGGGGGTCTTTACCTGGTGATTGTGTTGGTTTGCTTGGTTATTATTTATGAATGGCTAATGTTGTTATCTTTGGTATCTTTAAAACCAAAATGTATCATTTGCTTAAAATTTCTTTAAATTTAGAATTTTAAATTAAGGGACTGGCATCTTGAAAAGTGAGAGAAATAATGGCTATCCAAATGACTTCCAGGTCAGTTATAGAGAATGCTTTAGGGGAAAAAAGTGATTTGGCAAACTGAATGGAAGTTTGAAACAAGTTTATTTAAATAGGAATTTTTCTGAAGTACCTTGTTACACTTTAGAGATGCCCAGTGTTAGCCTTTTTCAGTGGGAAGTGCTAGTTAATGGACTTAAAGAGTAAATTTTTTTTTTCTTTTAACAGCCTAGGCCTAGTTTTTTGTGTTGCAAAAAATAATTTGCTTACGTGGTTTTTTTAAAATCATTTTAGGAATAAGACGCGTTGGAAGAAGACCTGATCAGCAACTTCAGGGTGAAGGGAAGATAATTGATAGGAGACCAGAAAGGCGACCACCTCGTGAAAGACGATTTGAAAAACCACTTGAAGAAAAGGGTGAAGGAGGAGAATTTTCAGTTGATAGGCAAGATTGTTTCTTAATCTCTTCATGTTTTGTCAATTATAGAGAGACATCTTAACACAGATAAATTGAGCATAATTGCCAGGAAGCAGTGTGGCTAGTTAATTTTATCAGTTTTTCTAGCGAAACGTCTAAGTGTGTGTGTTGTTGTTCTTAGGACATTTTCGTAACAGTTTTTAGTATTCAAACTTAGATTTCTTGTAATGAAACACTTCAGTTATGAAGGTTACGTGTGTTTATTTTAGTTTTTATGTATATTGGTGAATAGCAGTTTTACTAGATTATAATGTGAAATGAGTAACAAGGAAGAAGTATATGCATTAGTAGTAAAGTTTTAGAGAATGTCAAAGTAATTTTCTTACGTTGGGGAGTTTCCTAGTTTTGATTTCCTTTGGGATATGAGCCAGTAAATATGTTCCTGCATCTTTGAGCCTTTGAATTTCCCTTCTTCCTTTTACCAGAAACCTTAGAAGTATATAATATTTTTTTATTTGTTACAGACCGATTATTGACCGGCCTATCCGAGGCCGTGGTGGTCTTGGAAGAGGTCGAGGAGGTCGTGGACGAGGAATGGGCCGGGGAGATGGCTTTGACTCTCGTGGCAAACGTGAATTTGATAGGCATAGTGGAAGTGATAGATCGTAAGTCTTATATTGGTTTTTATTATACTTTTATATTTGAAGCTACTTCTTTAATAAAACAAAATTTGAATTTCTAGAACTAAAGAGTATTATGTTAACTCAGTTTTGTTAGTTCTTTTTCACATTACAGTGGCCTGAAGCATGAGGACAAGCGTGGAGGTAGCGGATCTCACAACTGGGGAACTGTCAAAGATGAATTAACGTTGGTATTCTGGTTTTTTTAAATAAATACTTCTAATAAAATTGATCTTATACCTTACTAGAGGTCTGCCCGTTAAATTTTTACTTGTCCCTGGGACAAGGATGGATGCTCTTATCTCAGAGCTACTTCCTTACAAGATAATGAATGCTTTTTTGGGTATGTTTGGATTATAATGTATCAAATGACCAGTTTTTCTACGTTTCAAAAATATATGATATTAATTTTTCTTTTAATATGGATATATAGCTTTTATTGAAATCCTATTTTGAGGTTATTTGGGTATTATGTTATTGTATGTTTCTTATTTAATAGTTCTTATTCTAGCTATTGACCCCTTTGGTGATGACAAAAATTTGAAAAGCCAGTAAGGCTTTATTTTAGAACTAACTGCTGTCATACTACTTTTTGAGTAATGTACTTGAGCTATAACTTGGATCAGTATACATTTTTAAATTATTTTCTCTTAGTGGTCTACTGGGGAGTAAATTTAGTAGGAAAAGACATTGGGAATGTGAGAATTTTAAAATATTTCTGTGAAGACTTTCAGCTACATGTACATGGACCTAGATGCCTTTTTTTTCTTTCTTTCCTTAGAGAGTCCCCCAAATACATTCAGAAACCAATATCTTATAATTGCAGTGACTTGGAGCAATCAAATGTGACTGAGGAAACACCTGAAGGTGAAGAACATCCAGTTGCGGACACTGAAAATAAGTAAGTGATTTGTGTGTACGGTAGCGGTAATGCTCGAGCATTGAAATGTTTGGAGTTTAAAAAGAAAACAACCTGTAGGCTTAATGCTATTATCTATTTGCTTTTTAAAAGGAGAGACTTTATTGTACTCCATTCCCTCAAATAGTGTTTAGAGGAGTGGTTTACAAATGTATATGTTGGGCTCTAATGGTTTGACAAATAGAAGTGGTTATTTCTATTTGAAGTTACCATTGTCATCTTAAAAAGATAGGGAAGATATGTATTTTAGTAAATCCTGTTAACCCTAAGCACAAAAATAGCCGTTTTAACCTGAGAAATATTTGGAACTCATAGTTCAAAGTACTTTGGACTCTATGTAACTATACAAATTTTATTCTAATACAGTTTAAAATGAGAAAACATGACCATTTTAAAATTAGTTTCTCCATCTCCTTGAAGTTTTTTTTTCCATCAACATAGAATTTGGAACATAGCATTAATGGCTTGTTTTAAAATGTGTGAGGAGAGCAACACCAGAATATGTTGTCAGTTCACTAGAAGATGGTTTTGAAATTGTTTGTTCAAGGGTGGGCGAGAGTTTTAAAGACTCAAGTTATGCTAGTAGAAATAATTTAATGCCTTCCTCTGGTTTCCATCAATACAAGCAGAAGTTATATGCCAGGCATTTCTTTCGGTATGTGGTTTAAAGTCTTGCATTACAGATTATTTAGGTCAGTAATTCTTAATCAGGGCATATTCAAATCATTTAGGGAGGCAATGCTTTTCTGAACTTTTCTTTTTCTACAGAAGGAGTTGTTCTTACAGTGAACCACTATTAATGATTGGAAAATCATATTTTGTGGAGTTGTTTGAATAAGGAATAATAATTTACTATTGGAGAGAGTAGATAAAAATACATGGTGTTAAGTGATGTGTAGAACTTGGTAATATAAATTAATTTATACGAAACTATGGAGTCTTAATTTTGTGTGGTAAACAATGAAATTGTGATAGGTGAGACAGATGAACCTTACGTAACATTAAGTACTTTACAAAACTCAACATAAATGTTGTTCCCTTAATGAAGAGTTCATGTTTAACTCACTTTAAGATTAAGAGTAATCTGGGGGGCTTCCCTGGTGGCGCAGTGGTTGAGAGTCTGCCTGCCGATGCAGGGGACACGGGTTCGTGCCCCGGTCCAGGAGGATACCACATGCCGCGGAGCAGCTGGGCCCGTGAGCCATGGCCGCTGAGCCTGTGTGTCCGGAGCCTGTGCTCTGCAACGGGAGAGGCCACAACAGTGAGAGGCCCACGAACCACCCACCCCCTGCAAAAAAAAGAGTAATCTGACAAGATTATAACTGTTTACCAGAAGGAAAGGATGTTATTGATAGGGTATTGGCAGCAAATCCTTAGCTCAGTTCCCAGGACTAAAAAGGGGGTATTGGGTCAAAAGACCATGATGATGACATTAGAACAGTCTTACTCCAGAATAGGGGAGAATCTGAACATAGTATTATGTCTTGCATATGCAGGTGTAAATTTAAGAAACAGCTTTGGCTGAATTTGATTAGCTTCCTTATGTATAGTTCTAGAGCTTCTGTTTTGTCTCATTTGATCCTTACAATCCTACCCTTGACGGTAGGTGTCATGGTTTCATGACATGATAAAGGTATGCTGAGTTCTTTTCTTGGCTGTGGTACAACTTAGGCGTAGCCTAGGACCTTTTTTCAGTCTTTAGTTTTCTGATATGTTAACTGACAGGGTTGGACTTTACAGTCTAGATCTCATCAATTCAGTGTAAGCTTGGTCTGGGAAGTTTTAAGATGGGATTTGTCAAACAGTAAAGAGTAGTAGCACAGACAGGAGATATTTGAGCAAGGCTAACTGAATCACCTGCTATCTTTGGAAAGCAGTGCTCCCAAAATAGCAAACAACTTGTTTGGTGACAATTGGAAATTGAGATTAAATAGTGGATTCCTAGGCCCATGCTTTGTTTCTGTAAAAAGGGAAAGGGATAATATGTAATAGTTATAGCCTGAGAATTATATTTAGAAATAACTAATTTGGTGTTAAGCATTGAAACCAGTATTTTGTAGAAACTTCCATTACTAGTGAAACTGTAGTCTCCTTTTCATATACCGATTCGTTTGAAAGTTGGAGTATATAACATTAAGATCTGTAGAAATTAAAGATTTGCCTTAAGTGTTAAAGGATAGGGGAACAGTTCTTTTATATTCTAGAATATGAAACTTGGTTGCTTATGGATGTCCTAGATGATTACCTTCATATATGTTATAAATTTTGTATTGTGAAAAACTATGGAAATTTAAAAATGTGTTTTAGGAGAAGTTAGGTTAATGATTTTAATCACATAGTGTAAGTTTTAAAAACAGTAGTATGGTTTTAAAAAATGTGTTCTAGGTTTGATATAGCCAATTCAAGATTGTGTTACTGATAGATGATCATTTAAGAGTTTATGAAGATGAATTGTATGTTCCTTAGTTATCCACGCTTTCAATAATTCAAACATTGGATTCCTGGTCTCTGCCAAGTCACATGTTAGCCACTGGGTTACAAAGAAAACTGATTCTCCTGTCCTTGGGTAATCTAGAAGATTACCAACCAGCCAAGGTTAACTTCCTTACTTATAATTGTAAGTTATGTGATTTTATAAGCCCCCTTACCGCATGTAAAACTTAAAACATTTTCACACAGGGAGAATGAAGTTGAAGAAGTAAAGGAAGAAGGCCCAAAAGAAATGACTTTGGATGAATGGAAGGCTATTCAAAATAAGGACCGGGCAAAAGTAGAATTTAATATCCGAAAACCAAATGAAGGTGCTGATGGGCAGTGGAAGAAGGGATTTGTTCTTCATAAGTCAAAGAGTGAAGAGGTAAAATGAAGTTTTGTGGTGTTTGAAAATGTTCAGATGTCTTGAATTGCATTTAACAATTTTTATGTTAAAATTTCACATGGGTAATCTGTTTATAAAAAGTTTTACATAGGATTATTTGAGGCAGATAAATTGCCCCAAGAGGAAAATAAACTGCATTATCATATAGTCTAAGAAATTATTCTTTCAAATTTGTGTAATATTTTAAAAAATCTTAACTGGGAGTCATTAAGACTTGTATTAGGTTAGGTGGCTTGCATTTTTATGTGGGAAACTGTCTGCGTATGCCATATATAATATCCAGGAATCTTTAGTAAATGGTATTATCCTTCTTTACTGAGGAGTGATGTCTTGTAAAGACCAGAGAATTAATTTATGAGTTTCCTTTCCTTAGGAAACAAGGAAATTAATGAAAATATTTGAGAAAAACGTGTGTGGCTTTTGATTTGGTAGCTTCTATTTAAGCCTTGGGGCACATTCTTAGAGGAAAATCTCACTGCTGTATCCTTTTAGGGTTTGTGTAAGTATGAGATTTTAGTCACAAAGTTAAATTGAAATGTTATGAAGGCAACCTGTAATAAAAAGATTCAATAAAATCCACATTTTAATTTTCTAAACAAAAAAATAGCTGTGAAATAAACTTGGAAATACTTTTAAATAAAATAGAGGTTTGGAGATGATTTTTTTTTTTTTAACTTTTTTTGTTGCTGTTTGTTTTTGGTTTTTTTTTGCGGTACGCGGGCCTCTCACTGTTGTGGCCTCTCCCGTTGCGGAGCACAGGCTCCGGACGCGCAGGCCCAGCGGCCATGGCTCACAGGCGCAGCCGCTCCGCGGCATGTGGGATCTTCCTGGACCGCGGCACGAACCCGTGTCCCCTGCATCGGCAGGCGGACTCTCAACCACCGCGCCACCAGGGAAGCCCTGGAGATGATTTTTTAAACATTGACTTCATGAAGGTAGTATAAATGAGGATATTGTCAATTCCTGTAGGGAAAAAAAAACATCTTCCTTCATTAGAATGCTTTTGGTTATTTTTTTGTAGTTCTTGCAGACAAAGTTGTTTTGTGTATCTGTGTAAAACAAAGAGAATTCTTTATTTAAAGAACCATGGAAGTTCACTTCGGGGAGATTGTTCATTTGAACTAATTATTAAACTGTTCAGTTTAATGTGAAAGAGGTATACTTTGGCACCTTGGAGATAATTATTCATGACCTTTTTGGGGTCCCGATGGAACTTTTCTCCAGAATAGGACATAGATATAAAATGTTTTGATATATTGTATCATTAATACCCTGAAGCCTCTTCATGCATTTTTTAGACATCAGGTTAGGTGTCCCAGCTTTAAGTATTATTTTACATTGAGCTTTTAAGAAATAACTATTACACAAGGTGATGTATATAATTAGAAATTTTAGAAAATTATAAAATGTGAAATTGGTGGTGAGTAATCTTGAAATCAGGACATTTTCATTATCAAGCCACTTTTGTATGTTTGGACCCTTATAGTTATGCTGCCTTTGTGGTGTATGTACATGAAATCCAGCCTTACGGGCATATATGGCCTTATCATTTGAATACAGATTGATCCCAACTTAGAACTTTTTGGTTTTTTGATTTTAAAATGGTGTGAGAACAATGCACATATAGTAGAAACCAGAGTTCAAATTTTGAATTTAGATCTCCCAGGCTGAATATGCAGTGCTCGCTACTCTTTTGTGATGCTGGGCAGCGGCAGCAAGCTGCAGTTCCCAGTCAGCCTCCTGATTATGAGGGTAAACAACTGATACACTTAAAACCATTCTGTTTTTCACTTTCAATACTGCATTTAATAAATTATGTGAGATATTTAACAGTTTATTATAAAATAGGCTTTGTGGTTTTGTGTTAGATGATTTTGCTCAACTATAGGCTAATGTAAATGTCCTGAGCACATTTAAGGTAGGCTAGGCCAAACTGTGATGTTTGGTAAGTTAGGTGTATTAAATGTATTTTGGATTTAAAGATATTCAGGTTTTATCAGGATGCAACACCATTGTAATTTGAGGAAGATCGGTATGATAGGTCTTCAAGTTTGTTGTATACAGTGCTTTAAGTACTCTTTCTCTTTTATCTTCATCTTCACAACAAATATGAAGTAGTTAGGGAAAGAAAGAAACTTTGAGAAATGGAGAACTGAATTATTGACAGCTGAGACCAGAGCTCTTATTTCCTCATTGTCATACAGTGCTCTAGAAAAAAAACTTTGTAAAAAATTTATCCTACTAGTTAACTTGAAGGTTGGGGATGTAACCTGAACATCCAGACTTCCTCTTTATTATAGTAAAACCTTCAAGATGTTTTCAGTAGTATATCAACTTAAGTTTTTTTGCTTCTGTGCTCTGGAAACCTATAAATGCTTTTAATTGATAAATTGATATCATTGCAATAGCTAACGTTTAAAATCAGAGACTTAGTATATATCATTGACTTTAATTTGCTAGTGATTTTGTGGGTTTGCATCTGTGTTTTATGCTCCTTTATAATATTTTAAAAAGAATCTTCTGTTGCCTTTAAAGTTAACCTAAAGGGATGACATTTAATTTGGGTATTCGATGATTAAAGGAATGAAAATCTGTGTAAAAATACAAAATATATTTGTACTTAAAAGGTAATTATTAACAGTTGTAATATTACAAGCTATTTAGAAAGAGTGAAATATCTCTTCAGAAAAGAGGATTATATGTGTATTTAGAAAAATCAAAACATACTTTAAATTAGTATGAGAAGTTTCTAACTAGAAGATTAAAACCCATTCACCGCAAGCATACAAAAGAGATCAGACATTAAGCAGTGTAAAATTCTCTGGCCTTTTTTTTGCAGAGTCCATTATGTAGCTTAGGATCCTGGGTTTCCCAAATATGATGACTTCATTTTTAAGAAGGTTCCTGTGGTAAATTTAAGGCATGGTTTTATTTGGGCACAGCTTTTCAAGGTTCCTTTCTTATGTAACGTTGTGTTTCACTTGAATTTGTAGTTCTCCAATTTATATGGAAGAACACATAGTTAAATATGAACAGAAAAGCATTTTGAGAAGTTTATATATAATTTCTTTCCCAGGTCATAGTTGGAAGAGTATAGAGCAAAAGTTCTCTTTAAAACTTAAATATTCAATAATGTCTCTAATAGAAATATATACCATCTATCCAAGTCTTCCTCAGAGGTTCACATTGGAATGCTAATCTGAAGGGCATATTTTAAATGTACTTATTCATACTTCACTGCTAAAGATGATGATTCAGTAGGTGTGAGATGGGGCCCAGCCACTTGAATAGTTGTGATTATATCTCTAATCAAGACTTGCTAATATCATCTATAATTTAAAGTTAAGGGAACATGAAATAGAGAAAAGTGAAAGGAATTATTCCTCCTAGATTACTGTAGCTGATCCCAAAGCTTACTTATTACCTGTAGAGGTGTTTCTATATTTTTTCACACAAAGAGCAGGTTGGATTTTTGGTCTTTTTAGGAGAAAACTCATTTAGAAGTGTGCAACATTACTTTCCTATTAATCATCCAGTGGCCTTCACTTAAATTTTTAGGCTCATGCTGAAGACTCGGTTATGGATCACCATTTCCGGAAGCCAGCAAATGATATAACGTCTCAGCTGGAGATCAATTTTGGAGACCTTGGCCGCCCAGGACGTGGTGGCAGGGGAGGACGAGGTGGCCGTGGGCGTGGTGGACGTCCAAACCGTGGCATCAGGACTGACAAGGTAGTTTTAAGGCTTCTTTTACCCTTTTAAGTAATTCGAGGACCTCTTTCCATATATCACTGCCCTAGGTCCTTTTGGGGACATAAGTCGAAGAAGAAAAAGGTTGACATGCATGCCTTTAAGAAATTGCATTTTAGGTTATATTTTTTGTTTTTAAAGCCACTTACGTGACTGAATAGTGCTGCCAGTAGTTAAGTTTACCACCCTTCATCGAGTACTTATCTGGTGCCAGTTATGGTACTGTGCTAAAACAAAAACAAACAAAAACCCCACCATTTTACAGAAGATGAAATTCAGGTGAAGGGAACCAAGGTAATTCTTGGTCTTTGGTAAGGTCTGCCTGAAATGCCAAATACTTACTTTGCCTTGACAAATCTTCACTGCTTTTTAGGGCTCAGCTTAATAAAACCTTTGTTTCCTTTGTATAATTTTGTGGCATTGACTAATTGTTTTTTGTTCATGAGAGCTGTTCTGTAAGTTGGGATTCATTTGTGTCCTATTTTCTGTAATCTCCATTGCCTGTACTAAGTGTGACAAAAAACAAATTCTTCTGAAATACGTTGATAGAAGCCCTAGTAATTGGTAGATTTGAAATGATCTGTTGGATGCCAAAGTCCATGGTTTTAATGACTAGATGTTACTAAAATATTAGAGATAACTTGGGTTAGTTTATTGTCTCTTATGGTCTACCTAGGAAACAACCATAATGTCCTGAATTCTCAACGCCTGATATGCAAATTGGGGGACCCATCTGCTTGATTGAGTCTGCCAATGTTTGATTATAGTGGTAACTTAATATCCTAGATTTTATGGTCACCCATAACAATAGTGATTTTTTATTTCTTTCTGTGACATGGGTTCTTTTTAAAGGCATTGTGTATGGATCTTTTCAATACTTTTTTGTATTGTAAAAATTTGTATTTTGACTGTAAATAGCCATGAATGTGCTGCTTCAATAATTGTAATTGGTTTCTTAGCCTGCTGTCACATTGCTGCCATTCTTATTTAGCAAGTGGGGAAAATAAAAGGATACTGAACAACTGAGTAAGAATCCACATACCTACCTTGTGTGAATCTGCTTGTGTGATTTATTAGAAAAATAACCCATGCTGTTACTAGGGAATTTTCTGAGATCTTGATAGAAATTTAGGACAAGGCTTATTGCAAATATTTGTAGTCCTATTCTTTTTTTTTTTAATTGGAGTATAGTTGGTTTACAATGTTGTGTTAGTTTCTGGTGTACAGCAAAGTGAATCAGTTATACATATATCCACTCATTTTTAGATTCTTTTCCCATATAGGTCATTACAGAGTATTGAGTAGAGTTTTCTGTGCTATATAGGTCCTTATTAGGTATCTGTTTTATATATAGTAGTGTATATATGCCAATCCCAATCTCTCCCCAACTGTAGTCCTATTCTGATCCATAATTTTGCCTTTCAAAAGTAAAAGCTTTGACATATTTTACTTATTGTAATAAGACTAAGTTTTTTTCAGAATTCTGTGTCTAAATGTAGACACTGGAAATACATTAATAAGATTTGAAAATCTTTAATTTTGCTTCTGTTTCTTTTTCAGTCAAGTGCTTCTGCTCCTGATGTGGATGACCCAGAGGCATTCCCAGCTCTGGCTTAACTGGATGCCATAAGACAACCCTGGTTCCTTGTGGACCCTCCTCTTTGAGGCTTGCATGCTTAAGGATCCCAAACGACTAAGAAATTTAAAAAAAAAAAAAAAAAAAAAAAAGACTGTCATTCATACCATTCACACCTAAAGACTGAATTTTATCTGTTTTGAAAATGAACTTCTCCTGCTACACAGAAGTAACAATATGGTAGTCAGTTTTGTATTTAGGAAATGTATTGGTAGCGGGGATGTTTTCATAATTTTCAGAGATTATGCATTCTTCATGAATACTTTTGTATTGCTGCTTGCAAATATGCATTTCCAAACTTGAAATATAGGTGTGAACAGTGTATACCAGTTTAAAGCTTTCACTTCATTTGTGTTTTTTAATTAAGGATTTAGATGTTCCCCCTATTACAAACTGGTTTTAAATATTGGACATAATAGCAGTTTTAATACCTGCTTTGCATTTTCACACATGGTCAACTGAGACATGTAAACTTTGATTGTCAAATTTTATGCTGTGTGGAATACTAACTACTTTATGTATTTTAACTTAGTTTTAATATTTTCATTTCTGGGGATAAGGTCTTTTTTCACTTCTCATGATAGCTGTTATATATGCTAGATCTTTATATACAGAAATATCCGTACTTGAACAAATTCAAAGCACATTGGTTTATTAACCCTTGCTCCTGCATGGTTCATTAGGTTCAATTTATAATTGATTCACAATTTTAATTACATTTACTTTTAAAATATGTCACTTTCCTGTTTTAAAAACCAATCTAGACACCTTACTGGTGAAAGTTGTTTAAGCTACTTATTGTTGATAGACACATACTGTCAAGTGAAGTAGTTTTATGGGTGTTGGGTTTTTCCTCCTCCAGTAGGGTGGGTGGAACAAGTTAATTTGGCTAATGCGTAATATTTAAACTGCTCTGTAAAGTAAGTGGCCGCTCAGTATGATTTGTATGTGTGAAAGGTCCCAAATCAAAATTGTTCATCCATAATCAACCCTTCAACCCTTGTTCTAAAGAAACCAAAGGGCACTGGTTAGTATGGTAAGTGGTGGGGGGGGTATGTTAATTTTTGGAATTTGGAAAGCAGACAGCTTTACTTTATAAGGTTGGAACAGCAGCACCATCCATGAAATACATACCAAAAATTTTACTGTTTCTGAATTTCCTATATTGCTATTCATTTTGGTCTTAAGTTGATAGATTCCACAGAAAGTGATAAGTATCTTTTACCTCTTCCTCCGTTAGAAAATTAGGTTAATAATGGATTTCTTGATCGAGAGCATCACCACTGACTAAAACATACATGGAGAGAATAATCAAACAGGCTTTCTAGGACCTTTTTTTTTTAAGTCTTCTGCAACATTTATTGATAAACAGGAAAGGGGTTTTATTTACAGTTTTGAATATCTTTTTGTCACTATTAGTAATTTTCTATCTATGGTAATGTCCAGTTTTTAAAATACTTTATGATTTAAGACTTTAAATCATAAAATGTCTGTTTAGCTGATTAGTTCTCCCCTATACTTCTAAATGAGAAATTGTACAGTACAAGTGTTGTTCATTGGGATTAGATTGATTAACCTAGTTACCTACTAGTTTGACATCTTAGGAAGGAGGTAATTGTTTTTTTTTAATGATGGATAAACTTGTGCTGGTGTTTTGGATCTTATGATGCTGAGCATGTTCTGCACTGGTGCTAATGTTTAACATAATTTTATATTTACAAACATACCTGCTACCCAGAGGCAAGTATTAATTTAGTCCATATGGACTTTTACCCCTCTTGAGATTGCAACATACACACTCCTAAACACACTCATACATAAGTGTGTTTAGACTTAGAAGTATCTTAACACATTTCTGGACATGAATGTGTTATAAACCTCCTGATTTCTAGCAACATATAAAAAAACTGCTATTAAAAACCCATCACAAGTTCTATTCATTGTCAGCCATTGCTGGCATTCTGTCACTAGAGAATACACAGCAATATCTGGTATGTTGCAAGCTTTCAAGATAGCTTGGAATTTAAAAGTTGGTCCATTAGTTGTATCTGATGGATGTAAATTTGCCTCCTAGTTCACTTTGTGTCAAGAGCTAAAACTGTGAACCTAACTTTCTCTTATTGGTGGGTAATAACTGAAAATAAAGATTTTATTTTCATGCTCACTTCTTAAAAGTCATAAAAACAATCAAATAGGAGCCCATTTATCGTCATGTGTTTTCTGACTCTGTGTGCACCCCCAAGGGTAATGCTCATATTTCTTTTTTCCTCCTTAAACTTAGGTTTTGTTTATGTGGGGTGTTTATTAAACTAGGCTGTCAACATTTGGGAGGGATACCTATTTTAATTATTATAATAAGAAAGTTCTTATAAAATGAATTTCAAGGACTGACAAGACAATTGGCATTTCTTTTTAGCAAACCATGTTTTTGAGTGTGAAGGTTAACCATACTGAATGTCGGGGGGTCGTTTGTTTTTTGGTGGCTGATAGAATGTTCTAAATATTGATACTTTTAAATGGAAATAATGCCAGAGCTTATATTTTTTATTAACATGTTTCCAGTTTGCATTGATGATTGGGATGAGGTCTCTTTTTTTATAATTAAATGTTTTGAGACCTGTGCGGAGTTATGAAAGATTTTAATATGTGTTGCTAGGCACTGTATGTCTAAGTTTACTCAGTTTTATTTAAAAAGTGGAGGCAGGACATAATATCTAGTTGTAAATACATTTGGGGCTTGTTGGTGTGGGTGTGGAGGGAGAATATTAAGTGTTCATTTTGATTGTGTTATTTTTTGAATTGCTGTAGATGGTTGTCCTGAAATAGAAAAATTTTGTTATGCTGTTAGGGAATTGCATAGGAAGTCTGAATACGGTATATTGGATTTTTAAAATATATTTTTAAGAGCACTAGCATAATATGGAAAGAATCAACAAATAGTAAAGGGCTAAATAAAAACTTAGAAATGTGGAGCTACTAGAACTGGAATGATTTTGACTTTAAGGTAAGATCATATCAGGTATACCAATGGACATCTGTATCCCAACGTTGAAGTAATTGGTAAAGCAAATTTTCAGGCTCTCAGATGCCTGTAGTTCTACTTTGTAAAGAAAATAAGTAAATGCTTAGAAAATAGATTCTAATGCAGAGATTTGTAATTCTGCTGAGATTAACGTGTAAATAAATGTTTAGGGAGTCGGAACACTTAAAAGCCACATCTCCAGGTTCACTGGAGAAAGCCCAGAACGTGATGACTAGAATGCTTTACAGTAGTAACAAGGCAGTAAAATCCCTAGTCAAATTTTCAGTTCTAGTAAATAGTGAGATAATCTATAAACATTGTAAAACTATCAGGTTTTATCATTGAGCTGTATGTTAAGTGGCAGCTTTCAGAAATTTGGGCTCAATGATATTTTGCTCAGCCTGGGTTTACCTATGACATGTTCTCTCAGCTTCAGAATCTTGCTTGATGTAAGTTAGACAAATAGAGAAGTGATTGAAATAAGTCAAGCTGAGAGGAATTCATTAGATCAGTAATATGGGGAAAGGTTGTAACCTAAAGGATAAGCTTAATTTCAGAAAGTGATTAGGATATAAATTATTGAAATCATTACTAACATTGGAAATGAGTAATGAGTATCATTTAAATAAGTGCTATGTCTAAGCCAGGGGTCAACAGATTTCAGCCTGTGGCCTGTTTTTGTATGGCTCCTGAGCTAAGAATGGCTTCTACATTTTAAAAGGATTAAAAATTATTCTATAAAGATGTGTGTAGCCCACAAAGCTTAAAACATCTGGTCCTTTACAGAAAATGTTTGCTGACCCCTGATCTAAGCATCACTCAGGTCAACATATAAGTTCTTTTCTTAAAAAAAGTTTACTTCCAGGTACAGATTAAATCACCCTACCTCCTGGGAAGTTGTGAAATTAGAAGTATTAAAAAACATTTTTTTTTACCCCTTACCTCTAATCAGAATAAGGGCAAGATACTTGATAGCTTCTTAGTAAAGAAGATCTTGTTATTTAAAAAATTGTTTAGCTTGCAAATTCTGAAAACTTAGGAAAGTATAAATTTGCTAAAATAGTATATTTAGTGCCTGATTATAGTTTTTCACATTTAGTGGCACTTAACCACTTAGTGCTAAGATAATTCTGTTGTGCTAATTTTGACTTATGTTGTATAGGTAAGAAAACTAATGTCTCTTAACTCCATAGGTTGACTGGGGCGGGAATTAATGGCTTCTGAGGACTGCATTTCTCAGCTTAACCAGGAGGTTATCTGGGCAGAATCTAGCTTTTGTGCCATTACTTCCGTAAATAACGGAGTCAGTTGTTCGCTTCTGTCTTACAAAATAACTGGAAGTCAGTTCGCTTTGAAATGGAAGGAAAGAAAAGGTGAGAAACGGCCTGTTCAAGTTAGAAAATAATTTACTAAATTACATTTTTGTTGGAGATGTTAATTACATAGGTAGTGTTAAATCAGTAACATTTGTCCCTTTTGTTGCCCATTGAGGGTATGACAGTTCTATTGCACTTGAATGTGTATTCTGGCACTTGAAGGTGTACTCTAAGTCTTGTGCTTGGAAAACATAAAAGAGATACTTGCTGATAACTAATATGACAATTCTGGTTCATAATGGGTTTTTAAAAACTTTATGGACAGTACCTAAAGTGATGAGAATTGCTCTGAACTGATCTTGCTGTGGCTTTACTCCTTAAATAGCTGCTTTAGTGTTACTGGTATGGAAATGTGAAAAGCAAAGGGCTAGTGAATACTTAGGATTTTGTTATTTGGAGAACTGAGAAGTTATTTGGGAAGTAGTTTGTTTGGACAGTATTGTTTACACTATATACAATACATAGTATAATATACACTGTATATAGTTTACACTGTCACCTTAATTGCAATTGTAGTTGATTTCTCTTACAGATTTTAGGACCTAGAAAGAGCTTCAATTTGAAGAAATGGCACAGGTTTTCATCGACCTAGAATGGAGATTTTATGTAAAGTGATGCAGTTGAACTTGGTTCTTGACATTGCCCAGAATTTTGTCAGATTGGATCTCAAGTTTTTTGTTAGCTGATGAATAATATCAGAAATTATGGGAACTTTTACATGTTGAATTCGTTGTTTCACACCTTGGGTGTAATAATCCATAGTGAAATGTTACTTTGTTTGGCAGCCATACTGACAAAAGTTAGATGAGCACATGTTTAGACATTTTGTCAAAGTGCTCGGGTTGACTAAACACATCAACGAAGATGATAGAATCCTCCCCACCCCCCAACACTATTTCATAGCTGAAAATGTGTAGGCTTACATGACTGGCAAAATGAACTAAACACAGAAAACCTTTCTGTTTAGAGATACAGTGGTTTGTCTTTTCTGTGGAAATTCTGAATTTCCAGTGAAGCTTCCACATTTTTTTTTCCCAGTAAAAGAGGAGGACCTTTTCCTAAAAACTACAGATAATTTGGTTTCAGCTTGATCTTGTGTACTTGTCTATCAAGGCTTCACTTAGGTGCTACAGTTGTAGTAGCTTCTTAACTATGCCATGGAAGACTGGATTGGATAAAACTACTTTTCATGGAGGTGTTCATTGGTCACTAATCATACGAGGAAAATCAGCATACCCAGCCACGTATATTGTGTGTGCTTCAGACCACTGTGTTTTGTTCATAACAGTATCCCTTGAAGACTGAGTGGCACTTTGTCACTGTATCGACAAAATCCAGTAGATGAAAGTGTTTAACATTGAACAGTTGGATTGGCCCACCCCCACTCAGCCCCCCATTTTGAGTTAAAGGGTAGAGCTGGAAGTCACGTTGACAGAAATAGAGAAGTGCTTTGGAGGCTGTATGATACCAGGTGAAAATATTTGCTTGAAGAACTTAAATAACCAGCACCTCAATTACAGCAAAGCATGGATGTTCCCCTCACCTTTTTTTTCAGGATCATCAGTTTCTTGCTACTTAAGAGTTATTAAACTTTAAAAATAACTGCAGATTTTTAGAGGAAAAAGTTTGAAGAGTATCTGTAGCTGGAGAAATTACTGACTTATCCTTTCTAGTTACTTTATCTATTTTAAGTATGTCAAAAGTGGGGTGGTTTTTTTCTTTTAAAAACCATCTATATAACTGCTCTGAAAGCTATCCTGCCATAGACCAGAGGGAGTCTAAAGGGAGTGTTCATAGGTATGCAAAGGAATCCAGTCATATGCAGTTGTTAAAGTGAAAGGAGAGAAAAATTAGAAAACTAGTATTTTCTACAGTATTGTGAAAAGGCAAATGGTCTTTTAACCCCCTTTGTGATGGGGTAAAGTAAGATTTCTGCTTCTAAATGAACTCTTGTGACATCCTATTTTCACCTTGAGATTTTTTGTCTAGGGATGAGGGTCTCCAGGCTCTTTGCTTTGAATAGCACAGGAAAAACCCTCTAGTTAACACAGGCTACATTCTCAGCTAATGTGCAGGAGGATATATAGTTGACATTTTAGTAAGTGAATTAGATTTTGTTTCCTAAAGGAACAAGTGTGTTTCGTTACTAATAATTTCTATCCAATTTCAGAAGAATGTTTTTGCAGTTTTCTGAACTTGAGAAAATGTTTCGGCTTGTGGGTGTTCTACCTTTCTGGTGAAAATTCAGGGCCTTTGAAAACAATTTAGTCTCTGTGAGAATCTCATAACAGCTTTTATAAGTATTTCATTGGGTCCAATTACCTATGAGTAGCAAAATATGTGAAATTGGAAAAGGGAAGGTATTACAGGCCTCACCTGACATTCTCTTGCCTAGGCAAGGCCCAGATCTCTTGTGGAAGAATTCCGTACAGTTGTGGAAATTGAAAAGTGGCCAGAATTGATGTAAAGGAACCCCAAGGTAGCACATAATAGATTTGTATGTTTCTTGGAGATTCGGAGCCAAATTAAGAATGGTTTTGCCACTTGTAAATAAAAGAAAGGACGATTAACAAAATGTGGAGCCAATTACCATAGAATGAAGGAAAGGCATTTATGTTTCAACAGTTCATACAAGCAACACAATTGAGTCAAATGCAGCCCTACTTTTTACTTAAGAAATAACCATGTTTGGAAAAAATCAGGTAAGTTGGATGGGGTTATAGTTATTTTAATTAAAGAGAGAACACACTGCTCTGGTTACTTTTCTCTTTCTTTGAAAGGCATAATGTTTTCATAGTTTTAAATACTTACCAGTTTCCTTAAAATAATGGACTTTCTCAGGAGTGTTATGTCCCTTCTGTGGCCTACACAGTGTGCCTTGTATTGTAGGATTTAGATTAGCTGGGTAGATAAGTTAGCACATTCAGGAGTGCCAGATTTGTCCTGGTGTCATGCTTTTTGGGTAGATTTCTCAAGAACCAAGAAGGCTCTAGAACTTTAGAAGTACAGAGATGCCAGTTTTTTGTTACCTAGTAACAATAGCTTCAAAGATTTTTATGGACTCACAGTTACAGTCAACTACAGTCGGAACCCTAATCTATATAAATTTGTTGTGTAGTCACTTGCACAGAAAAGAATTAAAGTAGTTGAAAATTATGCTCTAAAACCAGACCGGTATCAGGTACTAATTGTGTGACTTTGGTTAAGTTACTTGTATCACAGTTTCCTCATCTCTATAGTGGAGATAACACCTACCTTAAACCAGTCATGGTGAGAACCGTCTTACACCCCTTAAAAACTGCATGTATTAAGTACTGTGTTAGAGGTCATTGATCATTATTAACAATTCCTGTTAGAATGGGAATAAGGCAAAATTTGGCTTTTTATATAAACTTTGTATTTCAAAGATCCATTGCTTCAGTTATTACTCTAACATCCCCGCCTCACCTAGTGTGGAAGCTACTTTGTCTTTTCTACCCTCTGACTGGAGTATTAAGGGTTGAAGTGCCAGACAGGCGGAGTATGAAAGAGACATGGGCCATAAAGAAAGTGGTGAGTGTCTGTCATTAGGACCCACTGTCTCAGGTCTTTGGAAAGAAATTGGTAATATTTTATATTTCATTGACTCTCCACTTCTAAGAGTAATAAGCCTTTGTGATGAAAGGAATGCGAAAGTGTAATTTAAAAACCTGTGGCTGGATGTAGTCACTGTTAGCATTTTGGTGTATATTTAGATTTTTTTTTGCATTGCTTTATAAAAGTGAGATTCTGTTCAGCCGTTTTAACCACTTCCATGTCAAACATTGTTATGTTTTTTTTAAAAGGCTGCATAGTATGCTTTGCATCAATTCTAAGATGCGTCCCAATTTCAGTCATGTTAAAATTATGTGGAGGGGGCGGGGAAGTGTGCACCATAGCAATCAATGGCATATTACAGTTTAATTTGCATTTTTTCCCTATTCATAGCAAAGTAATGAGGTGTCCCCTAAAATTGGTGGCGTCATAGACTCCATGAAATTCAGTGTTTGATAGTATGCGTGATTTAACCATGTCCCTACTGAAGGGCATTTAGGTTCCTCTCCCCATTATAATGAATGCTGTGATAAATCTTTTATAGACTTTATGATATTTGTACTGTTCTTTAGTCTACATTGCTAGTCAAATTTTATTGAATATTGCCCAGGTGCCTCCAGAAAAGAGCCAACTAACATTCCTGTAGCCAACCGCAGTTCTCTGATTAATAGTCGCTAATTTTTTCATTACTGTTGCTAATTTGGTAAGGGAAAAATGGTACTTAATTTTTATTTCTTTGATTACAGCTGGGGTTTTTTTATGCTTATCGGACATTTATATGTATTATGAGTTGCTCACTCCATTTTTCTTTGAAGTGTTGGCTTTTTTCATATTGATCTGTAAGAGTGCCTTATTAAGTATCTTGGCATGTCTTGCAAATACTTTTATCTAACTTGGTGTGTGTGTTTTGCAAAGTTTTAATTGGAAATTTATTCCTGTGTAGGCTGTGATGTAAAAATATGACTTGTTTCTTTCTATCCTCAGTTGGCCAGTTGATTAAATTGCTTTTTTTTTTTCTTTTAGGTTGAAGAAGAGGCCTTTCTGATCTCTTTTATTCTAGAGATTGATTAATTTGAGGGTTCACCTATTAGCCTTTCATAAGGGTGGATAATGTGAGTGTCTTTGTGTCCTGCAGGCTAGGAAGAGAAAAACAGGGCTCCTTTGGAGGGCCTGAGCAGTGATACTGGGACAGATGACAACTACGTCAGGTGAAAGAAAAAGCTTGATCGAGAAAACCAAGAATCAAACATGGGGGGATTGACTAGAATAGAATGTGCCTAGTTTGGCATTTCTTTGACTGGCCTCTGGGAATTGGAGAGTTGCAGCTGTAGGCTATTAATGGAAGCTGAGAAATTGGGACAGGGTGGAGGGGAAAAGGCACTAAAAGGGAAAGAACTGGATAACACCAGTTTGGCTTTCCTATTGCCTATAAGGAAAACAGGCCCAGGAAATAGAATTTCTGGCTTCTGGAAAAGAGGGCCCTTTTAATTCAGGGTAATGATCTGTGCACAGGAATTGGTAGAGATTCCCATGAATTCATTGAGAATGAACTTGGACTATTTGTAGTATTTAGGTCCCAGAGAATTAAGGAATTTGATGTGTTTCAGTAGAGCAGAGATTTCTGGGTTGGCTTTTGGATATAATAAGGAGAGAGGATTTAAAGAGTTGCAATTTTCCTGAGGAATGAAAGCCTGGCTATATGAATATTAGTGAGCTCTACCTAGTCCTGGTAAACTAGGCAATCTGATTTGGGATTTTGACTGTGTGTGGGCAGGAAGGGAGATAATAAAAACTTTGGGGCAAGGGCAGAATGAGGTTACCCATCCTGTCATTCACGGAAAGAGGACATTTTATCTGGCAGAGTGAGCAGCCAAAGGCATGTTCAAATATGTTTTTAATATAAGAAACTGCTACATGTATTACAATAGTGCTGTCAATAAACGGTAGGGTAGAATGGGGGTTGGGAATGAAGAGATTACAAGTAAATGCAATTGTCTCAATAAAGAGGAAGCAGGCACAGCTGGACTGGCTTCTGGAATAGAAGGAACAAGGTGGAAGTGGTGGCAGAAGACATCTTTTACTTTGTATTGATAGCCTACTATGGACCAGGCATGGTGCTGGAGATTGCCATGGTTCCTGCTTTCCAGCTATTTACAGTCCACTAGAGGAAGTAAGTGCATCATGCTAGGGGAGCACAGAGGAGGCCTCTGCATCCTTAGAAGGAGCCTTTAGGGGTCAAGGAACTCTCCCTTAAAAAAAAATTTTTTTTTCACCTTTTAGGAAAGCAAGTGAGGACTGCAGTACCACCTGGAATTTTAAGGGAGGGGAAAAGGTGTGGAGGGTAAAAGGGAGACTGGGGCCTGTGTGTTGAGGCCAAAGGGGTAAGGCAGCGGTCCCCAAACTTTTTGGCACCAGGGACTGGTTTCGTGGAAGATAGTTTTTCCATAGACGGGAGTAGGGTGGGGGGAGGGGGGATGGTTTTAGGATGATTCAAGCGCATTACGTTTATTGTGCACTTTATTTCTATTATTATTACATTGTAATAAATAATGAAATAATTATACAGCTCACCATAATGCAGAATCAGTGGGAGCCCTGAGCTGGTTTTCACTTGCCGCTCACTGATAGGGTTTTGATATGAGTCTGCAAGCAATTGATTTATTATGGTCTCTGTGCAGTCAAACCTTTCTGCTAATGATAAGCTGCATTTGCAGACGCTCCCCAGAGCTAGCATCACTGCCTCAGCTCCACCTCAGGTCATCAGGCCTTAGATTCTCATAAGGAACATGCAACCTAGATCCCTCGCATGCGCAGTTCACAGTAGGGTTTGCGCTCCTATGAGAATCTGATGCCGCCACTGATCTAACAGGAGGCAGAGCTCAGGCAGTAATGCCAGCGATGGGGAGCGGCTGTAAATACAGATGAAGCTTCGCGCTCGCTTGACCGCTGCTCACCTCCTGCTGTGCGACCCGGTTCCTAAGAGGCCATGGGCCGGTCCATGGCCTGGGGCTTGCGGACCCCCGGGGTAAGGGAAGAGTGACTAAGATGGCTATCAGGTAGTCAAAAGGAAAGTAAACATAGGAAAAGCAGGTATTGCAAGAAAGAAAAGTTGGCTCTTATTATCAAGAGGTGATAGGTTGGCCTGCTTCTGAGGTGGCAGCTTTGTCATGGCCCATTGCAAACAGTCAAGGGGCTCCACATCCTGGGTGCAGACAAGCCAGTACTGAAGCTGCTGAGATGCAGGGAACCATGGTATGGGGGTGCTACACAGCAGCTAAATAGAGTAGAATGGAGATGTAAGGAAGAAGCTTAAGCTTTTCAAATAAAGCTCGGAAGAACTAAACGTGTTAGTCTGGAATAGCAGGAGGCATGGATGAAGTGTTAAACATGAACAGACAGAGCAAATGCTCATTTCAATTTCTAGAGCTCTGAGGGACATCTGGTAAACCAAAGCTGCCTCAGCTCCAGTGTTTGAGTGGGATGGTGGTAGGGTGGATGACCCAGGCTTGACAGGGATTTAAGAAAAAGGTTTCTGGATCTTTCATCCCATTTGTTTGCAAAGAGTACTATTAGCATTTAGACTAAGATTCTTCTCTATCAGCTTAGCAGAAGTGCCTATAGTTAAGGGATAGAGGCAGTGATGGGTGAAGGGAGGATGATAAGCCAGAGGCCATATCTTTAAAGTTTTCCAAGTTCATGCTGGGGAAAAGAGAATTATCTTCCATGCTCAACTTGAACTGTCTGAGGACCAGCTCAAGAGTTTTCCTGAGGAAGGAAAGCAGAATGCCTTCAGAAGGGATGACTTATGAGTGCAATCTAGGCAGTTTGGTCTTAGACCCTGAGGTAGCCCCGGTCCTAAAGGCAGTATCAGCTGCAGTAGAAAGAAGAGGAAACACAAGGGGTCAGAGAAGCTTTGGCCCACTCTTTTACAAGACATTGGATTTCAGAGAGGGGAGGCTGCTTGCCCAGGGTCCTACAGTGGGTTTAGCAGTAGCTTTCCACCATCAAGCTGCTTTCACTGAAAAAGGGTGAAGGCAAAAGAAAACAAACGGGCAAAACTAAGGAAAAGGTACATTCTTAGGCTTCTACAAATAAGGACAACCATGACCATCTTGGGAGCCCTTTTATATTGGTGTTCACTGGGGTCTTTTATGCCTGCATATGTAAAACTAGGTCGATCTGTTTTGAAGGTACCCAGTAATTCTCACTAATATGTCCATCATTTAGAGTTGTGCTCTCCAATGTCATATGTGACTAATTACAATAAAAAGTCAATTCCTCAGTCATACTAGAGATACATCCCTAAGTAATCAATGGCCAATGTGGTTAGTATCTGTTGGATCAAACAGGGCAGCTATACATGTTCACATTTCTATCTCAGGCCTATTGGACGGTACTGATCTAGACATAAGACCTGGTTTGTAGTAGCTGCTTTATAAGTTGACCCTTAAACGATGTGGGGGTTGGGGTGCCAACTCCCCCGTGCAGTTGAGAATCTGCATATAACTTTTAGCTGGCCTTCCTCATCTGTGGTTCTGCATCCATGGGCTCATCCAGCAATGGATCATGTAGTACTGTAGAATTTATTATTAAAAAAAATCTGTATATAGGTGGACCCATGCAGCTCAAACATTATTCAGGGTCAACAGTAAATAGCTGTTGGATGAATGGTCCTCTGGACTGTCTGCCATTGCTAGTAAGAGTTTTGGTTTCCACTCTTGCCTTTCTCCTTTCTGGCCAACATAGCCAAGAAAGTTGCAGGAACCCAGATTGGAGTCTCTAGGTCCACACAGCAGAGGATGTGATCTTAAGGCTCTGGAGAAGGCAAGATGAGGTATCTTGAGATGAGATTCACCCTGAGTTGGCTTGCCTGCCCTCTAGCTGCAACCAGACCTGATGGTAGCACCCAGACGTAACAACCACTGGAGCAGGTGGCTGGGGAGATGGGGCACACTGTGCCACGTGGAGGCACATCGACTTTCCAAACTTCCAAGCTTTGCCACTCAGAGCATGAGGGAGCCACACCTCATCTTTAACTGATCCAGAGTCAGCTTCTCACCACAGGAGAAGGTGAGTGGGTGAAGGGAACTCGAGGGGAAAATGGAAAGAGAGATGTGCCGAGGCAGTTCTTCCTGAGGGTCAGTTATGGGAGGCTCATGTGAAGGGAGATAATCTATGTTGGAGGGTAAGTAGCCTTCATGGGCAGGAAGGTAGTCCACTGGGAGGACTGTCGAGGGGCTGGCTGGGTTTCCCGGTGTTGAGTCGGGGCCCTTGCTCCCCAGCACCTTGTACAGATCCACCCCTTGTCCTGTCTCTGCTGTGAGAGCTCTCGGAGGTGGGGGGCTCGAGGCACTGTATCCTGTGTCTTCCTCAGAGGTATAGTGACCTTGGACTCCTTGTCCCTTTTCTGGCCAGTTGGGGTGATGGGAACGTCTGAAGGCTGGGGTCACTTGGTGAAGGACTTTGTTGATGACCAGGGTCTCAGGTTCCTCGGGAGTGGGACAGTCTGTCAGGAGCCTATCCAAGGCCAGCTGCGTCTTCTCCTGAGAAAGGGGAGGAAGAAACTCATGTGGCTATGTTGAGTAAGTAGCCATGACGACCGACTTCTCCAGGGTTCCAAAAGGCCTGGCAGCCTGCACTGCCTAGTCAGCTTGAGGTGGAACACTGTGGGCCTTTACTTTGTGAGGTAAGAGAATCAGTTAACATTGCTGGGGAGGCAGGCAGGCAGGAGCCGTGGACTCCTCTCAACCCCAGCCAGTGAGCGATTCACTACCCTGCTCAACCTTCAACTAGACTTGTTTCTGGTGAGTCAAACTGCACCAGCTGCTTTTCCTCTAGCAGAGAGGGTACGAGGGTGTGCAAAGGAAGGGCTGAGCTTGCATCTGTCTGGGGATGAGGCACAGAAGAACTTAAAAGGGTCACACTAGGGCTGAATCCTGAGAGATGTATAGTATTTTCCAGGTAAGGAGGTGGTGGGCAAGGAGAATTGGTCTATTCTGGAACCTGCTAGTTCTTTCTTAGGACAGACACACTGAGGCTTCAGAAATAGAAGGAGGTCACATGTTGAAGGGACTTTTATGGGATGCTAAAGACTTTGGGCTTTGATACAACTACTGAAGGTTTTTTGTCAGGGTAGTATCCTTGTCAGTTATGCTCATAAGAAAGAACCCTCTGGAATAACTTTTGGAAATGATGTTCATCCTTTCTTCCCTACAGCTAATTTCAGTTGTTAACTTTTCTTGCTTTGTCTTTCTCGACATCTAATTAGTTACCAGCTCTTCAGTGTCATATCTTTCCTTTCCAAACTTATTACTGATTCCTGAGTCAAGTTCAAGCACTTTATTAACATTTCTTTTTACAGGCTTTATTGGGCTCTCTTTACGTCCTTGAAACTATGTTTTATGCTGACTGCTTGATCTTTCTGAAACAGATCTCCAAAGCCTGCTTTCATGAAGCCCCTAGTGACTGTTCCCTCCACTGGATTCCTACAACAGCAAAGAAGCCACCTGTTAGGTTCTTAGCACAAGAAGCTTTATGCTGTCACTTTTTTTTTTTTTTTTTAACATGTCTGTAAGCTATCTGCAAGTAGGGACCATGCCTTAAGGGAGGAGGAGAATAACAAAAAATAGCATTAGGACAGGGCAAACCCTGAGGACTAGTCCCAACTCGGACACTCTACAGCTTGGGAAAACTCAGTCTACTTGTCTGGCCTTTGGATCCCTCATCTGTCGGATGCCAAGTTGTGCAAGAATGGTTTGGTTTGGACTGGCCTCTGATGTCCCCACCCCTGCCTTGAGCATGGCAATTGTCCCCAAAGTGAATGACGATGCTGTCTTAGGGTAGACTTCTGCAAAGGGCGCTGAGCAGCCAGAGGGTACGTGTGTACTTTTCTTTCGGGAGCCTGCTTTTTCCCTATCGCTATGCAAACTGGCCCTGGCACATTGGTGTGGCTTGGAACGTGACTGGCAGCGGCCTAAGTGCTGAGACCACTGCTATGGAAGAGATCTCACTGGATGAGGATCACGTTGTTTTCACAGTGCGAGGCTCTGCCTTCTTGAAAGCTCTGGCAGTATCAATAGAGGCTGTTCCTCAGAGCTTTTACAAAGCAGCCCCCCTGGCTGACAAGTCCTGGGGCAAGGCGTCTTGGACCACTAATAACTCAGGTACATCATGGAAACTATTTTAAGCTTTTACAAGCTCAAAATAGATAACATCCCAGTGATCCCCTTTATGACTGGGCCTTTTCCTCTACAGCTTTAAGACCCATGGCTTTTTAGCCACATTTTAAGAAGTGGTAGGGGGATGTACAGTCTGAGAACTTAAAGCACATTTTGTTGGAGGTGAAAGACTGTTGTGTTTCTGATGTCTGCCCCAGCCTGTCACCAGGAGAGCAGTTTGGGTCTTTAAAAACAGTTTACCCCTTCAAGGGTCAAGTGACATGGGGTTCTGAGGCTGCCACAAGGCCATCATAGATGGCATGTTTAATTTTTTTTTTAATTTTCTAATTTACTGGTTATTTTTGCAAAAGAAATATATGCACATAGTTTTGTAAAAAAAAATTTTTAAGTTCAAAGGGAATTTGTAATAAAAATTAAGTGGGCTTCATGCCTACAGCTGCCTCCCCAAAGGCAACCACCATTATCAGTTTCATATTTAGGCTTCCAGAAATATCCTGTGCACATGTTGGAGATTGTGTGTGTGTGTATAAAATCATCTTTTTATACAAATGAGAACCCACTTTAGACAATTAGTACAAACTTTGCTTTTTTTCACTTTTAAATATATTAGAGATGTTAGACACATACAGATCTCATTTTTTTTTAGTAGTTGCATAACATCCTGTTGTACAGATATACCCAAATGTTTAACCTAGCCCCCTGGTGGCCGGTTACGTTATGGCTTCTGTTTATAATGCTGCAGTGAACATACTCATACTGTACAACTTTGGGCATGTGTATGGCAATTTCTGTTACTTTTTCCACGTGTTACTTTCTCTAACTCTTTGTCTTTCTCAGCATCTCTTCTAGGCTTTTATGGGCTCTTCAGTGGCTCTGCATGCCTCTGTATCCCCTCATGTCCAGGCAGTGGCAAATAGAGGCCATGATGCCACAGCTACCAGCTTGGGAGCCAGGTGTCAGCGACTGACCCAGAGCTGCTTCTCACTGTGCTATTTCAGGCTTTTAGGACATGGGACTGTGGAATCTCCGCATTGGAAGAGAGAGATCTTAGAGCTCAGTTGATTCAGTTCCTGGTACCTGAATCCCCTCTAATACTAGCAGTGGCATCCTTATTGAGTGCCTTCCCATAGGTCATCACAATATTGCCACCAAGTGAGGGCCCAGTGTGTGAACACCTCTTGAGTTAGTCTGTTCAGCTCAGAGGTTTTGACTGCTGGAAACACACCCCTCACCCTGTGCTTAAGATCTTTTAGAACGTATAGTATAATGGAGGACAGCACATCCTGCTTGTATGTGAATCCAGGGTCCACTTACTAGCTGACTAACACTGGGCAAGTTACTGAGTCCTCTGTCCCTCACTTTCCTCATCTGAAAAATGGGGATAATAATATTACAATCTCATAAAGCTGTTGTACAGATTAGGTGTTAATGCATGAAAATTTTTTTTTAAGTGCCTGGCATAGAGAAAGTAATGTATGTTATGTGTATATATAAATGTAAATATATTATTATGTAATACTGTTGTATATCATATATAATTATATGTCATGTATAATCAAATATATATCAAACATCTATCATATATACGACATATACACGCATATACATATACTGTTATTATTATACTGTTCTTGCTACTGTAACTTAACAGCAACAAAACTCCTCAATAGAGAGAGGAGACTTCACGTGTAAATCTTCCTGGGAAGAAAATGAATGATCTTTGCCTTGTATGAGCCGTGTGCTTTACATGGCATCTTACTTAGTCTTCACAACAATATATATGGGAGATACTGTCAATTCCTATCTTACGGAGGATGAAACTAAGGCTCGTGTCATCGGGCAAGCGCTCAAGGGTCATTGACATAGTAAGTGGCAGAGGTGGCCTTATTTCAAAGGCATTAAACTGCGGTGACTTAACTTCCTACGGAGGCAGACATGGCTGGGACCAGCTCTTTCTCTGAGAGGCGGCTGGTACCACTGGCTTCTGGATGAGGCATGGGTGACCGAAGAGAAGAATCTTGGAGGAGGAGGGCTATATGATGCGAGAGTGCGGGGCTGCCAAGGCGCCGGGTGATGGGAAGAATGTGGACACCCCTCTCCTCCCCTTCAAGGCCCTCCGTCAGAGACAGACCCTGCTGCCCGCTGTGAGCTGCTCTTCCCTCCTAGGACTGTGTCAGCCGCTCCCTGCGTGTCCTTTACTCCCAGCATGCTCCTCTGCCAGCTGAGCAACCTCTCCTGCCTTCAAACCTTTTCCTTGCACAATGGAATGACTTACTGGCTTCCTGCCAAGACCAAAATAGTCTGGGCTCTATTTATCTGTTCTGTGCTCACACAGGACGGGGAACATCACAGTAAAGCTTCAGTGCTCTTGAATTTGGATGAGCCAATGCTCAGACTAGTGCTTGGCAAATATATTTGCTTTTAAAATTTCTTTTGAAGTGAGCTGAGGTGAGGAGAGGAACAGAAGGCATAGAGAGGAATGAAAAGTTATGGGTCTTTTAGTCTTGGTCATAAGCTTCAGAAAATTCCTGTGCATGGGAGTGATGACTCAGATGGTAACCTAGCACTTATAAGCAGCTTATCCATAGGATCTAACCACCGGGGTTTCCCTGTACTACAATGAAAGACTTAGATGTACTGATCACCAGAACCCCATCGACTGACCACTAAGGCTTTATACCTTACCTCCACAAAGTTCTTGGCCCAAGTGCTATTCGCTGGGTCTGGAATTTCTTTGCTACACCACTGAGGTCTGAGGGCCAAAAGGAGAACAAATACCCTGCAGGTAAAAGAAAACAGTGGCATTGGTTAAGTGGGCACACGGTGGCCTGGAAGCACAGTGACTTCAGTGTAGGGGTATGCAAATGAGTAAACTGTAAACACTGCAGGAGAAAGATGATGCATCATCCAAGTCTGGACTAGTTTTCTGTGAAGTTTGGATAGATGATAAAGACTCGTGGTGCAACGACTTAGGGTTTGCTAAATAAACTATGGAACTTTTGCTCGGTGTGATGTTTAGCTATCACTAAGCAGCCAAACACTCACTCAACAAACGTTGATTGAATCCTTAATGTATGACCAGCACAGTGCCACATGCTGGGGATAAAACAGCAAACAAGAGGACATGGTCGATACCCTTGGGGAGACTACTATTTATATTTAGTAAATTAGAATGTTTATAAAGAGCTTGTCATGAAAACAAAGTAAAACGGGATACAGGTGGTATAAACAGCTTGGACATAACCAATTAAAAAAAATGCCAAAAAAAAAATACCAATATGGAAATAATCCAAACTATTAAAGTAGTTGTATTTGGTGATCAGAGGGTCTTTTTATTTCTTCTTTCCACATCTCTGGGTTTTTGAAAATATTTTAAGGTGAGTTGATTATGTGGAAGAAAAAAATCCTAAAAATGTTTCTCATATGCATATGACTTAACTATTTTGACTATTTTTTTTAAAAATTCAAGACCAATATGAAGCATTTTTAAAGACTTGGCTTTAACACACTTTGTTTAATAAGAAAAGTAAGCTTCTGGGATGTGTTCAACCCTTTGAAACAAGAGATGAGGCCATGTGACTAGGTTTTTTCCAAAGAAATGTGAGCAGAGGTACCTGTGACCTAGTATAGATCATGCAGATGAGGAAAGTACCCAAGGGATGGTGGGCCAATAAAGTGGAAGACAATTCGATCCCTAAATGACAGTGTGGAGCAGAGCTGCCAACCAATCTGGATGACATACCTTAGAACTATTATATGGGAGAAAAATGAGCTATTTTATTAAAGCCACTATATTTGGGGGCTCTTTTTTTTTTTTAACAGCAGAAGCCTCCACCCTAACTGATACTATTTCCCTGAAGAGAGGATGCATGTGATCCTAGTTGACTCTTTGAGTTCAACTTTTTCAAAGTCTACCTAAAGAGAGCTCTGCTTTGAATTATCTATCACATATGGGGGAACTTCAATAAATGGAAAACATTTCAGACAGGTTCAATGACTAGTAGAATGACTTTGAGCTAGTTTTATTTTAACCTCTTCTCCTATATTACACAACATCTGAAGAAAACTATTGAATAACTAACTCATTTTAAAAATTCTCTTTACCAAATAATACATGTTTAAAGAAATTTTAGGAAATACAGTTAAATAGAACTAAAAGCGCTATGATTCTATCCCCTGTTATAACCACCATTAATATTTTAGTGTATGTCCTTGGAGCAGAGAGTATTAACTGCCGTCCAATACCCATTTTCCCCTCTTTCTTAGAAAGGGGACCCTGATTTACTGGGACAAC
The DNA here is from genome assembly GCF_963924675.1 of Phocoena phocoena. NCBI lineage: Eukaryota > Metazoa > Chordata > Mammalia > Artiodactyla > Phocoenidae > Phocoena > Phocoena phocoena. The sequence goes on along the minus strand of NC_089219.1, from coordinate 58,239,120 downwards.
AATAAGCCCAGCTAAAAGGCCACAGTTTTAAGCCTTCCTTGCCTCACCAAGTTCTGGCTAATGAGAGGTAACCTAAAGTGCCATGTGTGACTTCTTCGTGTGTCTTGAAAAGGTGGGTGTGGGCACCTCCCTTCTCCCTGTAGTTGTAGAATGCAGGCATGATAACCATAGTTCCTGCAGCCATTGGACCATGAGGTGAACTTGATGATGAAAGCCAATGTCGGGATAGTGAAGCAGAAAAAGAAGGAGCCTAGGGCTCTGATGACTGGGGACCTCCTACACCAGCCGTTACCTGAGTTTATTTACTTTACCTGGGTGAGAAACTTAGCTCATTTGTCATATTTTTATGTTACATACAACCAAATTAAATGCTAACTAATATACCTTGCGTGTCTGTGGGCATGTGTGTATGCACTATTTTTAAAAAATGAAAGTACATGTTTTGCAACTTGCTTTTTAAAATGTAACATAGCAAATATCCATACCATTTAATTTTCTTCTCCATCTTTAATGAATGTATAGTAATAGCATGAAATATACTGATTTATTTAACCAATCCCACATTGTTAGGCATTTAGGTTGCTTCAAATTGTTTTCCTTCTATGAACGATACTTCAGTGAACATAGTTGCCACTAAATATCTGTATATACCTATGATATAGTTAGATGGGAATTGCTAGGTGAAATGTTTAGTATTTTTAAAAATTAAACATATACTGTCACCCCAAAAAGGTGAATACATTTAGTGTGCTACCAGCGATGTAGGAGAGTAACCATTTTTTTGACCCATAGCAGCAACAGCTATTATATGAAAAAAAAAAAATTTTACCAAAGTTGGCAGGTGTAATGAGCTTACTTTTGCCGGAAGCAACGCACTGAGAGAACGCCCACCATGATGACACCCAGGCAAATGCTTGGTGCCACAAATGTGCTCCAATTGGCTTTACCTGAAACGAAAAGTTAGCATACCCTGTGACTGAGTTATCGTCAATGAACATTTCTAAATACTGACTGTTGTGTGAACCCGCTGGGCTTTACCCACAGCTCCTGGATAGCTAGACTCAGGAACAAGGCCAACTCTCTTTCGCCCATTGAAGAAGGAAGAAAGGGCCCAAAGGGGCCAATACTAAGGTTCCAAGGAAGGAGCTCCAGCCCTACAAGGGCTTCTTCCTCTAATAGGTGCAGAAAGAAAGGGAGTGTGGTATACAAAGCACTGGTTGTGAACTGGGAGCCCTGGATTCCATTCCTAACTCTGCCGCTGACTGATGTGTGGACCTCAGATTCTTGATCTATAAAAGGTGAACGATGACATCTACCTTGCAGGTTGTTGTGAACATTAGAGATGGTGTATTTAAAGGGCACAGCCATGTACTTGAACAGAGGAGGCCTCAAGAAATGGTAGCTATCAATTTTACCAAACCATTGGATAAGCCCTCTGTCTACCTAGGGTCTTTGAAATTGTTCTGATTCCTTCCTATGACATGTAAATATTTCACTACGTGTTGGAAGTTTTCATTAATTCATCCAACATTTATTGAATGTAAACCATGTAACAAGCCAGATTAGGTGCTGTAATACACAGATGAATGGGGCATGGGCTCTGAAGACAGTCCAGGAGACAGATGTGTAAACATGTAAACAGTAAACCATGATGCCACGGGATACATGTAAAAACAGCATGTACAAGGCTGTGTCACAGAGAACAGCATGGGAAATGGCTTCACGAGCAGCTCAGGAAGGTTTCCCAAAAGGCAGGATGTCAAAAGTTTAGAGTTGGATGGCTAGGAGTTGGCTAAGTGGACAAATTAGGGAAGTGCCGCCTAGACAGCAAGCGCGGAAGGAGGAAAGAGCGAGTGCTTCAGCAACCGCAAACAGTCTGGTCTTGCTTTCCAGTATGGATGATGAGTATGCGACAGACAACAAAGCTAGATGGATGAACAGGACCAGGTCGTGCAGGGCTTGGTAACAAAGCAGTTTAAATTCTAGCTTGAAAGCCCGTGGGGAACCACCGATGGGTTGCAACAGGAGGTAGAATGTCAGCAACAGGGATCTTGTAGAAAGATTCTTCTGATAGAGTGAAGAACAGGGTGGGAGGGAGGGTGACCAGGGGCCACTAGCGGCCAGAGACCTGCTAGCCCCTGTGACAGGGGCTTTTCCCAGGGCTGAACAGGGGAGTTAATGCAGGAAACCTTGTTACCACCCCCACACAATCGGCACAATCTGACATTTCGTTAGCATCTGCCTTTCTTTCTGGGCAGATGGGACGAGTCTGGGGTACCAGGAGTAGAAAGATGCTGAGTCCTTAGTCCAATTAATTGCTCACAAGTTAACTTTCATGGGAGTGCTTGAGAAGAGGGCTTGTCACTTTTCCCAGTGGAGGAGTATCTGGCATAGAACAACAAAGTCCTGAATGATTAACTTGATACTCCATGTCACGAAGCAAGAACAGCTTGTTTTATGCTTAGAGCAGATGCAAACAGGGGCTGCCAGAGAGAAAAGCATAATTTAGCCAGTGGAGAGAAACTCATGTTAGCTGGGTCACTTCGTCACATACTCAAATTTAACTTAAGAAACTCAAATCTGTGTCTGATTTGTAGTTCTGCCACTTGCCACCTCTAAGACCTTGGGTAATCTTTTTGTACCTCACACCTGTAAAAAGGCAGCATAATCTCTCATTCTTTTATTCATTTCATATTGAGTGCCTGGTAGTATGGCCAGGTACAGGCGTGTAAAGCAGGCACATTACATGGTCGTGGGCAGGATTAAACGAGTAAACGTATGTGTTACATGTGTTGAATTGTGTCCTCCCACCCCCAAAATTCATATATTGAAGTTCTAACTCAATAAGTACCTCAGAAAGTGACCTTATTTGTAAATAGGGTCATTGCAGAGGTAATTAGTTAAGACAGGTCAGGCTGGAGTAGGGTGGCCCCTAGCCTGACATGACTGGTATCCTTGTAAAAAGGGCAATTTTGAACAAAGAGAAACACACGAGGAAAACTCTAAGTGAGATGAAGGTAGAGATCTAGAAACCAAGGAATGCCAAAGATTGCCCCCAGTCGCGAGGTGAGAGGCGTGGAACAGATTCTCTCACAGCCCTTGGAGGAAGCCAACTCTGTTGACACCTTGATCTCAGACTTCCAGCCTCCAGAACTGTGAGGAAATGAATTTCTGTTGTTTAAGCCACTCAGTTTGTGGTACTTTGTTACAAGAGCCCCAGCAAACTAATGCAGTATTCAAAGAGCTTAACACGTGCCTGGCACATAACTAGCTGATATGCAGTAGCTGTATTATTTTGGGGATTATTCTCATCATTCATTGAACAGATATTCATTTAACAAGTACTGTGTGCTGGCTGCCATTCTAGACCTTGATGATAGAGATTAAACAGATACTAGTCCCTGCCTGTTGGATTCAGAGTTTTGAATAGGGGTCAAGTATAGCGCATTATGAAGGAAATATGGATGTGCATTTGGGAAGGCTTTCTGGAGGGGGCAACATTTTTGCTGAGTTTAGAAAAACGAGTAGACACTGTCTCCAAGCAGACAATGTAATGGTAGGGCACTGTGGTTAGAGGAAATAGCAAGTGCAAAGGTATAGCAGCAAGAAAGTAATTAGTGAATTACAGAAAATCTGATAATCTCCATAGCAAGTAGTGGGAGTATAATCCTGTATAGGAATTCACAGTGGACTTGCCCTCTCTAAGGGTGGTTCTTACCTTGCAGACAAAATTCTCTTTCATTTCCTTGGGGGCTTTCACCAGCAGCTGTCAGAGCTGTCATCCATAGAATGTATGTCACTCTGGACCGCAGGCTGTCTATGGGATGAGAATTTGGGGAGACTCTATAGGGAATTTCTGAAAGAAAGATAAATATAAAGGTTAAGGCACAAATTAAAGGAAATATCTGAATGTGGGCTCTTACTCATTTTTATTTGTTAATGCTTCATTTAATTTGAAAGAGAAAAGCACATTGCTGCTTTAAAGTAGTCCTAATTCATTAATACTTAACACTTTAAAAGGCCCTAGGCACTGTCATTTATGAAGGCACCACTTCACAGCATATCAGAAGAATTACATTTTTTTCCTGTGGTAAAATCTTTTCAAAGAATTTTTATTATTTTGCTTTTGAAACTATTTAGCTGTAGTAACTAACTTCTTTTATTTCCTATGACTATAATGTTTCCGACATTTATCAGGTATATTTGAGAACTCCTGGGGAGGAAATTAAATGTACAAATTATTTTCAACGGGATTTTTAAGCAAGCTAAGTTTAGCAATTAATGAAATAGACATTTAGTAACATTTATTAATTCTGACTTTCTTTTTTATTTTTTGGTAAGTTCTGGGTACTGGTCTTAGTGGGTTTAATCATTGATCTGCTTCAATTTGACATAAAATCTAAAAAATGAGAACAATGGTACTTAAGATTTATTTTGGTAGTTCAAGGCTAGACTGTCAGTTCTTTATGCTTTTAACACCCCTGCAGGTTCTCAGCAAGTAAGATTTTGGTTTTTGAGCAATGTGTTTATGCTGTTTCTTTCCTCCAAGAGATATGAATATCTGTAGCCTTTAGTAAATAGGCAGTCTCCTCCTCCAGGGCTCTGCTGGGTGTGAGTTTTGGAGTGACCTCTCAAAAACTGAGGGGGGCTATAAAATCGAGGCAAGAGCTTTGACAGGTGTAGCCTACTGGTTTGCTCAGCAGACCTGTGTGTGTGCTGGTGATCAAAGTGGAAACTAGAACTCAGCACTTTGTGCCTCAACATTATTTACTGTCTCACAAACCCCAGGGCAAGTCAGATTTTGACCCTGTGTGCTGAATTTATTTCAACAGTCACACATATTTGTTGAGTGTCTGCCCTGGACAAGGCACCAAGGCACAGAATCTGCCTCAAAGAGTTCACCATCTAGTAGGGAAAACAGACCCCTTACACTCACTGACCCCTACTTACTATGTGTGACCAGCAAGATGGAACCCTGTATTATTGCATCCACTCCACCCAAAGGAGCTGAGGCCTGAGCAGATCATTTAACAGCTGTGACTATCAGAGCAATTTCTATATTTTACATCCTTTTGAGAAAAAGTACCATGTGGAAAATTCCCAAGCCTACTTTAACCTGATGAAATTGCTTGCACAGACTTCAGCTATATGATTACACTAAAATGTCTCTTATTCCCAAGGCAGGGGACTAAAACAATAATTTGGGAGAGACTTTCTGCTCATCTTGCTGCAGCAAAGCATAGGCGAGCATCAGGGAGTCAGTCGTCCAACTGTGTTAGGGCATCCTTAACTCCAGGAGTGAATGAGCCGTTGGAACACAAGGGAAGGAGTTTGAATGATCTGTTGGGCCAAAAAAGTTTACGCGTAAACGCAGATACATGCACATGTGTATATTTGAAGAATAAAAATAGAAACTATGGGGGAAGCCAAGAGGAGGGTGATGGTGTCAGCAGTTTGGTTGGCAAATAGGTTGAGATGAGTAAAGGAAGAAAGAAGTCATGCAGGAAATACTGGTTCTGCTGCCTTGTCTGGGCTGTGATCTCTGGCAGAGATAAAGGAGGCCATTCTGTTCTTGGATCTGAAACTTTAGGTTTAAGGTGGTTAAATGACAAAGGCACCAGTTTAGTGCCAATCATCTGAAAGGTCACCAGTAAGAAGATCAAGTGGTACCAGGCAAAACAGCTGCATGGCGCCTGGAAATCAGCTTTTATCTAAACATCTGCATTGGTTTGACAAAGCCCACGGCAGTATTAACCCATTTGTTACTCAAAAAATACTATTTTTATTAAGCACCTACTGGGTGCTTGGCTGTATTATAGGTAAGGGGGAGACAATGGTGAACTAACTGCCATGGCTTCTGCCCTCATGTTGGCAAAAACAGCCAAGTGATAAGTAGAATGTGTGTGCCCATAGAGCAGTGCACATGGCAGTATCAACAAACTTCCAGAGGAGTGGCTGTGTACCCAAATCACCTGGGGAATGCAGATGCCCGACCCCAGGGCTACCCCGCTCACCTGCCCAGGCAGGCGAAGTGTTCCTACTGCACCCTGCTTGTGCTGTTAGGGGCCGTGACAGAAGACGCCTCGGAACTCCATCCTCCTTTTGCTGATGTGGAGCCTCTCTGCTTTCTTTTTCCCTCCTCCTCAACCTACTGCCCTCTACCACTCTCTAGAAATGGCACTTGTGGATTTGCCAATGATTTCTGGTTGCCCAATGCAATAGTAGGTGTCAGTCCTTGATTACAGCACTGACATATCAATTTTGTGTACATTTCCATCTCCCTGGGTGCACTGTGAGCTCTCTGAAGATAGGGAACAGGTCTTTGTTCATCTGTAAGTGCTAAGAGGGAAACCATCTAAAACTGGTACAAAACAGGGCTTTGAATCTGCACCTTCTCCCCTTTAAACTTATTTTAAAATACCCTTACACAGACTTTAGATTCATCAGATTTGGTGCAAAAAAGGTAGGTAATTTCTTCAACATCTATAAGAGCAGATTTAAGAACCATCTAACCATGTTGATCTTGTTGTAAATAAGCATCTTGGTTTAAATTCTGTCAAAATGAAAAATTGGGGGGGAGCAAATTTCATATGAAGTATTCCAAATGGCTCATGATGAGATCAATTGATTCATCACCTTTGGGGGTGCATTTCAGAACTGACCCTGACAGTGGGGAGCAGTTCTGTTCAGTGATCTGCTGTATTTAACAATGGTGGATTATTAAGCTGATTATTGTAAGATCCTACAGTGGAATACTATAAAGCTGTTAAAAAGTCCACATGGATTGATGTGGAAAGATCTCAGTATGCATTATTGAGAGGCAAAAGTAAGGTGCAGATCAGAATACAGATGTTTATCCCAAATGTATGCATTAAGTTTTTTTCTGGACGAACACACAAAGAACTGCTAACAGCCTAAGTATGGAGGAAGGGATAATTTCCACTTTATATCTTTTTGAACTATTTTAATGCTTTTACTATATACAAGTATTATTTATGTAATAAGAAATTAATTAGCTTTAAAAGTCATAACTTTTAGAGAAGCAGTACTGCAGATCTAAGGTCAAGAGAGAGGACCAATTCCTCAGGTTTCCCAGGTAAAAATCACTCTGCAGGCAGCCCTCTGACACCTACATCTCAGGCTGGCTTTGTTACATTCTTCTTGGACCTAATAGTTCTCACGAAGGAATAAAATGGTTGCTTCTTTATGATAAATGCTCCCGAAAGAAAGCCAGCTGCCTATGAAATACTAAAGGGAAGCTCAAGCCAGGAAAAACAAAACAAAACTGAGTAAATCAAAGATTAGAACATTAAATCTGGCAAGTGACTTGGAACTGCTCGGTGAACGAGTGATGAAATCATTTGAGATAATGCTCCAGCCAGAATTTAATTGCTTTAGTCTTACAGCACAATTATGGGTCATAAGGAGTTACTTAAATTGCATTTTATCCATTTAAGGAGAAAATAATATGCTATGATGGTATTTGCAAGTGTGGTGATTCGAAGATTCTCCAAATGCATTTCCTGCAAGCCTCAAGGGTCTATATAATAGTATCAAAGCACGCTTATTGCTTTTTGAAATGCTATCTCCCCATATGAGTAAGCTCCTTGAAAGCCTCGTCCAGTAACTTCATTTCTTCAATTTGCTTGGCATGTAACACATATTCAGTAACTTTGTGTGTGTGAGTGTGTGTGTGTGTTTAGATGTCTATTTTTCTTCATTCAATTAATTTCACATATATTTATGGAGCACCTCCTAAGTGCCAGGTATGGTGCTAGCACTTGCACACCCTTGTGTTTTCCCAACATCTAAACAAGAAAGACCCTGCTGGCTTTGTTTCTCACACATACCACAAAGCTGAGGCTGGGAATTGGAGTCCTGTTCCTTCCAATATATCCTGTAATGGAGGATGCAGCCCATTTGCTCCCGGGCTGGAATTTCATTCCATGAAATTAAAATGCTCCCTTTTTCCTCTGAGATGGCATTAATGTGGGGGCCACTCAGTGGTGCTGTGAAGTAGAACACAGGAGGCTTTTGTCACCCTCCAAATCCAAACCATTAAACTACAGCAAAATTGGGCAAAAGGTCCCAAGACTCACCTTTGTGTTTAGAGTTACCCCGGATGGAGTTGCATCCTCCCTGGTCCCCTGAAAGTGCATGCACACGGATTTCATAACAGATGTAGGGTTTTATGTTTTCTGCAAGACATAAAGACAGACGCTACTCCGGGTGAAACAAGGATTTAAAGAAAACCACACAGACAGCTTTTGAAACAAAACTCACCTTCAAGGAAAAACTTTGACTTTTACAAATAAATTATTTGCTGTTTACAGAAAAGTAAGGGTGGTGTTTTGCAGACATACCACCGGAACGGCTCTTCTAATTCCCTAGATGCTTATCAGGCTCTGACAGGGTAGCATGGGATGACACATTCAGGCGTGACTAATCAGGTGTGCTCAGTGCAATCTACCCCCTTGTTCCCCCCCTTCCCCCCCTCCCCCCCTCCCCCCCTCCCCCCCTCCCCCCCTCCTCGTACCATGTTCCACTCAGATCTCAGTTGTTTCACAGCTTGGAAGATTAGGAAGATACCTGGGAATGTTAATACTCCTTCCTAGCTTTTTTTTTTTTTTTTGCGGTACGCGGGCCTCTCACTGTCGTGGCCTCTTCCGTTATGGAGCACAGGCTCCGGACGCGCAGGCTCAGCGGCCACGGCTCACGGGCCCAGACGCTCCGCGGCATGTGGGATCCTCCCGGACCGGGGCACGAACCCGTGTCCCCTGCATCGGCAGGCGGCCTCTCAACCACTGCACCACCAGGGGAGCCCTCCTTCCTAGCTTTTAAAGTGCCACACTTGGCAGTTTTCTGTCAGTCATGAAGTTTATTGGCAAGTCACTCTTCCCTTCCCGAACTCCCTATTTCCATGAATCTCAGATTTCTACTTCCTGTAAAGAAAAGTCCCCTCTCATAGATACTGCCCATGACATATCTTTAAACTCCCAATGAAAGTTTAAAGGAAAAAGATTATTTCTGTTAGGTACCTAACTGTAGTCTCACGTGGTCAGGGTAAGGCCTCTCTCCCATATTGTTCAATGCCCTGCCATAGGTAGGTCTGGTCCCCTACACTGACAATTGATTAGGGTTTAACATTTTCGTTTTTGGGAAGAAGAATTTTACATCACAAAATAATTTACTAGTGTGTGTGTTATATAAAAATCCATTGTCCCTTAAATATTCCAGCAAGTAGGTAGTATATGAAGCTCAGACGTGCAACCAGTACCGTCAGAAGGGACCATGAGGAAATCAAAACTCACACCATGGGTGAGTTCCAACTCGCATCCGTGAACCGAGTGAAATGGAGCGAGGCTGCAATCAGCTTAGTCCTGTAATCCAAAGATACTTTGTGGGTAGCCTCCAGACCCAGAAGCTCCGAGGGCAACACGGAATATGGAATCATTTCATTTGGGAGGGGCTGGTGCCTGGCTGCTCTGTCGCTAGTTCTGGAAGGGACCCACCAACCACCGTGCCATGTGGGAGTTCCAGATGAGCTCATTAGGCAAATGGTTTCGTTGCATTTTGCCATGCAAAGTGTGAGTTCAGGGCAGAGGCCTTGGGGAGCTGCTGCATCAGAAGCTGTGGGTTCCTTCTTATGAACAGCCTACCCTTTGGGGAGGAGGGAGGAAAATGTGGCTCCATAACTTAGCTGACATTTTCCTTTCTATGAAGAGCAGAGCCCTGGCAAGCTTGTTCCCCAGTTCTGACCTTAAGAACTCCTGTTTTACTGGCTAATTCTTACATGAACACCCCCTAATCATTGCCTGCTCCCTACCTCAAAACTTCCTTAGCCTTTGCTGCTGGTGGATGAAGCCCATACTCTTTTTTTTGTTGTTGTTTGTTTGTTTTGTTTTTGCGGTACGTGGGCCTCTCACTGCTGTGGCCTCTCCCATTGCAGAGCACAGGCTCCGGACGCTCAGGCTCAGCGGCCATGGCTCACGGGCCCAGCTGCTCTGTGGCATGTGGGATCTTCCCGGACCAGGGCACGAACCCGTGTCCCCTGCATCGGCAGGCAGGCTCTAACCACTGTGCCACCAGGGAAGCCCGAAGCCCATACTCTTAACATTTTCATTTCTTTCTACAGTCTGGCTCCAACTTCCAGGCTTATATCTTGAAACCCCCAGGCATGCACATATACCTGGCACCCTTGGGCAAAGGCTCTGTCTTCACATTTATAAACCACCTCTTAGGTGGTTTTTCTGCAGAAAGCTAAATTCACCTATTAAGTCTGGGAGAAGGCAAACATTAAATGATCAGCAATGAGGAGTAATCGCAGAGGAAGTATGATGGGACCATACAGAAGAGGGGCCCAAATAGCTAGGCATCAGGGAAGGTTTTCTAGACACTGTGATGTCTACATATTTGTAAAAGGAGTGTCTCTATAAGGTCAGAACTGTTTTCAGCAAGACAAGACAGGACTGACAGTTTCTAGCCTAGGCCACACCAACTTATAATCCAGGAGGTGGACTTCATTGTAGTCTGCTCCAAAACACCCAACTTGGCCCCAGCCAGATGCTGAGAAAAGACTGGTAAGGATCTGATGACAATGAGTCATCTTACTTATTGGAGAGGGTTACTTTGAATTCATGATAAGTATGAGTTAAATTTTAAGTGTTTATTTCCAGAACATAACATCAACACAGACTCATAGTTGATCAAGTGTTTTCAAGTGGGAGAACAACTTGAATTAATAGTTATCTTACCCAGTATTATTCATTTTAGTCAAATGAATATGTCATACTTAGGAAACATTTTATCTTCCTAAGTATGAAAAACATTCTCTCTTGTCATCTATTTTATGCATTGTGTGTAGAATATAGAATTTCTAAAAGGAAAGAACTGTAGGGACTATATAGTTCAAACTATCCCAAAGGGGTAAATCCTAATACAGTTTATAATAAGCTTTCACAATTATATAGCAGTTTAGAGTTCAGTAAATGCCTTTCCTACCCACTGTTTCATCTGATTTGACGGGCACAACAGCTCTAAAGGAAAAATGGTTCTACTGCAACAACTCTAGGGACAGAGGACACACTGCCTTGAGGGGCAATCAACTGTCCTATTAGAGACCATCAAGTATAAGGAAAGTTCTTTCTCAAAATTGAGCTGACATCTGTCTTCTTATAATTTTTATGCAGAGGGCCTTCATTATGCTCTCCAAAACAACAAAGGACACATACTCTTTCTTATATACACGTCGAAGCCAGTAACAGCCATCAACCACCCCCCACTGCCCCAATCCAGAATTCTCTTCTATGGGCTAAGTGGTTTCCACATTAAAAGTTCCAGACCCGGGCTTCCCTGGTGGCGCAGTGGTTGAGAGTTCGCCTGCCGATGCAGGGGACATGGGTTCGTGCCCTGGTCCGGGAAGATCCCACATGCCATGGAGCGGCTGTGCCCGTGAGCCATGGCCGCTGAGCCTGCGCGTCCGGAGCCTGTGCTCCGCAACGGGAGAGGCCACGACAGTGAGAGGCCCGTGTACCAAAAAAAAAAAAAAAAGTTCCAGACCCCTAATGGCTTACTCACTTTCCTCTGATGTTCACTGGATTATCCAGGCAGCACTCTTTTTATTTATTTATTTATGATTTATTTATTTATTTATTTATGGCTGTGTTGGGTCTTCGTTTCTGTGTGAGGGCTTTCTCCAGTTGTGGCAAGCGGGGGCTACTCTTCATTGCGGTGTGCAGGCCTCTCACTATTGCGGCCTCTCTTATTGCGGAGCACAGGCTCCAGACGCGCAGGCTCAGTAGTTGTGGCTCACGGGCCTAGTCGCCCCGCGGCATGCGGGATCCTCGCGGACCGGGTCTTGAACCCGCCTCCCCTGCATCGGCAGGCGGAATCTCAACCACTGCGTCACCAGGGAAGCCCTAACTAACCTAACTTTGATATGCAAATAATACCATTTCTCTTTGGGAAAATTAAAATAAGAAGAATTTCACTAATAGGTTTTTGGTAACGTATTCATCGGTAAGTAAGGGAGGCCTATGAGTACTTTAAACACAAAACAATCTTAGAAGCTGACTGTGGGGCTTCCCTGGTGGCGCAGGGGTTAAGAATCTGCCTGCCAATGCAGGGGACACGGGTTCGAGCCCTGGTCCGGGAAGATCCCACATGCCACGGAGCAACTAAGCCCGTGCGCCACAACTACTGAGCCTGCGCTCTAGAGCTCGCGAGTCACAACTACTGAGCCCCACTGCTGCAACTACTGAAGCCCACACGCCTAGAGCCCATGCTCCGCAACAAGAGAAGCCACCGCAATGAGGAGCCCGCACACCGCAACGAAGAGTAGCCCCCGCTCGCCGCAACTAGAGAAAGCCTGCGTGCAGCAACAAAGACCCAACACAGCCAAAAATAAAAAAATAAAAAAGAAGCTGACTGTGGCTAACAGAGTAAGACACTTCAGAGTTTGTGAATTAAGAACTTGAAAAAAAATAAACCTGAGACCTTGCCGTTTAATGTTTGTTTGGCAAATGTCAACTGCCTGCTGTGTGACTAGGACTAGATCGCTCCTCTGAGAGAAGAGGTTAAGGATTCTTTTCACTGGTCAGGAATGGCAAGCCCCATTTAGGGATTGCTATGATGAAAGCTAAAGGGCAAGTGTCACACTCTGATGGGAGGAAGATGTGCACCACAGCAATCATTTATAAAAATGATTAAATGAGCCTTTGGCTACCTTATTTTCCAATTGTCCAATGTGGTTTATGCTCAGGATTGAACGGTTGACTATTTGTGAGATTTCTTTTTCATTTAAATTCATATTGTATGATACAGAAATTTAGATTGTGCTTGCTCCAAGGGTAAAATGAAATTGTAAAAAAAAAAAAAGGAAAAGGCATTGATTAACTTCTGTCCAATTATTTGAATACATTTTCAGACACTTTCTATCACTTGATTTTAACCACTGACAGATTCAGAATTTGAGGACTAGAGACACCAATTATCATATAGATAATTCTGGATTTATCACACAACTAGTAAGTAGCAGAATTGGAAATGAAAGATCTTCTGGTTTCCTCATCTGTACAATGGGTATAATAAGTCTTGCTACACATGACTGTTCTCAAAATTAAATGAACTCCCAAATGCAAGGTGTCCATCACACTGACTGGCTACTACTTAGCTCTCAGCCATGTTTGTTGGGTTCATTATTCAGTCATCTCATACGGCACTGTATCAGGCACATAAGTTTTCCATAAATTCTAGAGTTTTTAGTTAATCAGTGAGTCTTCTATGGCTGCAGTGGTGCATCCTGATGGGCTCTAGGTCATCACTATCCTTCTTCTCATGCAGCTGCCTGTAACTGAAGGCATGACTCTGGGTTCCCACCTGCAATTTCCTCAAAAAACGTGAACTTAGAAACCCTCTAGAAGGAAGGTGGATAATGAAGTACCTGAAATCAGAGCAGACAGGTTGTAGGGGGGACTCCACAACCAGCCTAGAGGGGGCTGCGTGCTGGCCCCCGGATGGAGTTCCCTCCATTCCACCACATACTCCTGCACAGCAGTGGCAGCTTTCACTGGAGGTGTCCATGTCACCATGAGGTTGTCCACGCCCTCTGAGTTTGCTGAGACCTGTTGAGGAGCCAGCAACCCTTTATGGGGAAAGAGGGGGAGGGGTAAAAGTAAAATCACAGTGGATAAAGACATAGAAAACAACAACTCAACCCAGCAAAGTTGTAGCAAGAACCGATTTCTTTTAAAGAACTTCAGGTTCACAGATTTTGTTCATCCAGCTTCTCAGATCAGTGCCAGGACCCTATGTAGTGTTATTTATGAAATTATTTTCCCCTTCACCTTCCATTTCACTTCCCATTTCTGTGTCCCCAAAGGTACCTGCTCTAGTGAATATAATATGCATCCTTCTAATCCACCTCCCGTATGTTTATTTACATATATATGTGTCCTTGAGAATTAGTGTTGCTTTATGCTGGTGTGTTGAATTTTCATGAAACATGTTTGGAGTAAATCTAATGCATTTCCTAACTTTTTATTTCACTCAACATTATGTTTCCAGGATACATCCATCCTGCTGCTATATGAAAATCCAGCTCATTCCTTCAGACTGCTGCCTCAACCCTGTCTTTGTCCAGTCTCCAAGTGACAAGCAGTAGCTTCCTTCCAACTTTTTGCCAACACAAACAAGGATGCAATGAACATTCTCTAGCATGTCCTCATGTGTGCCTGTGCAAAAGTGTCTCTCTCACCCTCCTACACTGTTGGTGGGAATGTAAATTGGTAAAGCCACTATGGAGAACAGTATGAAGGTTCGTTAAAAAACTAAAAATAGAGCTACCATATGACCCAGCAATCCCACTTCTGTGCATATATCCAGAGAAAACCATGATTTGAAAGGATGAATGCTTCCAATATTCATTGCAGCACTGTTTACAATAGCCAGGACATGGAAGCAACCTAAATGTCCATCGACAGAGGAATAGATAAAGAAGATGTGGTACATATATATTAATACAACGGAATATTACTCAGCCATAAAGAGGAACGAAATAATGCCATTTGCAGCAATGTGGATGGACCTAGAGATTGTCATATAGAGTGAAGTAAGTCAGACAGAGAAAGACAAATATCATTTATATATGGAATCTAGAAAAATTGTTCAGATGAATTTATCTGCAGGGCAAAAACTGAGTCACAGATTAGAAAACAAACTTATGGTTATCAAGGAGGGAAGGGGTGGGTGGGATGAACTGGGAGATTGGGATTGACATATGTACACTACTATATATAAAACAGATAACTAAAGAGTCTGCTGTATAGCACAGGGACCTCTACTCAGTGCTCTGTGGTGACCTAAATGGGAAGGAAATCTAAAAAAGAGTGCATATATATATATATATATATATATATATATATGTATAACTGATTCAATTTGCTGTACAGCAGAAACTAACAATATTGTAAAGCAACTATACTCCAATTTATTAAAAAATTTTTTTAAATATCTTTATTGGAGTATAATTGCTTTACAATGTTGCGTTAGTTTCTGTTGTACAACAAAGTGAATCAGCTATAAGTATACATATATCTTCATATCCCCTCCCTCTTAAGCCTCCCTCCCATCCTCCCTATCCCACCCCTCTAGCATTGAGCTGATCTCCCTGTGCTACGCAGATGCTTCCCACTAGCTATCCATTTTACATTTGGTAGTGTATAGATGTCAGTGCTATTCTCTCACTTTGTCCCACCTTCCCCTTCCCCTCCGGTGTCCTCAAGTTTGTTCTCTACATCCGCATCTTTATTCCTGCCCTGCCACTAGGTTCATCAGTACCATTTTTTTAGATTCCATATATGTGCGTTAGCATACGGTATTTGTTTTTCTCTTTCTGACTTCACTCTGTATGACAGACTCTAGGTCCATCCACCTCACTACAAATAACTCAATTTCATTTTTTTTATGGCTGAGTAATATTCCATTGTATATATGTGCCACATCTTCTTTATCCATTCATCTGTCGATGGACACTTAGGTTGCTTCCAAGTCCTTGTTATTGTTAATAGTGCTGCAATGAACACTGTAATACATGACTCTTTTTGAATTATGGTTTTCTCAGGGTATATACCCAGTAGTGGGATTGCTGGGTCATATAATAGTTCTATTTTTAGTTTTTTAAGGAACGTTCATACTGTTCTCCAAAGTGGCTGTATCAATTAATATTCTCACCAACAGTGCAGGAGGGTTCCCTTTTCTCTACACCCTCTCCAGCATTTATTGTTTGTAGATTTTTTGATGATGGCCATTCTGACTGGTGTGAGGTAATACCTCATTGTGGTTTTGATTTGCATTTCTCTAATGATTAGTGATGTTGAGCATCTTTTCACATGTCGGTTGGCAATTTGTATGTCTTCTTTGGAGAAACGTCTATTTAGGTCTTCTGCCCATTTTTAGATTGGGTTGTTTGTTGTTTTGATATTGAGCTGCATGTGCTGCTTGTAAATTTTGGGGATTAATCCTTTGTCAGTTGCTTCGTTTGCAAATATTTTCTCCCATTCTGAGAGTTGTCTTTTCGTCTTGTTTATGGTTTCCTTTGCTGTGCAAGAGCTTTTAAGTTTCATTAGGCCCCATTTGTTTATTTTATTTCCATTACTCTAGGAGGGGGTCAAAAAGGATCTTGAGGTGATTTATGTCACAGTGTGTTCTGCCTATGTTTTCCTCTAAGGGTTGGATAGTGTCTGGCCTTACATTTAGGTCTTTAATCTATTTTGAGTTTATTTTTGTGTATGGTGTTAGGGAGTGTTCTAATTTCATTCTTTTCCATGTAGCTGTCCAGTTTTCCCAGTTCCACTTATTGAAGAGGCTGTCTTTTCTCCATTGTATATTCTTGCCTCCTTTGTCAAAGATAAGGTGACCATAAGTGTGTGGGTTTATCTCTGGGCTCTCTATCCTGTGCCATTGATCTATATTTCTGTTTTTGTGCCAGTACCATACTGTCTTAATTACTGTAGCATTGTAGTACAGTCTGAAGTCCAGGAGCCTGATTCCTCCAGCTCCTTTTTTCTTTCTCAAGATTGTTTTGGCTATTTGGGGTCTTTTGTGTTTCCATACAAATTGTGAAATTTTTTGTTCTAGTTCTGTGAAAAATACCACTGGTAGTTTGATAGGAATTGCATTGAATCTGTAGGTTGCTTTGGGTAGTATAGTCATTTTCACAATGTTGATTTTTACAATCCAAGAACGTGGTCTATCTCCCCATCTGTTTCTATCACCTTTAATTTCTTTCATCAGTGTCATAGTTTTCTGCATACAGGTCTTTTGTCTCCTTAGGTAGGTTTATTCCTAGGTATTTTATTCTTTTTGTTGCAATGGTAAATGCAAGTGTTTCCTTAATTTCTCTTTCAGATTTTTCATCACTAGTGTATAAGAATGCAAGAGATTTCTGTGCATTAACTTTGTATCCTGCTACTTTACCAAATTCATTGATTAGCTCTAGAAGTTTTCTGGTAGCATCTTTAGGGTTCTCTATGTATAGTATCATGTCATCTGCAAACAGTGACAGTTTTACATCTTCTTTTCCAATTTGGATTCCTTTCATTTCTTTTTCTTCTCTGATTGCTGTGGCTAGGACTTCCAAAACTATGTTGAATAATAGTGGTGAGAGTGGGCAACCTTGTCTTGTTCCTGATCTTAGTGGAAGTGGTTTCAGTTTTTCACCATTGAGAACGATGTTGGCTGTGGGTTTGTCATATATGGCCTTTATTATGTTGAGGTAAGTTCCCTCTATGCCCAGTTTCTGGAGAGTTTTATTATAAATGGGTGTTGAATTTTGTGAAAACCTTTTTCTGCATCTATTGAGATTATCATATGGTTTCTATCCTTCAGTTTATTAATATGGTATATCACATTGATTGTTGTATATACTGAAGAATTCTTGCATTCCTGGAATAAACCCCACTTGGTCATGGTGTATGATCCTTTTAATGTGCTCTTGAATTCTGTTTGCTAGTATTTTGATGAGGATTTTTGCATCTATGTTCATCAGAGATATTGGCCTGTAGTTTTCTTTTTTTGTGACATCTTTGTCTGGTTTTGGTATCAGGGTGATGGTGGCCTGGTAGAATGAGTTGGGGAGTGTTCCTCCCTCTGCTATATTTTGGAAGAGTTTGAGAAGGATAGGTGTTAGCTCTTCTCTAAATGTTTGATAGAATTCGCCTGTGAAGCCATCTGGTCCTGGGCTTTTGTTTGTTGTAAGATTTTAAATCACAGTTTCAATTTCAGTGCTTGTGATTGGTCTGTTTATATTTTCTATTTCTTCCTGGTTCAGTCTCAGAAGGTTGTGCTTTTCTAAGAATTTGTCCATTTCTTCCAGGTTGTCCATTTTATTGGCATATACTTGTTTGTAGTAATCGTTCATGATCCTTTGTACTTCTTCAGTGTCAGTTGTTACTTCTCCTTTTTCATTTCTAATTCTGTCGATTTGAGTCTTCTCCCTTTTTCTCTTGATGAGTCTGGCTAATGGTTTATCAATTTTGTTCATCTTCTCAAAGAACCAGCTTTTAGTTTTCTTGATCTTTGCTACTGTTTCCTTCATTTGTTTTTCATTTGTTTCTGATCTGATCTTTATGATTTCTTTCCTTCTACTAACTTTGTTTTTTTGTTGTTTTTCTTCTTCTTCTTTCTCTAATTGCTTTAGGTATAAGGTTAGGTTGTTTATTTGAGATTTTTCTTGTTTCTTGAGATAAGATTGTACTGCTATAAACTTCCCTCGTAGATCTGCTTTTGCTGCATTCCATAGGTTTTGGGTCGTCGTGTTTTCATTGTCACTTGTTTCTCAGTATTTTTTGATTTCCTCTTTGATTTCTTCAGTGATCTCTTGGCTGTTTAGTAGCGTATTGTTTAGCCTCCATATGTGTGCATTTTAAAAGTTTTTATTCCTGTAATTGATATCTAGTCTCATAGCGTTGTGGTCAGAAAAGATGCTTGATACGATTTCAATTTTCTTAAATTTACCAAGGTTTGATTTGTGACACATGATGTGATCTATCCTGGAGAATGTTCTGTGTGCACTTGAGAAGAAAGTGTATTCTGTTGTTTTGGGGTGGAATGTCCTATAAATATCAACTAAGTCCATCTGGTATAATGTGTCATTTAAAGCTTGTGTTTCCTTATTTATTTCTGTTTGGATGATCTGTCCATTGGTGTAAGTGGGGTGTTAAAGTCTCCTACTATGATTGTGTTACTGTTGATTTCCCCTTTTATGGCTGTTAGCATTTGCCTTATGTATTGAGGTGCTCCTATGTTGGATGCATAGATATTTACAATTATTATATCTTTGTCTTGGATTGATCCGTTGATCATTATATATTGTCCTTCCTTGTCTCTTGTAATTGTCTTTATTTTAAAGTCTATTTTGTCTGATATGAGTATTGTTACTCCAGCTTTCTTTTGATTTCCATTTGCATGGAATATCTTTTTCCATCCCCTCACTTTCAGTCTGTATGTGTCCCTAGGTCTGAAGCGGGTCTCTTGTAGACAGCACATATATGGGTTTTGTATCCATTCAGCCAGTCTGTGTCTTTTGTTTGAGGCATTTAATCCATTTACACTTAAGGTAACTATTGATATGTATTTTACTATTACCATTTTCTTGTTTTGGGTTTGTTTTTACAAGTCTTTTCTTTCTCTTGTGTTTCCTGCCTAGAGAAGTTCCTTTAGCATTTGTTGTAAAGTTGGTTTGGTGGTGCTGAATTCTCTTAACTTTTGCTTGTCTGTGAAGCTTTTGATTTCTCTGTCGAATCTGAATGACATCCTTGTGGGGTAGAGTAATCTTGGTTGTAGGTTTTTCCCTTTCATCACTTTAAACATATTTTGCCACTCTCTTCTGGCCTGTAGAACTTCTGTTGAAAGATCAGCTGTTAACCTTATGGGGATTCCCTTTTATGTTATTTGTTGCTTTTCCCTTGCTGCTTTTAATATTTTTTCTTTGTCTTTAATTTTTGTTAGTTTGACTATGTGTCTTGGCATGTTTCTCCCTGGGTTTATCCTGTATGGGACTCTCTGCGCTTCCTGGACTTGATGAACTATTTCCTTTCCCATGTTGGGGAAGTTTTCAACTATACTCTCTTCAAATATTTTCTCAGACCCTTTCTTTTTTTCTTTGTCTTCTGGGATGCCTATAATTCGAATATTGGTGTGCCTAGTATTGTCCCAGAGGTCTCTGAGACTGTCCTCAATTCTTTTCATTCTTTTTTCTTTATTCTGCTCTGTGGCAGTTATTTCCACCATTCTATCTTCCAGCTCACTTATTCGTTCTTCTGCTTCAGTTATTCTGCTATTGATTCCTTCTAGAGTATTTTTAATTTCAGTTATTGTGTTGTTCATTACTGTTCGTTTGCTCTTTAGTTCTTCTAGGTCCTCGTTAAATGTTTCTTGTATTTTCTCTATTTTATTTCCAAGATTTTGGATCATCTTTACTATCATTACTCTGAATTCTTTTTCAGGTAGTTTGCCTATTTCCTCTGCATTTATTTTATACTCCAATTAAAAAAAAACTGACTCTCTCTCTCTCTCTCTCTCTCTAAATGCACAGAATTTCTTGATTATAGACTAAATTCACCTATTTCACTAAATACAGCCAGGGTGATCTCTAAAATAGTCAGTTGACACTCCAACAAGAAAAGCATAAGAAGTTCTCATTTCCCCACCAGCACTTGGTATTTTCTGACTTTCTCATTTTGCCAATCTGGTACATGTGAGGTGGTATTTAATTGTGGTTTTATTTTCATTTTCTGATTTCTTATGAGGCTGAGCTTCTCTTCCCATATTACTAGCTGTGTGACTTTCCCCTTCTCATACTTCACTCATTTTTTCTGTTGTGTTTCCTGTCTTCTTCCTGACTTGCAGAAATAGCTTTTATATTCTAGATATTAATCACTTGTTAGTTTTCAACACCAAATATATCTCACTCCAGTCTTTCAATCTCTGAAAACTTTATGATGTGTTTGTTGCACAAACATACTTTGATGTGGGTAAATTTATCCACAGTTTGTGTATTTTGAGTCTTGTTTATGAAATCCTTTCATTCTGGGGTCACAAAGATACTAAACTACATTTCCACCCATTGGCTTTTGGTTTTACCTTTCACATTTAGGTTTTTAATCCAAATCTAGGTAAAGCGTATTTTTTTTTAAGGGAATAAACTTTATTATTTTTTCCACACAGTGACTCCATTTTTCCAAATGTGGTTTCATCCCTGTCCCACACCAAGTTCCACACATTCATGGGTTTGTGTCTAGGTCAGCTTCTTCACCAGAACACACTGGTTACATTACGAGGCTCTGTGACACCTGACTCTCTGGTGGTTAAAGTCCCTCCTCATTTTGCTCTTCTTTTTTCAAAGTGGTCTTGGGTATTCAAGAAACTTTATCCTTCCATATAGCTTTTAGAATCAGTTTATCAGAGTCCTCAAAAATTTCAGCTGGTACTTTTATTGGAATTATATTAAATTTATAGCTCAATTTAGACAACATTAAATTGTCCCATTTATAAATATGCTGTCTATTTGAAATTATTTAGGTCTCCTTTTATATCTTTTAATGGAATTTCAAAAATTCGTCCTTAAAGTTTAATGCATTCTTTTTTAGGTTAATTACTAGACACTTTATACTATTAGTTTGCAATTTAAATGGCATCTTATTTTCTACTGCTTTCTCCAGTATTAATTTGTGTATGTTATTCTTATTCTGGCAGACCTGCTAAACTCTCTAATTAGTTCTAATAATTTGTCTATTGCCCTTGTTAAAATTTCCATGTAATAATCTTATTAGCTGTACACTTCAAATATCTTCTCTCTTCAATCTTTGAATTAAATCTTATGCTTTTTTTTTTTGCTTTTATATTGTAATTTTACAGAGAATGTTCCTACATATCTTAATTACAATGATGCTTGCTGCATGTTTTTGGTAGAAAGTCTTAGCAAAGCTAAAAAGTTTTCTTTTATTCATAGCTTTCAAATAGATTTTATTTTTATAAAATACAATTTATTTGGGCTTCCCTGGTGGCGAAGTGGTTGAGAGTCTGCCTGCCGATGCAGGGGACATGGGTTTGTGCCCCGGTCCGGGAAAATCCCACATGCTGCGGAACGGCTAGGCCTGTGAGCCATGGCTGCTGAGCCTGCACGTCCGGAGCCTGTGCTCCACAACGGGAGAGGCCACAGCAGTGAGAGGCCCGTGTACGGCAAAAAAAAACCCACCACCAACAACAAAAAAAACTATTTATTTACTAAAAACTTTGTTTTACTGAATACTTTTCTACATCTGTTAAGAACATATCCTTTTTTTTCTCTTTCAGTATTAAAGTAATGAGTTACAATGATGCATTTTTCTGATACTGATCTATCTTTGTATTTTTGGGAGCAACACCTGCTTGATCATTCTGCACTCATATTCTTTTCTCCTCATTTCTTTTTTAATAGACTTTATTTTTTAAAGCTGTTTTAAGTTCATGGCAAAATTGAGTGGGAGGCACAGAGATTTTCCACACACCGCTGCCCCCATACACACATCACCTCCCCCACTGTTGACATCCTGCATCAGAGTAGTACGTTCTATAAGATTCTTGATAAATATTTTAGAATACTTTATTCCTTTCATTTACTTTTTTTCTCTTATTGGGACTCCTTTTAGGTGGTTGTCATTACTTTTCTTTTTCTTCTTTCAGTGTTTTAAGTCTTCTCATTTTTCAAATTCTTTTCCCCTTTTGATGACTTTTCAAAGAGTTTCTCATCCAATCTTCCATGTACTCTTTCAATCTTCAGATGAGTCCTTTCTGCAATCCAACCCATTGGGTGAGTTCATTATTTCAACAACTGAACTTTCCATACTGAATCTCTATTTGGGCCTTTTCCACAACCACCTATTTCTGATTTATGTTCCTAGCATCCTCTCTTATCTTTCTAAGGATACTTATTATGCTCATTCTAAACTCTTGCTCTTTCTGTTGTGCTGGTTATACTTCCTACCATACAGGTAGTCCCATTTGCTGCCTTTCTTTCTCAGAATTTGTGCCCCTCAGATTTCTACTAATTTTCTCCTTTGGGATCATGTTTTATTTTCTTGGATTGATCAGCAGCCTTGGCCTTTATTTTTCTGTTGGGGGAGGAGTGAAAGTTTTGCCAGAGCTCATGTTCCTCCAGGTAAGTTTAGGTGGGGTGGAAGAGCTTTTCAGAGAGGAAAGCCAGGGAGCCTGTAGTGATTCACCCTAAGCTCTGCCTGTCTCCTGTTCCCCGTAGGTGTACCTGGCAGCTCCAGAACCTACCCATGTCTCTGTGGATGGCACTGCTTTTCATGGGGGGTAGGGCTGTTATTCTCTTTTATAATTGCCAGGCCATGGGATGGGTGGCAGAAGAAAATCTCAGGCACTCTTTGTCAGGTTCCAGGGCTTCCTTGAAGTTACTCTGCCCTGCCCTCCAGACTTTCCTGCCCATAGTAAAAATGCCCAGGAGATGGACATCTCAGGGCAACAAGGGGAAGAAAAAGGAGTGCAACCAGCAAGTGCTACCTCAGCCCTCCCCCTTCATCACTATTACCCATCCACAGGCACTCAGCCATTCTGTTCTGTCTCTCCTGTGGTTATCTTCAGGGAAGGTTTGGTGGTGAGAGCCTGGAACTTCTGTGTTAGCTCCCTTGTCAGGAACTTGAATTCCCCAGCCCTGGTTCTTTATCTTCATTTGCCTTGGTATCTTATTTTCTGGCTATGTCACAAGTTTGCTTTTGTTTTGTTTTGGAGAATAAAATGTATTCATTCAGTAATATGTATTGAGCACCTAGGGTTTGCAAGACCCTTTGCCAGATGATGGGCTAAAATAGCCAAAGAGCCTTTCTAACCACTGCTCTCTTTGCAGTTAGCTAAGTAAATCAACCTGGCATTGCCTAGCCTCTGAGTCACCACACTTGGCAGGAAACAGCCTGAATTTCCTCTCCATCATGTTTGCCAGGGCATGCTCTCTCCTTTAGAACTCTGCTAACAACTCACCTCTCTGACACCTTTCAAATTATTCCTTTAGCCTCTATCATTCAACTTCCCATCTCCATTTTCACTGAGAACTTCTAAATAGAGTTATGGAGTCATAAGGTATTTGGAAAACGTGCCCACCTAAGAGACAGGTGGCTTGGTTTTCCAGTCCAGCTCTGCCACTAATTGTGTATATGATCTTGGCCAAGTTACATCACCTCCTGGGGCCTTAGTCTCTGACATCTGTGTGGGCCTCTATTTATGGCTGTACTGCTTTCTGTTTCTTGCCATAGTTTCAAGAATTCTTGAGCACAGGGACTGGTCTGAAATATTAAATATGTTTTACTTGTTGACTGGTGGGTTTAGCACACATTCAATTTTCATCATAAACCAACAAAATCATTCTAGTGCTTCTTGATATGCAATGCTGTGGCATATACCTTTTACAACAAAGTTGTCCCTACTTTCTCAAAATCAACATAATTCTGCCTCTTGGGGCATTATTTTTCTCTTCCTAGAAGGAAAGCTATTTACGTGAGTAGTGTGAACATATATTGCAAGAGAGGGAGACAAAAATCATGGTACGCTATTCCTACAGATCATGCAGAATTTGCATAAGACAAGAGGGCTCCAGGATGGGACCATGTGGTTTGCAAATCTGTCCTCCAGGTCTCGCTGGGGTGCACAACTACTCTTATTGGATGGTTTAGGTGTGGCATTAGGAGAGACAATAGGCTCTTGAGATTTCTGGGAGTAGGACCCTCTTAGCCACAGCTCGGTTCTAGAGAACTGTTTCAATATCCTACTTTACCCACCCCTCCACGTTCCTCCTTATTGAGCCTCACCCTTATTTAACACCTTCCATTATGAGAGGAAGAAGTGTGTCTCTTACATCTTTTTTGCTATTGGATCCCATCATCTTTCAGCTCCCCAGGAACTTCATTCCATTAATGATCCCCTTTCCCCTTTCCCTTCAACTCTTTCCCCCCACATTTCTCCTTTTCAACTTACATGCCTGCTCAGATCTCACTTTAAAGCAAACCCTCACGCTCGCACACCTGCACTACTTTGCCTGGCTAACACCATCTTGTCTCTCCATTTCTGTTCACATGTAGCCTCCTCTATAAGCCCATGCTTCAGCTTTTCTCTGTTTCTAGAGTGCCCTGTGCACACCTCTAATATTACACTTATCCTGTACTGCAGTTTACTTGTTTATATGTCTATCCCTCCCACTGGACAAAATATCAAAATATAACTGTAGGACCTTGACTGTATTTTTTACCTCTTGTGAATTCCAGTTACCTTATATAGTAATCTCAATAAATTTTTGTTGAATCAATAATGTAGAGGCCAACTCTAAAATAATGAATGTGTCATTTTGAGAAGCTGTTTCCAAATCTAAATAAAGAAGCTGGAATGGGCCCAGAAACTTCAAGAAGCTTATATCCTCAAGACCCATCTGCACTGAGGTTTAAAGAAGTAACGTATTTTGACATACTACATCTTAACAAGAGCAGGATACTAAACAGTGGTAAGATCTCAATTTCCCCCAACAGAATTCCCTTTAAAACTTATATACATAGTACTTATTCACTGAAGAAAAAAATTTTAAATATAAAAATCACCTGTAATACCATATTGTAGATATGGTTTCTGTTAATATTTCCATGTACATTCTCCTAGATTTTTTTTACTATGTTAAAATGTGTATTTGTGTAAATATATTTTTTAAATGACATCATACCATGTATACTTTTGAAAGCCTACTTTTTCACTTATTATGTGCATATTTCCATGCTAATAAAAACATAGCTACAATATCACTTTAATGCTGGAGTGGGATTAAGGTGAGTGAGGGTCATGATATATTTAACCAATCCATCCTCTATTATTAAATATTTAGGCTTTGAGGTGTTTCATTATTTCAAAAACATTTCAACAAACATTTTTGTGCTTACATTTTTTTAAGCTCATGCCTTATTATTTGCTAGGATACATTTCTTTTGTTGTTGTTGTTGTTGCATTGGGTTTTTATTGCTGTGCACGGGCTTTCTCTAGGTGCATTGAGTGGGGGCTACTCTTCATTGAGGTGCATTGTCTTCTCATTGGGGTGGCTTCTCTTGTTGCAGAGCACAGGCTCTAGGCACGTGGGCTTCAGTAGTTGTGGCACGCAGGCTCAGTAGTTGTGGCTCGAGGGCTCTAGAACGCAGGCTTGGTAGTTGTGGTGCACAGGCTTAGTTGCTCTGCAGCATGTGGGATCTTGCTGGACCAGGGCTTGAACCTGTGTCCCCTGCATTGGCGGGTGGATTCTTAACCACTGCGCCACCAGGGAAGTCCCGAGGACACATTTCTAATGGCAAAATTTCTTGATCAAAAGATATGTTCATATTTAAAGTTTGTTAGTGTTACCAATTGCCAACTTTCTCTTAAGAAAGTTGTACCAATTTACACACCTGCCAGCAGTATACAAGGGTATATTTTCCCCACACTCTCACCAATATAGGTTATGCTAATTCTACTTACTCTTTCTCGGTCTGGTTTGATTTCTCATGTTTTTTCAAAATTTGCATCTCATTGATTGCTAACTAGGCTAAAAATTTCATATCTTTATTATTACTTTTATTTTATATTTATGTTTTGAGTAGCCTGTTCATATCCCATGATCTCTTATTTGAAAACTTATATATATAATCAATCATCTTTTTACCAAGAATGTAGCATACACTTTTCTTAAATTGCTCTTTGCATTTTAAAGCCTTATTTATGGTGTTTTAAATTTTTTTACTTTACTATGCATAAAGTTTGAGATTTTTTTCCCTATAGTTAATCCATCTTTTCCTTCAGGTTTCATGCCTTCCCCACATGAGGCAGAGATTACCAGCTACCTACCAAATACTCCCTCCTCAGCTTCTTTAGCAAGGGAACAATGTATTTCTGAGCCTCCTTTGCAGTTGGGTGTGATCAGGTGACCAGTTAGGGTCAACGACTGCAAGGGTTGTTGTGTGACCTGGGGCAAAACTCCTGAAGAGTGAGAGTTGAGGCTTCTCCCTTCTTTTCTGTTGCCTAGAAGGAAACAGCTAGAGCTCCAGCAGCTATCCTGGACCACTTCCATCTTGTGGATGGAAGTCAACTTGGCAGTGGGTACAGAAGGAAGGGGCCTGGAGTCCTCACAATGTTATGAAGCTGTCACACTAACCCTGGGCTGTCCACCTCCAAATTTCTTTTATACAAGAGAATAAATAAGTCACTGTAGTCAGGCCTTTGGTAAGAGCAACTCTTACTCCTAAGACCGATTCCTAACTCATATGCCAACCCAAGGTTATATCAATATTTATTTGTATTTTTATCTACTATATTACCTCTTCATTTACAGATGTACGACTGAAATGACATATAACCAAGGTTCGACAGTGTCTATAAGATAATCATTTTTGGTAGAAGCTTCTTCAAAATGATAAGTGCTAGACCCCCATGTGCATAAACTGTTACACTGAATTTTAAGGAAGGATCTAATTATAGAGTTTTATTCTATCAGGCATTTTTTGAAAAAGTTAGGCCAATGATCTTGACTTGAAATACTTTTATTATACAGATCTTGAGAAACAGCTTTAATACCTATTTTTTTTGACGAATTACGGGCTTACATCCTAAGTTAGTTTTCAGGGGATGCAACTATAAAATGTGTATAGTTAGTTGGGAGCTTTGCAGTGTAGATAACTGGATACATATCTAAATTTGTGTAATAAAGAGCTGTATTATAGCAAAATTGTACTATAGTTCCATAACAGCCAGAATTTCATTTTAATACTATTGGTTTTAAAACATATTTTGACTATAGGTATGGTTTTTCTAGAACTTGACAACACATATTATTCTTGCTTCTGGAAAAATGAGCCAGATAATAGCGTTCAATTTAATGTAATGAATATTTCCTTAACTAGTATTTATTAGGTACCTGCTATGTATTAGTCTCTGTATTTAATCTCACAATGACCTGTAATTCAGGTAATAAAATCCCTAGTTTAGAGAGGGGGAAATTGAAGCTCAGAGGTGTTAATTCACTTGTCCAAGGACACTCACTGGCTAAATGGAAATTTCAGATGGCCTCTGAAGGCCGTTGACTCCAAATTCTAAACTCCTGTGTTACTCATACCAGGCCCTGAGCTGGACCTGAGGTAGATAAGAGTTTAGTAAAACAATCTCCTTCAAGTAATATTAAAGAAAATTTGGTACTTACCTGCCCCACACAGGTCTGTTATGTTAATATGAGTGGGCAAGGAACTGCCTTTCGAGTTAGCTGCAGACACGGACACAGCCCAGTTCCCAGTTCTGGGAATGACCCAGGTCCAGGAGGTGCGTTCTGTGATGTTCTGTAGTGTGGCTTTTCCCCCTGCTACCTCCTGCAAGGTCACTTGATAGTGGAGGATTTTTCCTTTTGCCTCTGATAGGCTCAGATTCTGCAACAAAACACATCTCCTTACTATGTACTCTCAGACAAGGTCACTGGATGCTCTATGCTAGGACCTCGTGACTGCCAGCAGCAGGTGGCTACACTGGAGTGACCTTTTTATTTACATCTCATCTCCTCCATTGCACACTTTCATGTCTCCATCCAGCCCCGCCACTTAGAAAAAGAAATCAGTTAACATTTTTTAAAGCTAATTCTTAAAAACATATTGATTTTCCTTTCTTGCTTCAAAGTGACACTTCCTAATAGGAGAAAACTCAATTACATTCAATGGAACAAGTGAGGGATCTGGACTCAGAAGATCTGGGTTTGAGTTCCAGCTCTACCAATCACCAGCTGTGTGACCCTGGGCAAGGCATTCAGACCCTCTGAGTCTCCATTTCCGAATTTGTGAAACACACACACGTATATATTTTTACATAGAAAGTGAAATGCTGCTCCTGAAATCAAAAACAAGCTTCTTAAGAGCTAAACTAGTAAAATCCATACTTAGTGAATTGGATTAGCCATCTGTGCTAGGAAACTAAGACACTGTTTATAAATGTGTGACTAACAAGTTTTGGAACTGCAAGAATTCCAATTGAGATGGCTTGGGAACAATCCCAGAAAGTAAGCAGAAAACTAATTATTTGTACTGTAACCCTGTTTGGACAAGGACCATGGGAAACAGAAGCATTGGAAATGGGGAGTTGCCAAGGCCTGTGTTGGCAGTGCCTGTCCATGCCTAGTGCAGGGAGAGAAAGGCATTGCTCACCAGACTTAAGCATCACAGTTTTCTTGACAAGGCTCTTCCTTCCATGGGGTGTGGGGTGGCCTCAAGCCGCTGAAAGACACACCTTAGGATTGGCAAATGCCCCTTTCTCTGGTTCTCTGCTCCCTAAGCAATCTTTTAATAATTTGGTTTCCTATGTCATTTATCATCATTTATCTGTCAGGAGAGGCTGGGCTAACGTGAACATCTGGTTCACTTAAAATTTGTATTTTTCACTTAAAGTGAAAAAATTGGCCTTCTGATTATAATTTGGCTTCTGAAATAATTAGCACGCTGGGAGAGGATGTTCCTATCTGCTGACTCAAGCCTTCTGGTTGGCCCAACAGCTGCAATTCTCACTATAAATTAATGCATGAACATGCAGCTTTCTATATTTCAGGCTCTAGGAGCTTGAATAATGCAGATCATGCCCTAGGTACCCTTCTGGATCCACAAGGCCCAAGACTGGATCATAAACCATGGTCAACACACTGGGTGAATGCCATGTTGTTGGGGGCATTTTTGGGCGCACGTTCAGCCATTCCCTAGAAGACATCCTGTTGTCCTGGCAAGAACCAAGAAAGTTAGCGCTGCAAACGTCCATCACAGCTGATCTCATAGGCCCATGGTGTGGATTAAAACAAGTGAGTGCTTTTGACATTGTGATGTTCTGAACTGTTATTAATAAACATGCCTTTTGTCATAGGAGAAAAAACAAGATAAATTAAAGCAAAAGCTGGCTAGGGAAGACCATTCCCTCAGCTCTCTCTCACTCCATTCTTCCCTCCCTGTCCCTTGTACAGCTCCAGAGGGAGGACTGTCACCCCTATCCCAGGCACCCCACCCAAAGGCACTCCCCAAGAGTTAACTGGGCTCACAAAGCTCCCCATTCTTGCCAGGAACCCAAGGGGCAATAGGGAAACAGCCTGCATTACCACGCGCTCATTATTGTTCACAGACACCTCAGCAATCTCATGCAATCCAGCGGTAGAGTGCTGACAGAAGGGAGGAAACGTCAAGTCCTCTTGGATCCAATGAACCTACCTAGAGACCGCTGTGGAAATCCAGCTGATCCCAGTGATGTAGTAAACAGAGGTGTGGGTTGGAAAGATGAGTAGATGTTCCCAGAGGGCAGGGAAGGGCTTGGACCCACTTTGCATTAGTTTTGAGTTGCAAATATCAGTGAGAAGGTGAGGATGGGGCCAAGGAGTTAGACAAATAAATATGGTAACCCTTGAATTATGCTTGTATAAAATGTCAAGCTCCAGTTTGGCGATAAACATCTCTCAGATAACTGGTCTCCTTAACCAAACTGGAAAATGGGTCTAACTTGTCCAGCAGGGTCCATAGAATAAAAGATTCAATGAGTTCAATGAGCCAGTGGGAAAACAGGTATTTAGCTGGAGGGGCACTCAGTCTCCTGAAGCAACTAAAAAGAGTGTGATTAGGTTGGTTAAAAAACCCCCAGTAACATCAAGTTTGCGAATCATGTATATAATGCATTACCCCTTGATGACACCTGGCCCTGAGGGAATGGACTATCATCCCAGAACAACAGAACAGGAAGGGGTTCTACAGATTAACAATGAATTCAGTGTTTCATTTTATCAACGGGGGAAACTAAGCCCTGGGGACAAGAGATGACTTGCTTAAGGCCACTCAAGGGACAGATAGAGGGGCTGAGAGTGGAATCCAGGGCTCCTGACTTCTGGATTCATGACCCCTCCACTCTGACTCACTGCTCCCTCTAACGGCAAGCGTGAGACAATGAACTGGTGAGTACGAGCGCCATGTTGCATAGTTGGATCCCCATTCACCCTTCTGGCCCAGAGTTGCAAAGAAACTGGAACATCAACAGTGGGCAAGAGGTCAGCAATTTGGGGAGAGTGGAGATCCAGAATTCTTTTTTTCCAGAGCCAACGAGCCCTGAGTCAGAAGGAGAGAAGCTCTGAATCGAGAAAAACCTTGGCCTGAGGAGCCAACTGGGTCTTCTCAGATAAATTTATTTTTACTCTAGTGTTTGTTTATTTGGGTGGGTGAGAAGGGGGAATCTATCATTTATTGGGCCATACCATGAGTCAGAAGCTCTACATCCTGTCATATTTATTCCTTATAACTCCTCATTCTGATGAGGGTGCTAAAGCTTAGAGAGGTTAAGAATCTGACTCAAGAAGTCCCTACAAATCTGAAAAAAAAAAAAAAAAAGCTTCTGAAGAACCTAGGGGCAGGACAGGAATAAAGACGCAGACTTAGAGAACAGACTTGAGGACACGGAGAGGGGAACAGTAAGTTGGGACGAAGTGAGAGAGTGGCATGGACATGTATACACTACCAAATGTAAAATAGATAGCTAGTGGGAAGCAGCCACATAGCACAGGGAGATCAGCTTGGTGCTTTGTGACCAGCTAGAAGGGTGGGATAGGGAGGGTGGGAGGGAGGGAGATGCAAGAGGGAAGAGATATGGGAACATATGTATATGTATAGCTGATTCACTTTGTTATAAAGCAGAAACTAACACACCATTGTAAAGCAATTATACTCCAATAAAGATGTTAAAAAAAAATTAATTAGGGCTTCCCTGGTGGCTCAGTGGTTGAGAGCCCGCCTGCCGATGCAGGGGACACGGGTTCGTGCCCTGATCTGGGAAGATCCCACATGCCGCGGAGCGGCTGGGCCCGTGAGCCATGGCCGCTGAGCCTGTGCGTCTGGAGCCTGTGCTCCGCAACGGGAGAGGCCACAGCAGCGAGAGGCCCGCGTACCGCAAAAAAAAAGAAAAAAAAAATTAATAAAAAAAAAAAGTCCCTACAGAAAAGTAATGCGAGATTTTAGTGCGCCCCCTGGTGGATATGAGAGAGGAGGGCGATATCCAGACGGAGTCTGGGGTCCCTAGGAGCATCTCAAGGGTACTTCTTGTCCCTTCTTGGGCAGTGCTGAGAGTGGGTTTCAAGCCAGTGGTCCTACTGTTGTTGTCACCCTCTCCTACTGGTAAGAATACACTAAAAAGGAAAAGCTGTCCACTGCCTCTCTCCCTTCAGTCTTCTTTCTGCTCTGCCCTGTGGAAAATGATCTAAACTTAGTGAGTGTAGCCTTTCTGACTTCGCTTTGTCTGAGAAGCAAAGAGTGAACAGCTCCCTCATAAACCATTATAAGAATTCTGCTGCCTGAAAAGGCTTTCAGCATCAAAAATAACTTGGTGAATGTAATCCAAGAAAGGACAAAGTCTGATGCATTTGTGAATGTGTGCCCCGTTTGTGTTTTGAAGTATATTATAGGAAAGGTGTTTCTGTGAATTGATAAATCATTTCCTCTTAAGACTTCAAAAAAACTACTGTACTTATAATAAAGTAATATTTTACTTCTGAAATTTTCCTGATGCAAATAATAACTTTTAAAAAACTGTTAGAGCTTAGCCTGTATCAGAGAAGAGAGTCTGTAATCAAGACCCCTTGGAAAGCTGGGCAGTTTGAACACTATTAGTCACAGCTTTATCTGTGAAGAGTTTTTTGGTTTTTTTTTGGTTTTGGAACACTGCTGACTTGGTTCTTATTATTCGGGAAGATCTTTTGCTTTTCTGCTCCACCACCTAGCAGCCACATGACCTTGGGCAAGTTATTTCACCTCTCTGAGCCTCAATTTCCTCATCTGTAAAATGAGGATAATTCTATATGCAGCATAGTAGGCTTATTGGCGGATTCAATGAGCTAAGGGAAGTAAACTGTTTCAAAAGAGTGTTTGGTGCATGAGAGATATGAAGACACTTGGTGGGTACTCTTCTCTCACTTAACTCTAATATAAAAATCAACATAATTGGCACTTTTCCCATCATACTTATATGGCTCTTCTATTAATCTTCTATTAATCTTGACCTGGCTTATACCACAGCTCTCTATGGAAGTTTCACCAATGTCATACAGTTGATTACAAAGTATATGCAATTTGTGGGTTTAAGTCTGGGTACCTTGACTTCAGAACTTATGACTGCCTTCAGCAACCCCAGTCCAAAGTGAAGACAATCCTCACCTGGAAGTTTTAAAAATCACTGTACTGGAAATTTCCATCTGTGGATCTATCTCCCCACTAGCCTGTCAGTTCATCTTTGCATCCTCAGTGTCATGACCAGTGTCCGCCTCCTAAGAATGACCTGGCAAACACTTTTCACAATTCTTATTTTCATACCAACCTCATGTTATATATACTTTTATTATCTGCACGGTACTCATGCGGCAAGTAAGGCACAGAGAGTTTAAGCGCCTTGCTCAAGAACACAAAGTAAGTGGTAAAGCTGGAGCTTGAACCCAGCTAGCACAGCTGCTCTATCTGGAGAATAAAGTCTTAACTGCTGGCATGCTGGCACGTAGTAGGCATCCCCCAGGTGTCCTGCTACTCTGAACTGATTTAATTGATAGTCATACCTCCTGGTCGTTACCCGGGCATAATGATGTCTATTTTGTTTTACAGCTAGAAAACAGCAAAATAATGGAAACGTTTTAAGAGCAAAGCTTTAACTCCCCTTCCATCTCTGTTTTCTATCTTCTGTTAATTCTCTGCTACTTACTCTTATCTTTGTCACTGACCACATTCTGCTATCAAACCCAAATTCCCTGCATTGCATCTGGTACAGTATGTGTGACTAGTAAGCAAGAGAAAGCAACCTGTTCTGTCTGAAAATATCTCCAGAAATGCTGTGCCAGCCTGTGATGAGACAGGGTTGGGAAAGGGAAGGAGAGAGAGTTGAGTACTGCAGCAAAACTAATCTTCCCATCTGCTGCTTTTGTATTTAAACATTGATTCTGAGGCTGGATACCTCCTATAATTATATAAGGGCCTCAGGCTCCTGGCAGCCAATCTTCCCTGGGGATTTACAATAGACCTTTGTCCTCCATC
The DNA here is from genome assembly GCF_963924675.1 of Phocoena phocoena. Classification (NCBI taxonomy): domain Eukaryota; kingdom Metazoa; phylum Chordata; class Mammalia; order Artiodactyla; family Phocoenidae; genus Phocoena; species Phocoena phocoena. The sequence goes on along the minus strand of NC_089219.1, from coordinate 58,205,503 downwards.
AATATAAACCAGGTTACAAATAATACTTTCTACTTTTACTGAATCCCTTTCATATGAGGAGGCCAAAGAATTCATCCCTTCAGTGCAATGTGATACAGGTTGGAATATTCTTCTTTCACCAAAGACAAAGACAGGGAGAAAGAGACCAAGTGAATGTACTGAATAAGCCGTTTCTGGTCTCAACAGTCTGAGGCTGTGCTGTAAACTGGTGTATGGGGCTGGCTCTTTTCTCTTTCTTCTTGACTTCTATGGTTCGAGGGTAGCAGTTTATCCAAATGAATTACTTCATTGAACAAGTGAATATAAAACACCCAGTTTTTTCCCCACCTTTGGAACCAAAAGATTCCCTATCCCTCTTCTATCTTGCTTGTTAAGGCTCAGGAGACTGGTTGTTGTCCACTACAGGAGGGAGCTCTGCAGCCTTCAAAATGGGGCTCTCCTGACCTGAGACGGGCTGCTATCTAGAGGGTGAGCCCCTGGCCACTGTGCCATACTGGCACTTAGTAGACACACCAGTTGTCAAAGACATAGTAGGAAAAAAAGAATGTAAAATAGCTCATTCATATTTTTTAAATCAATTACATGTTGAAATGATAACATTCCAAATATATCTGTAAGTAAAATGTATTATTAAAATTGTCCCCGTTTCTTTTTACTTTCTAAAATGTGGCTACAAGAAAGTTTTTTTTTTTTCTTTTTTTTTTTTTGCTGTACGCGGGCCTCTCACCATTGTGGCCCCTCCCGTTGCAGAGCACAGGCTCAGCGGCCATGGCTCACGGGCCCAGCCGCTCCGCGGCATGTGGGATCTTCCAGGAACCGGGGCACGAACCCGCGTCCCTCGCATCGGCAGGCGGACTCCCAACCACTGCGCCACCAGGGAAGCCCTACAAGAAAGTTTTAAATTATGCATGTGGCTTGCATCCGTGGCCTGCTTTATATTTCTATGGGATAGCACTTCACTAATGTGATCCTTCAAGCCGAAGTCATGTCCCCAGGGGTTCTCCTGTCAAATGTTCTCCCACCCTTGTCCTGACTAACTTGTTCTTCTGGGGAGCTCCAGTATTAACTTCTCTCTTTTTTTTTAGGGTCAGAAAACTTTAATAACACCTGGACAGAATCAATACTAACAATTTAAGGGGAAGTTTATACGTGATATTTTCTAAAGATTTAAACTATTCCAAAAGATTTTATCCTTAAAATTGTTTAAAAAAACAAGCTAACAAACAAAAACTTCACCCTATTTAACCCTCAGCAACTTGACTGTGGACTCACTTTACCCACACCTCGAAATCCTTCCAACCAATTAAGAAACTAAAAAGCAGAAACTCACGTGGGATTCTGACTGTCAGGCCTATCTTTCGATGTGTAGACTCTCCTATGCCCTTTGTCCTTCTGATGCTCCATCTTTTAACTGCAGTGACTCGCTCATTGCCTGAGCTCCACTTTGTTCTATGGTTCACAAAGTTAGTCAGCTGCATGGAGAATGGACGATGCTGAAATCTGCAGTATTACATTCTGAAAGGTCCTCTCTGACTCCTCACTCCTTCCCCTGCCTGGCCATCATCCCCCCCAGCCGAACCTTGAACCCCTCCTTGAACCTGAGGGCCCTCACCACCTCCTTGCTATTTCTGTCCTCCTGCTGGACTGTGAGCTCAAGGTCATGGAGCCTGGACCTGGCTTGTTCACTTCCATATCCCCACATGCAGCACGGGCTCTAGGCCTAAAGAGGGGTTTTCATGTATGTGTTTGCTTGAATGAATAAATGAATGAGTGAGTGAATGAAGGAGTGAATTCAGCTCCATCTGCACACAGGTATTTCTCTTCCAGACCCATGGCCCAAACCACCATTTCAGAAAGTTTGTGACTTGCTATGATCGAGACAGTGAGAGGACGCTGAAGAAATTTACAGAGGAAATTGGAAAGGTTAATGTGGCTTTAACCCATCGTCATAGCTTTTCATACATCATCCCCATATATATTCGAGGTGACTTTCTTCTTAAAGGATAGAAGCTGTATTAACTGAAGGAAAAGTGTGCTGGAATCATGGATTGAAATTCTTTGTCAAAGCAAAGGAAACGGTATGAAAGTTTGTGCAGAAGGAGATGATAGAGGGAATCTGAGGGAAAGAATTGGTGACACTCCTCCCCCCACCCCTTAAAGGGCTCTAACGCAACACTGAGGCTGTTGGTAACACAGCAACAGTTTCTACCTGTTATTGCGTTTACTGTTTTAACAACACCCAGGTGTTTTTGCTTGATTCATAGATTAGGTTCTACTTTTTGGCTTCAACATAGAAAGTATTTTTTCTCTTAAAAGCAACTATGGGGACCTCCCTGGCAGTCCAGTGGTTATGACTCTGGCTTGCACTGCCGGGGGCATGGGTTCGATCCCTGGTTGGGGAACTAAGATCCTGCAAGCTACGTGGTGTGGCCAAAAATTTAAAAATAAAAAATTTTTAAAAAGCAACTATGGCAAAAAATAGTACAGGATATTTTTGAGGAAATGGAGTTTTTCGGAGAAACCAAGGTGTGGGAAAATGAGTAACTATGTGGGAACCAGAACATCAAAGGTCTCCTTTACCCTCAACATATTCGCACATCCACCTTCATAAATACACACGCATATAGATACATTCACACACATTCACACTCAAACACCCACACATATACACCCACGCTTATACCCACATGTATCCCACACTCACTGAGGAGGGTGATTCACATGTTGGAATTTAACACCTAATGTGATGGTGTCAGGAGGTGGGGCCTCTGCAAGTTGATTAGGCCCTGAGGGTGGAGCCCCCATGGGTGGGATTAGCACTCTCTAAGAGACCCCAGAATGCCGTCTAGCCCCTTCCACCACGTGAGGATAAAACAGAAGTCTGAGACACAGAAGAGGGCCCTCACCCAACCATGCTGGCAGCTGGATCTCAGACTTCCAGCCTCCAGAACTGTGAGAAATTGATCTCTGTTATTTATAAGCCCCTAGTCTGTGGTATTTTATTATACTAAGACACATACATGCATAACATACATGCCCGCACACTCACACACGTACTCACATATACACACCCACACACTCACATCCCTCCCATGCATACAAAACTCCCACACATTCACACACATGTGCACTCACTCACATATACAACACACACGCACACACACCACTCCAGACACGCCCATCACACATCCTCAACTCCCTCCACACACACCGGGGCTGTACCCATTCAGCACCAAGCTGTTCTCCCCTAGTGTAAACATCCTACAAAAACGAAAGGTCATCTCACTTCTCCCTATCTGCAAGAGAAACGTGTTCTCTCTGTGTTCACAGGCTGATGGGGTTTTACTTGGGGCTTCCTCTAGTGCCAAAGCCCCAAATTCCCCTTTGCAGTGGTGGGGTGTCCCCCTTATCTGGTTTCCCAGTATTGATCAAAGTGAAAAAAGAAAAATCAGCCACCACACACGTCTTTGCTTCCTTTCCCCAGTGTGGTCTGACTGAGGCCCCACCACAAAGCACTTGATCCGGCTACAGTGTTTCTTTCTAGCCTGAGGTTTAGATGAGTTCCTTGTGTCACAGCACAGCCCGGTGCGTGAGACTCCCAAGCCTGCCTAAGGGGGGCAAGAGGAATCCCCAGGTGGATGAGTGGGAGAGGGGTGGTTCCAGAGGGCAGTATTTCCGCCCAGGAAAGGCTTCCAGCACAAGCACCACATCATGGAATCCTCTCATGGGAAATCACTTCCCCTCCCTAGACCTCAGTTTCCGTGTTTGTAAAACGAGTGTTAGAACTGCATGCTGCTTAAATGCCCTTTGGCTCTAGAGGTCTGGGATTCGTGGTTCTGGGGTCCAGAGCAGGACTGTTCATCTCAGCAACTCCAGCCGGGGTTTAATTGCCTCTCCCAGGTGGGTGGAGAGGCAATTGAAGAAGCCCAGGATTCGACAGAGAAGGACTAAATCCTGTAATGACCCTATAAAACTGAAGACTGGGTCCAACTTTCCTTTCTCAGGCTGGACAATCATTGAAGGTTTTGAAGGTGCCCTGTCATGACTACCATCTGGCACAAGGTTATAGAAGCTTCTAGTATTTACATTTTTGGTTTCTTATTCAAATCGATTCCAGTCCAAAGCATCCTTCTTGGGCCCACAATTCTGGCTCCACAAAAGGAAAGATTTTCTAACTTCTCAATAAGAGATGCCATCAAGGCATGGGCTTCCTCCAAAGCGATTCTCCCTGTCTCAGAAGGTCCCAGATATCTGTCCGTCCTGGCTGGGCTGGGAGCAATGTTTATGAGAGAAAGCATGGACTAGAAGTGCTTTAAAGCCTCTTTGAATTTCAAGGCTTCATTTTAGAATCTAAGCTTCGTGAGGAAGAGCGACAGGATCAAGATGAGTAGCAGAGAGGAGTTTGCATACGCAAGCTTGCTAAGCATTACCTGTTGGCTAACAAATAGTTATTTTGACTTTGCTCTGACGTTGGTTTCAGGGTACCCTGCTCGTGCCTGTTCTAAATTCTCTCTGTGACAGTATACACAGATATAGCACCAGGCACGTTGCTTACCCTGTTAGGATAAAAATCATGATGCAGTATCATTTAATTTTTCCTTGGTGGCCCCCGTTATTTTTCTGCGTTTGTGTCTTCTCATTGACTGGGCCCTACAACGGCCTTGTCAGCTCTGCAGGTACCAGGCTCATTACCCTCATTCTACCGAGAGATACCCTAGAGCAGAGAGGAGTGAAATGGGACCAGAACAGAGTATCTTTTCTGATAACTGTAAAGCACATTTTGGGAGGAGGGAATCTTTATGGGAGGAAGAATATTCGTTTTAACCAGTCGCTTACTTCTGAAAACGAAAACCAATAGCCAGGAATTGAGCTGGGTTCTTCTATACTATTTACAAATCATGGCTGCTCTAAATGCCTTGCTTTAGGAATAATCTTGCTATTAACAATGCTTTATTTTAAGATAAATTTTAAGCTGCAGTTTTAGTTTCGAAGGGAAGAACTTGATTATGACTCACCAAGCTATTTATAGTAGACTCCTCTTATGCCAGACATTTTGTGTGTGTGTGTGAGAGAGAGAAAGGGAAAGAGGGAGCAAGAGCTCATTTCTTAAAACCGAATAAGATTGCAATTATCAAAATCTATCAAGCTAACCCCACCAGGGGACTTTATTAGTCTGACTTCTGGTTTCATGCTCATCAGCTTCATAATTCCAAAACTGTTTATTTGCCCTTAACTAGAAGAACTGTCGTAAAAGGGATGTAAGTTTTGGGAAATAAAACCTCTTCTTATGAACATGCCAATCAGTAGCTCAATTCAAATAGTATTTTTTTGGACAAAGATGAGTCATGCTGTAGCAGAAAGAGCTCTGGATGGGTTTTAGTCCCAGCTCTGCACTTAGTAGGTGGGTGACTTTGAGAAGAACCTCCTTTCTTGGACTCTCAGTGTTTTCATGTGTTAGTGGGGATACCAGTATGTACCTCTTAGAGTTTTTGTAAGGATTAAGTGAAATGATAATGCCAGCTTTCAGTACTCTGTAAAACTTTTACATTTTGTAATAACATTAGGCCTCATTGTTTTCTGGAAGGTTGTTCAGTTTACTACTGTTTTGCTACTATTCGTAAAGGCTGCTTCCTTTTCCTATTCCTATTATTTTCTACTATTATTAGTATTCCTGAGGTAGAGCAGCTTTTTTTCCATCCTTTCCCTTTTCAATGACCATAGAAAACATATTGTTTTCCATTTGGTTTTTTTTTTAACATCTTTATTGGAGTATAATTGCTTTACAGTGGTGTGTTAGTTTCTGCTTCATAACAAAGTGAATCAGCTATACATATACATATATCCCCATATCTCCTCCCTCTTGAGTCTCCCTCCTACCCTCCCTACCCCACCCCTCTAGGTGGTCACAAAGCACCGAGCTGATCTCCCTGTGCTATGCAGCTGCTTCCCACTAGCTATCTATTTTACATTTGGTAGTGTATATATGTCCATGCCATTCTCTCATTTTGTCCCAGCTTACCCTTCCCCCTCCTTGTGTCCTGAAGTCCATTCTCTACATCTGTGTCTTTATTCCTGTCCTGCCCCTAGGTTCTTCAGAACCTTTTTTTTTAGATTCCATATATATGTTTAGCATACGGTATTTGTTTTTCTCTTTCTGACTTACTTCACTCTGTATGACAGACTCTAGGTCCATCCACCTCACTACAAATAACTCAATTTCATTTCTTTTTATGGCTGAGTAATATTCCATTGTATATATGTACCACATCTTCTTTATCCATTCATCTGTTGATGGACACTTAGGTTGCTTCCATGTCCTGGCTATTGTAAATAGAGCTGCAATGAACACTGTGGTACATGACTCTTTTTGAATTATGGTTTTCTCAGGTTATATGCCTAGTAGTGGGATTGCTGGGTCATATGGTAGTTCTATTTTTAGTTTTTTAAGGAAGCTCCATACTGTTCTCCATAGTGGCTGTATTAATTTACATTCCCACCAACAGTGCAAGAGGGTTCCCTTTTCTCCACACCCTCTCCAGCATTTATTGTTTGTAGATTTTTTGATGATGGCCATTCTGACTGGTGTGAGGTGATACCTCATTGTAGTTTTGATTTGCAAGAAACCATACTCTTAAACATCCACAGCTTTAATTTCCCCACAAATGAATAAGTGAGGTTGCATGGTCACTGTTGGGCATATTGTATGAATCAGAAGAGGTGTACTGAGTGGGGTCAAAGGGTGGACATGCTCGGGGATGGGAGGGAACCTTGATCCGACTGGTGGGTGAGGGAAAGATGTGATTGTGTGGAGGCAGGAAGTCAGAGTTCTCACCCTTGTTTGGGAAAAATAAATGACACAGAGTCAAGCATCATGAGGATCTGGCTGAGAAAATGAGCTCCAACACAGACTCTGAAGGCTCACACCAAAGCCACTATGGAAACAGAAGGTCTTTTTCTGGCCTTGAAACTTATCATTCAAATATGTAATTCTCTTCATATGTCAATTATATCTCAATAAAAACAAAACAAAAAACCCAAATCTATAATTCTCCTGAATTTTAAGTGGACACCGCAAACTTACCTTCCAGAAAAGAGAAATCTGTTGTCTATTGTAGTCAATGTGCTGTCTCATGTACCAGACATCTAATGTTCCAGTAGGCTCTGTTTTGAAGGGGAAAAAAAAACAGTTTCATATATACATATATATCTATACAATAGGAAGACTTTGGAAGTCAATTGGTTATTCATTAAATAATTCAGGGGGAGTAGGATTATAGGATAATTTCAGTTTTCTTTGTGTCCCAGTATCTTCCTTTTTCTGCTGTTACACAATGAACATGTATATATCTTTGACTACAGAAGTCAGAAAAAACAAGGTTACCTTGAAGACAAATTTTAAAAAATGACAAGGAAATTAGATTCTTAACTTACTCTTAAAACATGTATTAGTAAAACAACTCAAAGAAAGTACGTCTGGTTAATTCTTTTTTATTGGAATGCAGAAAGAATTCTCAATAGAAAAATAAACATAAATCATAAGGGAAACATTTTTTTGATCCTGTAAAAATACAAAATACAAATGATGAACTTTGTGTTCATCTCCGTTCCTGAACTTATGCTGGACTATAATTATTTGGTTTTATGATCACTAGACAATAATCTATTAGTAAGGAGGCCTATCTCATTCATCTTAATACTCCTCATACCTAGCACAATGCTTAGAATGTAACAGACTCCCAGTTACTCTTTGTTAAATGATGAATAAGCAAATGAAAAAACCAGGCAATATTATCTACTTGATGCTGAAACACAGGCTGAACTCATAGAAGAAATAATCACCAATCCATAAGACGATGGTCAAATATTACCTAATTTAATTTGAGAAAGTCAATAGAACATACTTGAAAAGAAACTGAATAAGCAACTCCTGTGTCTAAGAGTGTGTGTGTGTGTGTGTGTGTGTGTGTGTGTGTGTGTGTATGGGTCAAGTAGTTTTATTTCTCCCACTGTCAGATTTGTTTTGATTTACAGCCAGGGGTGGAATCAGCAGAAGCAATCCCTGAAAACAGGCTTCAACTGCACCAACCTTATTTGTGTAACAGTGACATTCAGAGTATATTAGGGTGAGGCTATCTTGCGGTTCCTTTTGGAGCAGCAAGTTCCATTTAACCAGATGGAAATTTCCAGAAACTAAGTCCCATCTGGAGAGCAGAAGACAAACAGCCAGAGAGGGTAGAAGAGAAAGAAGGACAGGGAGGGAGCACATGTCCCAGCTATGGGCAGGCCCTTTGTGGGCCCATTCAATTACATCTCCCGTCCTCCTCAGCCCCGTGATGCACTAGCGTCAGGGCAGTGGTTAAAGTGTGAGCTCCAGAGCCAGACTGTCTATGGGCAAATCCCAGCTCTGTGATCTTGAACAAATGTTTACCATGTCCTCAAGCCAGGTTCCTCATCTGTCAAATGAGGACATTAATTCTACACATCAGATGGGGCTGTTGTGAGAATGTAAATGAACGGAAGAGTGCTGACACATGGTAAGTACTCAGTAAATTTTGCTGCTGTGTTTTCTTCCTTTGAGAACTGAAGTACTGAGAAGTTAAGGAACTTGATCAAGGTTCCAGAACTAATCATCGGAGAAGCCAGGCTTTGAACACAGCTCTGTTTTATCACATAGCCTGTGCTCTTTTCTCTGCATTATGCGGTTGCCTGGCTCTGTGAAGGGTTATGATTTCTCTATAAAACTTTCATCCTCCATCAGGTACACCTTTCTATTCTCTTCCTTTGTCACTTCCTCTTCCTGCCTCTCTCACCTTTGTCTCTCTTTTTTTATTTCTAAACATTCACTTCTTTTCTTCCCCTTCTCTTCCCACCAGTGGTAGTATTTACCCTTGCAGCCAGGAATTAGAAGTAAGAAATGTATACAGAAGACATTCTGAAAGTGCTCTCAATCGTTCAGGATTACAGGGAGCCAGGAGTCAAGCTCAGAACTTTTTTTCTGCTAGTCCAGCTGCATAAAAGGAAAAAAGCACAGGCAACAGAAGGAAAGGGGGCCTGACATTTATTAACCACCTACCATGCGCCAGGTAACCTTTGGACACTTTATATGCATGATCTCACTTAATCCTCACACAAGGCAGAGGGTACATGTGATTATACCTGTTTTGCAGCTGAGGACAAGGAGGTTGACAAATGCTAAGTGATTTACAAAAAGCGTGGAGCTGGTGATGGCAAAGCTAAGAGCCGAGCCCAGGTCTCACTGTCTCCAAAGACCCCGCTCGTCCATTACAGTCCACCGTGTTGAGCAAAGATCTGAGCACTCCACCAACTAGATAATCCAGACATTGACTACATAATCAGGATTTGGAAACTTGGGTGTGCTCAATGTCAAAGCCAGTGGACGTGTTCCATGGTGCTAAATGTCTTCAGTAAATTACATATTGGTAAGAAATTTAAAGGGAACACTCATTGTCTCATTGCCTCTCATTGTCACTCATTGCCTCTCATTGTCACTCATTGCCTCTACAACCTACCAGATTATTACAGAGCTAAGAATCAAATTCTAGAGTCATATTTTGTTCAAAGGATAAATTGAAATTTTAATGGTGCCCACTTGCAGCATAAGCCTCTATGGGAGAGAAATCATTAACCAAATCTGTATGAGTGTCAAGTGTAAAATTTCATGACCAGGAATGTCAAACCATTTCTGCTTAGAGCAACTTAAGGGCTAATATTAGAGACAATCTTTGACATTCAACTGTCATAAAATCACTTAAAGTCCTAACCTCAGTGTTATCTAACAAAAGACAGATAAAACTACTATGGGTAGACGAGAAAAGGTAAGTCAAAGGCCCATATGTCCAAGTGACAAAAAAGATGGGTACAAATGATTAAAAATATGAATATTGAGAAATGGAAGTCAGTTCTCCTGAGATGAATGTACCTTCAAGGTAAAGGAAAAAACCATTGGGTTAAAGAGGAGGGAATCACCAATATGAAAAAAGAGGACATCCTAAATTAAGCTGAAGATCAGTTTAACTGACCTAACTGACCTCGAAGGTTCTTTCAACTCTAAATCCCAAGATTCTAGGATTCTGTGAAATAGCACATGTGGTAAATAAATCAGGGCCAAGCCATGTGCTACTTCTGAGGTTAGCATCCATCTCTGAAGCCAAGGCAAGTGCAAGGGTGTAAACAAAAGCAATTGAATTGCAAGTGGAAAGCAATCCCTCCACAGAGATTTTAGCAGGCAGTGGAGTGGAGTAGAAAGATCTCTAAGAACAGTGAAAATGGAGAATTTAACACAAAGTAAATATGAAAAAGGAATATCTTGAGAGATTTCAGGTAGTGGGCTAAATTGAACCCATGAGAATATTTTGGTCCAAACCATGCTCCAAGCAGGACAAGATAGAGATAAGTCATTTGCCATCTTGGTTACTCCACGTCCACTCTTTGGGCTGTGATACGTTTCTCTAAAATCTAGTTTCAAATAACTCAAACAGATTTACAAACACCCATTTGCTTAAACAATTTTTTAGTGGTACACTCTTGCCTTTATATGTTACCACCTGCTATGTCTCCATGGGAAGCCCTACACAGATGCTCCCACCCTTCCTCCTCTTTGATAACTTTCAACACTTGGTTCACTCTCTCTTTCCACTCCTTTCTGTCACTATTTTTGGTGGCTCATCATCCACCCTGGTGTTCCTTCCCAATGGCTGGTACTGTCCCTCCCTCCACCTGCTCACTTCCAATGATCTGATTCTCTCAACTTCTTCACTGAGCAAAAGGAAGCAATCAGACAGGGATTCCCTAATCTTTCCACCCTGGAAACTTTCGAACTTCCCCATCAATTCCCTAACACAGCACCCCTACTGATTTTACTGTGGATGAAGCATCCCCACTTCCATCAAAGACCAACCCCTTGAGTTCTGGATCCCATCCTCTTGCTTCGTCAAGGATCTCTCTCCCACCATTATCCTACTTCCTGTATCATTAATTTCTCCCTCTCTGCTGGGCCCTTATCATCACCTTGCAAATATACTGTATTATCTCTGATCCTAAAAGCAAAAACAAATAGGGAATTTCTTAATACCACATCCTGCTCCAGCTACTGCCCAACATCTCTGCTCTCCTTCACAGAATGTCCTGAAGAGTTGTGAATTGTCACTGTCTTTATTCCCTCACCTAACATTCACTCTCAAGCAATGCCAATTGATTCTGTCCCCATCACACTACTGATGCTGCTCCTGGTTGGCAATGAATGCTATTTTGCCAAATCTAATGATCACCTCTCTATTCTTATTTCATTGGATTTATTGGCAGCATTTGACATAGCTGAATACTCCACCATCTTTTCTTTTCTTAAAGAAACATAACCTTTCAACATCCAGATCACAAGTGAAGAGCTTGTTTCTTAATAGAAGCAGAAATGTTTCATCCATACTAAAGTCAATGGAGGCCTCATGTTAGAGTGCCAAGGGAAAAAAGTGAGTTGCAAAAGATTACATACACATATAATTTTGATTAAGCTCAAAAATAAGCAAAACTAATCACTGTTTAGAAATACATACATTTCTGAAAGCTACGAGAAAAAGTATGAGGATGATATAAACACACAGTCCAGAATAGTGGTTACGTACAGTGAAGCGTGACACGGTAAGAATATATCGGTAATCTTATAGCATTTAAGCTGAATGGTGGGTTTCTAAGTGTTCATTTTATTGTTACGCTTTGTAATGAGAAAGTAGCTTAAACTAGGATAGTCAGAGTAGCAATGGAAAGAATGAATGCATTTTGAATGTTTTAGAAGAGTCAACTGCTGGTATGAGGGGATAGGAGAAAAGGAGAAGTTAAGGATGATTTCTGCATTTTTGACTTGAGTAGCTAGGAAGATGGTGGTGTCAATTACCACGATAGGAAAGATTGAAACAGAGGCATTTTGGAAACATTTTGCTTTGGAGAAAAAAATAAAAGTGTCTGTTTAGGCTATGTGAGGTTTAGAATGTCTGTTGACATCTAAGTGAAGATATGGAATAGGTGGCTGGAACACAAACCTGAAGTTCTGGAAAGAGTCCAGGACAGAAACTATATTCTATCTTTCTCTCTCTCTCTTTACCTACCTATCTAGTTTTAGAGCCATGAGACTGAATGAGGTCAGCTGGGAAAAGAAGGGGGTCCAATATAAAGCCCTACAGATTGAGATTAAAAAGAGAAAGATGGCCAGCAAAAGAGACAAAGGAGAACTGACCAACATGGTAGAGTAAAAACCAGGAACAAGGGATTTCACAGAACTCAAGAGAATCAAGTACTTCTAGGAGAAAATAGCTCTTTTCTTCTACTGCAATAACCTTGGAGACCACATGTTCCAGATGGAGGAAGGCCACAAGATTCCCTTTGGACTTTGCAGGTTTTTCTTGGTGTCATCTCTTCCAGGAATCTTTCCGTGATGTTTCAAGATAGACTATAAGCGCTTGAGTCTGAGGATCTGACTGGTTATCATTATGTCTGAGCACCTGGCATAGTTCCTGATATACACACATTCCTCACAGATCATCCAGAGAAGTATTTTTTCCCCCAGTGGCTTCTTTTGGAGGGCTTCATGGAAAACATTTCTTCCCATTTGGGTGATCACTACCTTGTCAAATAGTTAAGTTCAGGCATTTACTTCTTCCAGGATAGATGTTGGGCTTAGAAGAGACCACAAGAAGATAAAAGGGTAGGGACACTCACTGGATCTAAAACATAACATTTTCCCTCTAATGAAAATGTTCGTAGGTAAATCCCTTTAGAATGTAAAGAACCATTCATTCTCATTTCCTGAAGCCTTAGGCAAAAAGATGCAAGTATAATAGTTTCAAGTTTAGCTAGTTTAGGAGTCAGCAAACTATGGCCCATGGACCAAATCTGGCTGATTCCTTATTCCCTGTTTTGGTATAGCCAGTGAACTAATAATAATGGTTTTCACATTTTTAAATGGTTGAAAACAAGTCAAAAGAAGAAACATTTTTAGTGACATGAAAATTTTATAAAATTCAATTTTCAGTGTGCAAAAATAAAATTTTGGACACAGCTTTGTCTATGTATTTGTATACTGTCAATGGTTGCTTGCCTGTGATAACACTAGATTTTAGTAGTTGTGACAAAGATCATATGGTCTGCAAAGCTGAAAATATTTACTATATGGACCTTTATAGCAAATGTTTGCTGACTCCTAAGCTAGACTTACCATCTTGCTTGCTAACTGAGATGGTAAAATAACCTCTAGTATTTAATTGTTCACACCTAACCTATCCTAGCAATAGTTCAAAGTCACAAATGAATGAATAATTGTCTAGCTTCTTAATGTGAACATGGGTGGCTGCAGCTGGTAGCCTTGCATTTTCTCCCTCTTTGGGATCTCTCACCAATCACCTATGCCACCACCACAGTGGGGGAGGACTCCTCCTTTGCTGCTCTGGCACTAGTATGAGCATTTAACACTTCCTTTATTAACTGTTCACAGTCACATTTAGCAAGACCAAACATATAAATAAGACTGAAAAATGGTGAATGAACAGACAGAAACACCTAACTGATAATACAGCTCTAAGGAGTGGTTCATTCATCTTTATTTTGGAGTCTCTTCCTGGGTGTTCAAAATGATGAGGGAGTGCCTTCCCCCCAACATCTGGGCATCTTCTCAGGCATGTTTGGACACTATGCAGCCCAAATTCAGACTGTTTTCCCACTAGAAGTAAAATATGATTGCTTGTTTCCCAGTATCAGGCCCACTGATAGCTACTGATTGCTGGACTGTCCTCCTAAACATAAGAAAGTTATCTCTTTCCTTCCACCCCTTACTTAGTGGTCATTTAAAAAGTGTTTTTCATGGAGGACCATGACAAGAGTTGAATTTAATGACATGGGAAAGGGCCATGTGAAGTGAATAATACCCTCATTCTCTGCTGGAGTGCTATAAATAACTGTGCCCAATCCACCAGGAGATAACATATTGCTCTGTTTTGAGTAGCCAAGGCTGCAAAGAAAAAGCTCTACCATAAGATCATTCAGTTTTAGACAGTAACTAAAAAAAAAAAAAGAAAAAAGCTTACTAGTACTTACTAGTATTTTTTTTTTAAATGCCAAGTTATATATCCGTACACATCTCAGGGGTCAAAAGGAAATAGTGTTAAAAAAAAATTCACACCTTTTAGGTTTACATCAGTTGATGTTTCATACAGAAACTGATGACAGGAACAGCGGTTAGAGGTGAAAACCATGAAGTTTAGAGTAAGAGAAAAGAGAACCTGCAACAACCCGCAGAAAGATCAAACACAAAAAAGGGAGATTCAGACACTGAAAGGAAACCAGCAGAGCTTGGTAGCATGGTGTATCTCAGAGAATGCGTTTCTCTCTTTATGAATGTTTGCAATTACTCTGAATAAGCCAGCTTCCTTGGTTCAATTCATAACCATCTACGAGTTCATAACCGTGACAAGTTGCTGCACTCATTGTTATGATGGTGGTTTATTTTATAGGATATGAGAAAGTTACCATCCTGGGTTTTTAATGCAACAGATAAACACTTGAAAAAAAAAGAAAGAAAGAAAAACCTTTTCATACATCTCTAAATGGGTCATTATCAAGTGTGAGTAAAAATGATAAGAATTTACAAGCCCAGAGTTTCCCTAGTTTATACTTTAGCTTAATGTGATATAACTTAAAAATTTTCAGTCTATTTACTACCTTGGACTTGGACATAAAATATGGCCCATTTCCAAGAATTTTATCTGTACTATGTATAAATAAAGTCTAAAAATCCATGAGGTATTTTTAAAATGCATTACTTTGACATTGTAATAAAAGGATAATAAGAGTAAGCTCCGGAGTATAAAAATGACACACATTTAAACAGAGAAAAAATGGCTCAACATTAATTGAAGAGATTTTTATCATAAAATGAGAGGAATAAATTATAATTTGCTGAATGAATTCATTTAAAAATATTTTTTAAATAGCGAAATGCAATTATTGTCAGAAGAAAGGAAGAGTATACAATTATTCTATAATTTATATATTATTTATTTTATTAATAGTTTACATCCTTGAAAGTCATTGGAGTATCACTGATAAGTGTCATCAGTTACCAAAAATCACTAGTAGCTCACAGAAAATGAATGTAGCTTAATCATTAGGCTAGTTTACATGCACACATATCTATAAGTTTCACAAATAAGGACTTAGCTTTTCTGACATTAATGCTTCAAAATCTCCAGATAATAAAGCAACAGATTATATGTCAATTATTTTTCCTCTGAAACAAATTTTCATAAATTATGAAGCTGTACACTGTATCACTGAGTGCTTTTGAAAACTAATATTCAGATGGCTATTTCTTATATCTCCAAAGATTTAGTATTGTCATAAAGTTCATATAAGCATTTTTGCTTTTTTGATTATACTTCAATAAAATTGTCTTCCCAATAATAACCAAAAAGAAAAGTCCATCAGACTTAAAAATATATTTGATTTCCTCTTTATAGCTATGGGCAGTCTAGTGGTACTCATGTGAGCAGTGAGTATCAAAGGTTTGAAGAAGTGCAGTGCTGTAACATTTGGAGGAGAAAAGATTGCCAGATGTTAAACTTTATTTTAAAATGTTATCTCCAGAGTTTACCTTTTTTCAAGCTTTTAGTATGGCTTATAAAGCCATATTAATTTTCATAGAATCAAAAGGGTAAAATGTATCAAGGTTTAATGATAAAGGAATGAAATTAATTACTGGTTGCAGCTTTGTGGAATAAGAGAAAGTAACTGAGAAAGTAAGTGAAATAGAAATAAGAGATATAATCAAACATTACTGAGGCATAAACTTGTAACCAGCATGATAACGTGTGGCAAACACGTTACCTAATGTTAAAAAATTTTTAGCGATATAAACATATCTCCCTGGACAGCTTCAATACTTAAGTCAATGTCAAAATGAGCTTGTTAATTAATGCACTCATACTTTTTGATTCAGTAACAGTTCTTTAGAGATTCTATTCCAAGGAAATCATTACATCTTCCTCTCTCTCTCCTGTCTTTCCTCCACTCTATCCACCTCCCTCCCCTCCATTTTTTCTGAGACACATACCTTCTTCTGGTGTTTGTGTTCTCAATGATTCACTCCAATCACTCCAACTACCTTTATAAAGATGTAACTTAGAGGAAATCTGAAATTCATATTCTGTAAAGGGTTTCAGATCCAGCAAATCATGTCTTCCTTTGGCATTTGTGGCATTAACCTTGAATCCAACAAGATTTTAAAAAGTGCCTGTTAATACTAAATTCATTTAAATAAAGGTAGGAAAACCAGACCAGATAACGCTTTTTACTTTTCAAATCTGTCATTCAATAAGAAGAAATATCAATGACTGGGTTACTGAATACACGTGATGTTAATCTGAAACAATAGCTTCTCATTAATAAAACAAAAAACTCCTGGGTCTAAGAATCCATCTATATGGATTCCAAGGGAGATCCTGAAACCAGCTGAAAAACAAGATTGAAAACTACCAGTTTTCAAAAGGGCCTTGAAGAAGCTTGTTTCTACACTAGAGATTATTCTTTATTTGGTTACAACTAGGATGTGATGAATGTTTTAACAAAGACATAAAACTGGTCCCAAACAGAAACATTTAATTATATAAGAAAATTATATAGGAAAAATTATAGGTGAAAAATTTAATTATTATACCTCTCTACATGTGGAGCTGATCCTTTGTTATTATTATAAGCCATTATATTTTACAAAATACTGGAAGGAATTATAATCTTATATTTTTTACTGTAAAAAATTTAATGTTTAGGGAAATTCATGGTGGGCCAGTGGTTAGGACTCCGTGCTTTCACTGCCAAGGGCTGGGGCTCAATCGTGGCATGGCAAAAAAAAAAAAAAAAAAAAATTAATGTTTACTATTACATCAAAATGTGAAGCTTTTTCTTTGGAATATTCAATTCAGATAAGCCCCTCTTTGAACATTCCCTAATATTTCTCTTTCCAATATGTTAAAAAAAATTACTAAAAAGTAGTAATGGAAGTAATGATGGGGTGGGGGTAAAATAACAAGGAAAAATGACTCACTAGAAATAAATTGTAGAAAATTAATGTGGATTTACAGAAGCCTGTGGCTTAAAAAATTTTGGAATCAGTGATCAAACTTTAAGATATTTCTTAATAAACAGAAGTGTAAGTGACTGGTGTGTCTCAAATGTGTATGTGTACTTTTGGGCTAAATATTCTTAAAACTCCATATTTTGCTGGTATGAAAAGAGAGATCTGGGCATTGCTCCTAAGAACCCCTCCCTGGTTTCCCCTTCACTCTAGAGACCATTACCATATTCCAGGACCTGCTGTTAATGGGCCGGTATCTGAGTCGATTAAGCAGCACCAGCCCCTCATCTCTCCACTGAAGGGTACACCTGCTCACGGAAGCGTTTACAAATTTGATTCTGATGTCCCACGGAGGAAGAGGCCTCACTGGTAACCAGGACAAAAAAAAAGTGTGACTCAGGCTCCATAATTGGAAATTGTCTTATGTATTGACATGGGCTTATAAAGAGTTGAACAAATCTCATTTCTAAGATGCATGGTTACTAAACTTGGTGAAATAGACAAGAGAGTAGTCCCTGGCTTTTAGAAAGAAGAAAAAGTTGGATTCATTTCTAAATCATTAAAGTAATTCCCTTTAATCTACCCTCATTTTTACTAAACTACGATGAACATCAGTAATAATTTCGATTCCATTTAATTCAATGATTAAAAGAAAACCAATGTGCCAAAACCCAGGAGTTCCAGTGGCTGAGAAGGTAGAGGTGTGGTTAGTGGTGATCACCATAGAAGGAGAAGAAATATTGGTAGGAAAAGCCATAGGAAAGAGAGCAACAGAGGAATAGAAGAGAAGAATAAAAGGGAAAGAAGGTGGCTAGAGATGATCAATGTAAACAGATGGAAGGTAGAATGGGCAGAACTTTGATAGGAAAATATAGAGTAGATACCGACATTCAGACTCACAGTTAGCAGTATGTGTGCAAAGAGGTGCTTTGGGAAGAGAGAAGAGAGACACATAGTGTGAGGCCAGAACTTCAGGCAGGCCTGAAGCCCAGTCCTACATGGGATGTTGAGACCTTGGGAATGCCTGGGATTGGCCTCTGATTCAACTGGGCCAATTACATTTGCTCAGAAATGTGCTGGGACTGGCTCACTCTAGCTCCCAAGCTGATGAGAGGGGTGGAGGTAGGTATTCTCTGAGGAAAATGGATTGGTACAATGATACACTTCCTTTATAGGTGGCACCTGGCTGCTCTAGCCCTGCAGGCCCACATGCAGCCTATCTCAGAACAATGGAGTAGCTATGGGGGTGAAAAGACACCTGAATAACCTCACATGACCCTTGCCTCAGTCAGATGGTATCACTGGCAGCCAGTGCCTTCACAGGATTTGGGGCCAGGGGGCTCTTATTTCTCCAACAGAGAGAATAATGTTCAATATCCCATTTTGAACATCTCTCTATAGCTCTAGAGACATACATCCTTTTGCTTGCATCAAAGAAACATCTATCCTTTGCCTATGCCTACTGCCCACTTTCCGTGAACCACTGTCCCTTTTGAAACAATCACACATAGAACATTCAAATGATTTAAAAAATAATATTCACGTGCTAAAGATCGACACTTACAAAAAGTGAAATAATACATACCTATGTCCAACAATGTGAATGAGGATGGGAATGAAGAAGCACTCCCAAGACTATTGATAGCAGTAACCTTGGCTGTGTAACTAGATTCAGGTGATTCAGGGGTTAGGTTAATTCCAAGGTCCAAATGATCACAATAGTGATCATTACATTGCTTCTGCCAAGTTAAATTTTTGGGTCCCTTTAACCTGTAAATGAAAGACGATTGTGTTTAGCAAGATACTTTATGTGCTGTTGCCTTCTTAGCACAAAGGAACAAAATGTTCATATATTTAAAATTCCTCACATTTTTAAGGTCAGTTTTACTACTAGGGCATACACAATGGGAATATTTGTATTCTGTGGTCATAAATAGGACCATACTTCACCCCTCTCTTTTTTTTTGGTAGGACTGAGACTTTTTGACATTCGTATGGATGAGTAACCATCTCTACACTGTCTGAATTCCCAAAACCCTGGCTGACATCTTAGCTCCTTAGGACAGATCCAATCATCCAAAGGATCCATGGCCACCTTGGCATTTACTGCACAGAAATGCCAAATGCTAGTACAGACCAGAACCCTGAGCCCCACTGCCTTTTCCTTATCTCCTACTCACTTAGGCATAGTGCTACCAGCGGGATCTTTGGAGAGGATTACAGAATCAACTCCAAGGAAAAGAATCTCCCAGACTCTCTCTTTTTGTGAACGCTCAGGTCAGGCAAAGGTGCTTTAAAAAGAAACTCCTCCAAGGCAAATGGAATGCTACCACAAAAAAGAGTCTATTTATAGACTCTAAGAGTCTATACCATGACCCTAAGAGTCCACAACTGCAGAAAAGGAAAGGGATATAATGCAGCCAGTTTAATCCTATAAAGCAGGGAAGAACGACTACAACATGGGCCTTGGATGCCCTGAAGAGAACTCTGAGTTAGTCACACTTTAGATGAATAAGCCAGTTTTACTTGATGAACACTAGAATTTTTTTTAAAGTATCTAATTATCTAGAGGTGTTTATTGCTTCTTCTCTCTGGTAAAACTAGAACTGTTCAGTACTTCTAAATGTCATCTAAGAGAAGACCTACCAAAAAAGCTGCAAAAATACAGTCTCACTCACTGTAAAGTATAAGCAGTATACAGGTGGGTGTCTTGTCCTCTATCCCAGGTGCATCTCACGGTCCCACGTTCTCCCTTCTGTATACAAGATAAGTTTTGAGGCTGTTCTGGAATAACTTTAAAAATAAATAACAAAACCACCTATTTTAAATAGCACACAGGTGATACTTCAATTACATTGTTATTATTTGCCAACAAGATAACAATACTTCCCCTATGTCTCCTATACCCAGAGGAGCTGGGAGCCATTTCAGATCCCATGAAGTTCAAATTTGCCTCCTAGGCATGAATTTCTTCCAATAACCATGGCAATAATAGTGAATATGGATCAAACAATTATTATATGCCAAGTCCTATGCTCAGTGTTTTATGTGTGGTTTTTCTCAATTGGAAATCATAGCAACTACATCAAGTACCTAAGACTTAGAGATGAAGTATCTTGCCCAAGATTACAAAACGATGAAGTGGCAGAATCAGGTCTCCAGCCCAGGAGTGGCTGACTTGAATCCAAGCCTTTCACCACCATATTTTACTGTTCTCCCTGACAGGTGAACATCCAGTGCTAGCTCCATTACCCCGGTTGATGATGAGTTTACCTTTTTAGAATGAAGCCCATTCAAATACTAGAAACGTTTGAAACTGAGGGGCTTTCTTTCTCCATTGACCTGAGATTTGTTGCCAAGGCACTTTTACCCACTGGCCCTTAGTCATGTCTTCCTGGGCTGTACCACCTAAATCTAATTTCTGCAGCATCACTTGGAGCACTTAATGAACATGTATAAATTAATTCTTTATGTACACAGACACTGAGAACCTTCCACGGGCTAGGCAGTGTTAGCTGTGGAAATGCAAAGGTGAACAAGGCAGGCATGGTCCCTTCTATCACAAGGTGTGTATTTTTAAATGAAGCCATTTTATAGTCAAAGACAGAACTCAAAGCTAGGAGTTTCTCAGATTTAATGGAGATAAGAGAAAATACTCTGTTACTGGGTCATCTCATTCTACCCTAATACTGAGACCCAGATGTAGACAGAGGCTTCCTTTGGGTGAGATAAAACAAGGGTACCACCGAAGCCCTAGACACTGTCTGCTCAGAAAAAAAGAAAGCTGTAATTGATGGAATAAAAGCTTTTTTTGTCCTTGGCACACACCATAGATCTGGGGACAGTAAGTACCCACTGTGTGATCTTGCCCAGATGAGCTTCTCAGAGCTTCAGTTTCTTCATCTATAAAGTGAGTAGAACAATATGTAGCTCATAGAGTTTTCTTTAATGGAATAATAAACTCTTTCTTTTCCTAGGATAATAGACTCATATGTGTATATATAGATATACATATATACATGTATACATTTATATGTATACTTTATACATCTGTATATACAACCGCTTATGACTAATACTATGTTAACTTTTCATTTTATGTACAACTTCTTGTTTATCTTGGAGGTAGTCATTTTCTTGTTTTTCCATTTGTTTAGTTTCTTTATTATTAATATAATTCCAAACTTTCAAGTCAATTATCTGAATCACTGTTCAACATACTCAGAAGCACTGAGAATTCTATTTGTTTCATCTGCTTGGAGACCAGTTTCCGGGAGCCTTGGGAACTTTCCAGTAAGATGGGTTTGCCTCTATGCCTGTACACAGCTATCTTTCTGGAACTGCCAGACCTCAGTGTCCTGGAAATTCCTTCTCTTTTTATTTTCCCTGTGTTGGATCTCCTGTTTCTTAGATCCAATGCTTTCTTCTTTCTTGATTTAATTACTTGTGCTGGTGGAGTATATCCTCCAGTAGTTCCCTGGGAAAGGTTGCAGGAGAGGAAATATTTTGAACATGGCTAAAAATGTCATTATTCTACCCTCACACTTGACTGATACTTTGGCTGAGTACAGACTGTGCTTAATGGGGTCTCTTTTCTTTCATTCTTATGGATTCTCAAAGAGATCATAACTTCTGGGAACTTTTAGTTTTTATTTTGGGAAACATTTTTGAATTATTTCTCTGATAATTCTTATCTGTTTTTTTCTTTCTAAAAATCCCTAGTTTCATAGGTTGGACCTTCTTCTCTAATTTTGTATTTTATCTCCTATATTTTAAAACTCCTGATCCTTTTGCTCTAATATGAGGAAAAAAACCTCCTCAGTTTACATTTCTTCCCTCCTATTGAGTTTTTCATTTCCACTTATTTTTTGGTGGGGGGGATGTTTTTTATTCTCTGAATATTTCCTTTTTATAGCATCCTATTTTTGTTCTACATGCAATATTTGCTCTTAATTCCTAAGTGTATCAAGGATAGATTTTGTTTCTTAACATTTCTTCTTCCTGAATACATCTGTTTCTTCCACTTTGCTTCTATGCTTTGTTCCACATGTTTGTTTCAGTTTCTGTTCTCCATGTTAGGCATTTTCCTCAGATCCTTGTTTTTTTTTTTATTTTTTTTATTTTTGGCCACCCTGTGTGGCTTGTGGGATCTTAGTTCCCCAACCAGGGATTGAACCCAGGCCCTTGGCAGTGAAAGCGCTGAGTCCTAACCACTGGGCCGCCAGGGAATTCCTGGATCCTTGTATTTTTACTCATATATAGGAGGGGGAACGCTACATTATAGATTGGAGCTCTGTGGATATGTCAGTTGAGGGACATTTGTTGACTCTGGGTTTCACTCCAGGGTGATCTGACTAGGGTTTCTTAGGAACCTCTATTGCAAATAATTTTAGATATTTCCTCTTAACCTGGTCTGATTTCCAGAAAAGGATTTTCTAATCTGCCGGGAGGAGGGTACAGGTCTGAAGGGAGCTATATGCCAACATCCTTTTCATCCTTCTGTTTTTCAGTGCATACCACCAATCTCAACTGAATGGGCTGAAACTAGCTCAGTGGCCCTCTGATACCAGGCCTCCAGGGCTATGCCATTGTAGAAAAGCAGCAAGTAACTGGATACATGAAATTGGGATGGGAATCTGAGAATCTGTTTTTTAAATAGATTTTTCAATTAAAATCTCCCATTTTTATCCCCACTGCTACCCTCACTCCCAGCAGTATATGGTATCACCAATTTCTGTCTGTCTGGGGTGGGAGCTTCTGCATTAAATCAGGTTGCATCTTGAAGTTTCTCACTGCCAGCTGTAGGCTAAGCCAATTATCACTGGCCCACCTGTTTTCCAGCTTCCAAAACTTTGTTCCTGTGTCTCCCCTCCCATTCCTTTTGTCCTTTAGGGTTTGTGCCCCTAGAAAACTTTTTTTTTTTTTTTTTTTACTGCATCTTGGCTTTATTTCACAAGGAATGAAAGTAAATGCATGTGTTCAAACCAGCATCATTACCCTAACGCTTCATACAGTCTTCTGATGACCAAATGAGATAAAGTACCTGGCACTTTTGCTTAACGAAAAAGTTACTCACCCTCACCTTCACTCCTAAAAGTCTGCAGAGCATCTCATTTTAAAGACCACAGCTCTTACCCACAAATCAAGTCAACTTTCTCAGTGTGAGTTCCCTGGACCATGAAATCAAGGTGTCTACCTACTTCAGCCCAGGACTTGGTTTGGGCAGAGACTGTCTGTCCCAGGAGAAACCAGATGTGATTCTCTTCAATACAAATATATAATAGCCGATGCTAAGGAAAGGTCAGAAATCAAAGTCTCTGAAAATTAAAATGGTTTACCATGTAATGAATTGTTGTGCGTATTATCCTTATTTTTTTTTTTTTGCGTTACGCAGGCCTCTCACTGCTGTGGCCTCTCCCGTTGCGGAGCACAGGCTCCGGACGCGCAGGCTCAGCGGCCATGGCTCACGGGCCCAGCCGCTCCGCGGCATGTGGGATCCTCCCGGACTGGGGCACGATGCCCTGCATCGGCAGGCGGACTCTCAACCACTGCGCCACCAGGGAAGCCCCTCCTTATTATTTTTAAAAGCCCTACTTACTAGGTGAAATAAAAGGTCTTAGAAAAACAGCTTTCGGAAATACCAACAGCTAAACATATATTGAAAACAACTAAGCAAGGATCCATTGTCTTTCATTTATTTCCTTGATTGTCCAAGTAGTTAGTGGCCCAATCCTCTGAGGTTAGGTAGAGCACTGGTTGTTTAGTTACCGCACAATTTGCATGAGCTCCAGGCAGCAGAGCAGCACAAGCCCAGGAAGGGGCCAGAAAGAGAAGGCTTAAAGGCCATTCACCCATTCCCAGTTCTGAAGAACCGGTCAGCTTTATGACAGGCCCACTCAGAGTACGCAATGGCACTATGGGCTACTGCTTCTCACAAAAAAGAAAATGGGCTGCTCACTCCCTCACTAGATAGGTTTAAGCTTACTACACTGGGTGAAACCAACATTCATTGTGTCTCTTCTTGGAATGACTAGCCATACTCAGAAAAAGGTGTTGCTTCCAGTCAGTTCTTCACCTCGAAGGTGCTAAACTTGTTCAAAGAGCAGCCATTTGATAGTGTGGTTACCACCTGAGGATACAGCACAAGCAACATTCCAGCAGTGTCACCCAACTGAGCTGCATTGGGCAGACACCCCCCACCATCTCCCTAGATCTCCTGATGCTGCAAACTGTCACAGATGTATCCACAACCTCTGGATGGAAAAGTAAACAAATGAGGGCTTCCCTGGTGGCGCAGTGGTTGAGAGTCCGCCTGCCGATGCAGGGGACGCGGGTTCGTGCCCCGGTCCGGGAAGATCCCACATGCCGCGGAGCGGCTGGGCCCGTGAGCCGTGGCCGCTGAGCCTGTGCGTCCGGAGCCTGTGCTCCGTGACGGGAGAGGCCACAACAGTGAGAGGCCCGCGTACCGCAAAAAAAAAAAAAAAAAAAAAAAAGGAAACAAGTGAAAAGGGGTTACATCACTCTCATGCACCTAAGCAAAGATAGGAAATGGAATGGAATGGCTTAAGGACATCTGCAAAGATACTGACTTTCAAGGCCATTGTTAGCCCCCTAAATAAGAAGAAAACACCTGCAGCACTGTGGACACCTGGAACTGACATCACAGGGCTGAGAATGTCTGATACCAATATGGTATGATGGGCTGTAAGATTGTGAATTACCTGGATGAAATATTCAGGTGTTCTGAGGACAAGGGAGGTGAGGACTAATGGTGATTTTAAGAAAAAATTTTCACTTTGTCTATAACCAATGCTTATACTTCCTTTCAAGAGAAACAGGCTCAGCGCTCAGCATGCTGCACACATGAAGGAAAGAGTAAAACCGATGGAACTGCAACCCTAGCGCTCGTCACTTAAGTGCCTCCTCTGTGACCGGTACTAGGTTAAGCACTTTGCATACAAGGTGTCATCTAATCACTACAACCATCTTATGAGGTAGGTGTTAGTATCTTCATCACACAAATGGAGAAACCGAGACTCAGAGAATTGAAATTGTCTAAGAGTCCACTGCTAGTGGCAGTGTTGAGATTCAAAGCCTAGGTACCTTTCACTACACCACAGGCTATCAGAGCTGAGAGTACGTGACCCATAAGTGGTGTGAACAGGAGCCCCTGATCTGGAAGAGGAGTACAGGACCTAGTTTATGCCTCCGTGCCCACAAATGATTTGCTTAGACGTTTGCTTGGTGTTCTGCTCAATGCTTGTGGTTGACCTCCAGGAAGACCGCCTGGTACCGACCACCTTCTTATAGGTCACAGAGAAGAGGATGGAAGCCTCTTCCCTAGAAGAGGGAAAGAGACTCTTTCCATCCTGAAGAGTCTCACTGAGGTCTATGTCACTCTCTTTATGAGAGGGACCCTGTCCTTGCATCTTGGTCAGTCAGCCTACTGCAGCAATTCCTCCCACTCTTCTTATGCCTCTCACCTGCCCCTTCGGAGCTTCCCTGGATCCACAGAGGCACAGAGTGCCGTGGGATCGCTCAGGGCCTATGTATGCTCACTGGCTTGCTGGGCTGGGCCTTTAAGGCTGCAGGCTGCAGGCTGCAGGAAGGTGTGCTGTTGGCTCACCCTGTGCACTGTGGCTCAGGCTGCAGACGCCAACTCTGACATCTTAGTTCTTTCTCCCCACGGCTGCATGGAGGAGCCCACACACAGTGCAAGCAAGCAGTGCGGGGGAGTTGGTGCTCTGTGGGTGAACTCTGACCGATGGCAGACTGTTAATTCTTTCACGTGTCACTCTATTTCTATATGTTCTTTCTGGGGATGTCGCTACTGACCAAGAAACCAGCTGTATCTTCTGTTGATGCCAAGGCCAGCTCAGTCACTTAACCACCTCGTGTTTGCTCTGCTCCTTTCCTAGTTCATTCCCTCACTCTTGCTTCTCTAGAACTGTACAACTCCCCTCCCCCCATGAAGTCTTAGCACGTCAGTTTTGTCTCATGCAGTTTTCTAGAAAACCCAGGAAAAGATACTAAGTATGATGATAGTTCTCTCTTAACCTCTGCTAAGTCTGATAACCAGTGGTCAGGAGTGAGGTGGATGGAAGAACTATTTTTTGTGCATTAAGTCAGAGAGAGGAAAAGTGCTCAGCCTTGGGTATCAGCCTGGGCTGCATAAGTCAAAAGAGACATCTCTCTTCTTCTTGGGGGGCAGTGGCTTTGAACAATTCTCATAAGTAAGAAGGCATGAAGACTCAGCTGTGGAGAGCCATTTTCCTGCCATTGGAGCCCACGGGCAATAGGTAAATGGTCTTAATGGCCAAAAAGAGGAGCGAAAGAGAGAGGGGAGGAGAGGGGTGGAAAAGAGAGAAGGAAGAGGAGACTTACTAAATGTGATCCCAGTTCTATTGATTTCTGGACTTCTTACATTGAGGTGCTCATGTTACTATCAAGATTAAATGTATCCGGGACTTCCCTGGTGGCGCAGTGGTTAAGAATCTGCCTGCCAATGCAGGGGACACAGGTTTGAGCCCTGGTCCGGAAAGATCCCACATGCTGCGGAGCAACTAAGCCCGTGTGCCACAACTACTGAGCCCATGTGCCACAATTACTGAAGTCCACGTGCCTAGAGCCCGTGCTCCACAACAAGAGTAGCCACCGCAATGAGAAGCCCGCACATCGCAAGGAAGACTAGCCCCTTCTTGCCACAACTAGAGAAAGCCCACGTGCAGCAACAAAAACCCAATGCAGCCATAAATAAATAAATTTATATTAACAAAAAGATTAAATACATCCTTGTGGTGGGAGAAGAAAGAACACTGTCTTCTACTTGGATTTCTGCTTAATCATGACGAATACAAGAAGATCACCAATTTTTAGGAATTCAGGATGGAATGCTCACCACCAACGGAGATCTCTGCCCCACATATTCGAATCTCGTCATTACTGCTACAGGCCAGTTTGCAGACAAACAGGGTTGTACCCAGGGGAAGACCTGTGACTTGTGAGCTGAGTGAGTGACCATGCTGAAAATAGATTCTTCTGTCAAACTTGTAGAGGATTAACTTGTTAAAACTGGAGAATTGCAAGCAGCCTTGTTTGGTCTTCAAAGAGCACGAAATGTTGACAGCTGACCCAAGTGAAATTACATGGGAAGGCTGCACAGTCACATCCCCTCTCTTGCACACATCTGCAATAAGACACAAATGCAAAAGACATAAGATGGCATATAAGAAACCCACTGCAAGATGGAGGGTTTGTGTAATTCCCCAAAGCTGGATAAAACTAACCCTGTCAAATGATGGAAATATACATAAGCTACATTGCTCTGGCTGTATTGGTGAAGCACAATGAGGAGAGAAGGCAACCATATTAAAGTCTAACTGTATTTGAATTAAAATGTACATCCTTCTCAAAACAGTAATACTATAACCAGAACTATAAATAGGAAAGTGGTGAGAAAATAGGGTTGGAAGAACATTCAGGAGCACAGTTCTAGGAAAAACCAATCTCTCTTATATGCAAATTATTCACCAGACTACTAAAAATCACTTCCCAGAATAAATCACATTTGTTTCCATCCCCACTTATGATTTATAACACTTACTTCAATACTCATACCAAAATGATTAACAAGCTATTAGAAATGTTTAAAAGGCTATTACAAATGTTAAAGGGCAGATTTGGGAATAATTCCCTCTCTTGCTATATTAGAGGTATAAAGTATGTGTAATCTATTATTTTATAACAAAGAGAAAATATTTAGGGGCTCTGTATGTGTAGTTTGCATCAAGGATGGAAATCAAGTCTTACCATGGTATTCCTTCAAGATGTAAGACCCTAGGTAGGATGAACCATTGCCCAATACAGCTAATACGAAATCACATGAATGTATTCTTCTTTTAAAAAGAGTTCTCCATATTATTTTCTATATGCCAGGTCCCACAATAAACTCTTAAAGAGAGGTCATTCTTACTCTCTAGGAGGTTTTGTATATGTAGATAGGACAACTAATCAGAAATTAGCAGTTTTGGGTAGTACTCACTACTGCTGATGAAAAAAAGAAAAAAAAAAACCACAGAATTATAGACTCACCTTGAATTTTTAGATGTGATATAAAGCCTCCACTGAAAGCCTTTTTTGGTAATTATCAGATTGCTTGTATCAACTACCATAAACAAATTGGTAAAAAAGTTATTCAAATCAAATAAAGGAAATACTGAATTCTGAAAAGTTTCCATTTTTATTTTCAGAACTAAGTCTCTTTCTCTCTCTTATCTTACTTATATTTTTGTTTTCTGTTTCTTTGATCCTAAGGGGCCAGAAAGTAAAAAATAAGATGCCAATAAAAACAGCAAAGAAAATGCCAGCCATTATTTTTTTAGCGGAGCTGAATCCATCCATGAATACCCTCTGTTAAAATGCACTATAATGTAAAACATTCATTCATGATGCCTAGCTTGATACCTAGCCATTTTGTTAAAAGGAAAAGATATCATTGGACTCTTAATCATTAGTATTAATGAAATAAAATACATATTAGCAACAGACATAGAACCAGACTTATCCACTTAAACTTGACAGAAGATTGACTACAAAAGACCAACTACCAGAACATTTACCACAAATGCATATTTCATCTATAACTGAGAATTTAAACCAAAAATCCCTCCACAGATTAAATTACAGAAATATCTTACCTATTTTTGCTTTAACTAACAGCCACACGACGATAAAAATAAGTGCCAATGGGCACCCGTTAACTGTATGTGCCATGAACAGTCAACTCTGGGATACACCTCTGTATTTTTCCTTGTAAAAGAAGACAAATTCATTCATGTTAAATACATTCACAAAATACCAGAACCAATACTATTCAGAGGGCTTAAAATGCCCCTTTAATTTTCTTCACGTTGTTAAGATTTTTTTGTTTTTAATGAAGTTTACCTTTAAAACTAGTAAACTGAAAATCTTAGCCACCTCTAACCCCCATGTCATTTAAGCTTCTTGGGGTCAGCAAAAGGTGGGGGAAGAGATCTGGCCTTTGGAGTCCTTTAGAACTGGTTTAAATACTTTGAGACTATTGGGCAAGTTACTTAACCTTCTGAGCTTCAGTCTCACACAAAACTTTTTTCTTCCAAACAGGGCTGCATCATCATAGTCAAACGCAGTAGTATTAAATTCCAAGAGTAGTGAGAATTTCTTTCTTTTTATTAATTTTTAAAATTTAAAGTCTTTTACTGAATTTGTTACAATATTGCTTCTGTTTTATGTTTTGGTTTTTTGGCCGCAAGGCATGTGGGATCATAGCTCCCTGACCAGAGATGGAACCCACACCCCCTGCTTTGGAAGGCGAAGTCTTAGCCACTGGACCACCAGGGAAGCTCCAGTAGTGAGAATTTCTGATCTAGTTATGTGTAACAGGAGATTAAAAAGTGGCTCATAGGCCCGTAAGCCATGGCCACTGAGCCTGTGCATCCAGAGCCTGTGCTCCACAACGGGAGAGCCCACAGCGGTGAGAGGCCCGCGAACCACAAAAAAATAAAAAATAAAAAAAATAAAAAAATAAAAAATAAATTAAAAAAAATGGCTCATAACCACACACACCCTGCCCCCCCACCAAGAATTCAGTGAAAGATTGATCTCTTTGGCAGTAAGAAAAGAATTCCAAGGGTTCTTAGGGGTCTGTTTGGGTTTTCTATAGAAGTTCAATTTTGTTTGTTTGCTTGTTAATTCATTATTTATTTATTTTACTGAGTATTTTTACCTTGAATGATTTGGAAAACACAAGCTGGTGATTTCTGTTTGTTTCCAACTTTAAACTTAAGGAATGGCTTTAGCAAATCCCTAAATTCTATTAAAGGTGGGCCAGAAATTCATGAAGCAGGCTGAAAAGCTGTGTGATGTTGGGCCACTGGCAACCAGCCAATGCAAATGTTCACCTCGCATTCCCATACCTAGAAATGGGCCAGAACGTACTGGAGAGCCTCAGAAAAATTCACTTATTCATTCAACAGTGATGGCTACCTTTCATCTGCCAGGCACCGTGTTAAGTGCTAGAGATACAACAGTCCTGCCCTAGTGGGCTTCTAGAAAGTGTCCACTTGTTCTTTCCTTTTTTGCGGTACACGGGCCTCTCACTGTTGTGGCCTCCCCCGTTGCGGAGCACAGGCTCCGGACACACAGGCTCAGCGGCCATGGCTCACAGGCCCAGCCGCTCCACAGCATGTGGGATCTTCCCGGACCAGGGCACGAACCCGCGTCCCCTGCATCGGCAGGCGGACTCTCAGCCACTGCACCACCAGGGAAGCCCCACTTGCTCTTTTGACTCCTCTGCCTCTAACTCAATCATCACTCAGGGAAGCCCCCAAATAATATCAGCATCTTTTCAATAATCTTTGCTGGTGGCTCTTCCTCCTCCTCCTGTTAGGTCTTGGAGGACCTCAGTGTACTCAAGACATATTTGTCTCTACTTCTAGTCTCTCCCGAGGGATCTCCTCTGGTCACCTGGCTCTAGATACCATCTGTATGCTAAAGACTCTCTGATGCTTATCTTCAACTCAGACATTGCTCTGGGCTCTAGTCTCATACGTATGTCTCCTTGGCATCACTTCTTGGACATCTAAGAGACTGCTCAATATTAACATATTCAAATTGAATTTTTGGTCTCCCTTCTCCAAACTGGTTCTTCCTCCAGCCTTTTCTACCTCCGTGAATAACATTTTTATCCCCTGAATTGCTCAAAAACCTAGACGTCATCCTCGATTCCACCCTCTCTCTCATGCCCCACAGCCAAACCATCACTAAGTCCTGTCAATTTTATCTCCTGAATACATCACAGATCAGTCCACTTCTATTTCTACCATCCTCATCCCAGTCCAAACCACTGTCCTCTCTCCCCTAGATGACTGCAGTAGCTCCTTAATGTGCCTCTCCATCCATCTTTGCCCCTTTCTAAGTCATTTTCACATAGCTGACTACCTTTTAAAAACATACATCAGATTATGCTACCTGCTTCATATCACCTCTATTTAAAACCCGTCAACAGGGCTTCCCTGGTGGCACAGTGGTTGAGAGTCCGCCTGCCGATGCAGGGGACACGGGTTCGTGCCCCGGTCCGGGAGGATCCCACATGCTGCGGAGCGGCTGGGCCCATGAGCCATGGCTGCTGAGCCTGCGCGTCCGGAGCCTGTGCTCCGCAACGGGAGAGGCCACAACAGTGAGAGTCCCGCGTACCGCAAAAAAAAAAAAAAAAAATCAACAGGTCCCCATTGCTGTTAAAAAAAAAATCCCAAGTCCTTACCATACATGACTCTCTCAGCCACTGCATGGCTTCATGTCTCCTATCTTGCCACCATCATTTGCTCTACGTTTTTGCCTTGCCAGCTCTGCTTCATTCACACTGGCCTTCAGACTGTTCCTTGAGCAAGACATGCCCTTTGCTGCTCCGGGGACTCTGCGCTTTTCATTTCCTCTGCTAGAATCCTCTTCCCCTGGCTCTTCTTAGTGGCTGACTGGCTTACATCTCTCAGACCTCAGATCATGTGTCACTTCCTCAGAGAGCCCCTCCCTGACCACTCAGCTAAAGTGGTCTTGGCCATCTCCTTTCTACTCATCACCTTATTTACTTCATGATACAATCTGTAGCTATCTTATTTATTTATTTGATTGTCTTATTTGTCATCTGCCTTTGTGCTAGAGTTTAAGCCACCATGAGAGCAGGAACTTTGACTGTCTTGCTCACTGCCGTATGCGAGCACTTGGCATTGGGAAAGAGTACTCAATATGTCTTTTTTGAACGAGAGAAGGGAAGGAGGGATGGAGGGGCTATAGACAATTCCCTATAAACGTCCCTGTGGTAGGCAGCATAATGGCCCACCAAAGATGTCCATGCCCTAATCCCCAGGCCTGTGAATATATTATGTTGCACAACAAAGGGACTTTGGAGATGTGACTAAAGTTAGGGACCTGGAGGGGAGGAGGTTATCCTGGACACCCAGATGCGCCCGATCTAATTACGCGAGTCCCTAAAAGTGGGTGAGGGAGGCAGAAGGGTCGGTCAGACAGCTGTAGAGCGAGGACTGTGCTGCTGCCTTTGAAGATGGAGGGAGGGGGTTATGGGCCAAGGAAGGTGGTGCCTCTGAAATCTGGAGATGACCCTCAGCTCACAGATACTGTAAAATGTATTCTCTGGGTCTTGGTTTAAAATGTTTGAGAAACACTGATCTAAACTGAAATCCAAGAGTTTTGCTCTCTCTAAATCATGAAGGCCCAGGTCATGGCACACAATGGCTTCTGTGAGCTAATTCCTGTCTTCATTACCAGCCACATCCACCACTGATGACACTGTTGTCTAGTAACACAGAGCTGCACATCCCATGCCAATACATGCGTCTGTGTCTTTGTTCATGTTATTCTCTTACCTTTCCACTGTTCTTAGACTGGCTAAGTCTTTTTTTTTTAGTGAATGGTATTTTTTTTTAATTTATTTAATTTATTTTTGGCTGTGTTGGGTCTTTGTTGCTGTACCCGGGCTTTTCGCTAGTTGAGGCGAGCAGGGACTACTCTTTGCTGCGGTGCACAGACTTCTCACCGTGGTGGCTTCTCTTGTTGTAGAGCACGGGCTCTAGGAGTGCGGGCTCTAGAACGCAGGCTCAGTAGTTGTGGCGCACGGGCTTAGTTGCTCCGCGGCATGTGGGATCTTCCCGGACCAGGGCTTGAACCCATGTCCCCTGCACTGGCAGGCGGATTCTTAACCACTGCGCCACCAGGGAAGCCCCAGATTGGCTAAGTCTTACTCATCCAGCCCAACTCAGCTCCGGCACCTTCTATTCAGTCATTTATTCAACAAATATATATTTAGCCATTGCTATGTGCCAAGGACTTGGGAGAGAGTGGAGAAAAAGACAGACAAGGTTTTAGGTTTCATGGAACCAACATTCTGGAGAAGGTAGACAAAAGACAAATAAATAACAAACAGATACCTTCAGATAATGATGAAAGAATAAGAGAGGCTAAGGGGAGAGAGAACCCGAGGAGGAGAGAAGCCAGTCAATGAAGGTGTTTCTAGGAGGTGAAACTTGAGCTGAGATTGGCACAGGCCAAAGACTCAAAAAGACTTCCTGACAGAATAAATGTTGAGTGCAAAGCCTGGAGGCAAAGGAACAAGCTTGCTGTGGTTGAGGCATAGAAATAAGGTCAGGGTAGCTGGGGAAAGTGACTCTGGGGAAAATGGTATGAAATGAAATTTGAGAAGAAGGTAGGAGCCAGATCTACCATGGGCTTGTTTGCCATGGAAGGGAGCCTGGATTTTACTCTCCAATCTATGGGAAACCATTGGTATATCATTAGAGGTTTTATTTATTTATTTAACTGGGTTTTAACTAGGGTATCACAAGATATGAATTACATTAAACACACACACAAATACAAAAGCAAACAAACAGAAAAACTAGTCTTGGCTCTGTGTATGGAGGCTGGAGTAGAAGCAAGCAGACCAGTTAGGAAGCACCTGGGGAGGCCCAGGTAGGAAATGATGGTGATGTGGACCACAGTGATAGCAGCAGAGATGGAAAGAAGTAGCCAGATCTTAGCCTTATTGATGTCTTCAGGTAGACTGAAGCCTCCTACTAGTATCTTCATAGCATCCTGGCATCCTCCTATCTTAGCACCTGTTGTATTAAATAGGACTAATTTCTTCTGGTATCAGCTTGTCTCCTCCATTAGCTTGCAAGTTCCTCATGGGCAGAGGCCACAATCCGTAGCACATTAAAGGCATGTGCTGAACTGAATGAAATTTAAATGGTTTTTCTGTTTTTACTTCTGGTTTAGTTTAATATAACTACAATACATTAAAAGTACATTAAATCTTATTCTGCTACATGGTGTTCGACATCATTAATAAGTCTTTTTTTATTGTAGCTACCTTAGTTTAGTTTAAAATTCGTTAGTTTTCATTAAGCCTTGGAATATTCTGGCATAAAGGAAATTATGGATTGAATTAGAAGATAACTGAATGAACAGATATATAGGGATTAAATAGGTTTCTGCTTCTTAACTGCAAAGGGTATCTACAGGGTATCTTTCAATGTGCCTTGCAACTTATGAAGCGATAACATTCTCCAAATAGTAAAATATTCAATAGTAAAACATTACTTGGTTATTATAAGAATTTAAAAAATGTATATATCTGAAATATGTATATATATGATAGATATATACACACACCTATATATGAAATAGGCAAAATAGAGGATAAATTTGAGTTTATATAGTACATTGATTCAAACACAAACATGCTCATTTCCTCTGAATGACCAGATAAAATAGCTGCTTCATGTATAAGAAACTCAGAACCCCAAAGACCTTCAAGTAAATGAGGTATCTTCCAATAAAATGAAACCTCCTATCAACTGTAAACATCCTTCATACAGTCTGCCTGGAGGGTCAATATTAAAACTACAACTCTGTCTTGAATCAGAAAATCAAAGAGTGTGCTATGTCACTGACTCATCACTCAAGTGGTGACAATTTCCAGACAGTGAAAACAACATCTCAATGAGGGGGGCGGGGACCAGCCAGAAATAAAGCAACTGGCAGGAGGGCAGAGACAATTCCCCCTCAGTGAGCCTCTCTTTCCCCACTTCTCCAAGAAGCACAAAATAAACAGCTAAAATCATATTTGACTAGGCTAGGAAAAACCCTTACCACAGGTGGTAATTTCATGTAGGCAAGAACTCTTCCTACTTCCACATCACTTTTCTTCTGTAGCACCATAGTAAGCTCAAGGGGCAGCATGGTATTGTGGAAAAGAAAAGGGCTAGTGAATCTCAGTTCTACTGTGTGCTGTTAACTGTCAGGGGGCCATTTCCTCATTCATGCAATGAGTTCAGGAATACCTACCTAGACAAAGTTACTAGGAGGATGAATATGCCAGTGTCATGGACCCATGAGAATACCTAGCACAGGGTAGGCACTCCACTGAGGCTAGCTCCCATTTTCCCTTCTGGGTCCAGCTTTTGTATCTCTTTTCTAAATCGTTTACAACTTTCAACGTATTGGAATTCTATGTTTTGTTAGACAAGGTAAAAGGTCATATGTTAGGCAGTCTTAGCCCTGGCTATCAAAGAATTTAATAACTCAGAGGAGGAAGGAACCTCAAAGGTTAGCCAATAATTACCATGTCCTACTGCTCCTTTCCCCTCCTAAAAGCTGACATTTGAGTCTGGGCCACCAGAGAACAACCAAGTGATTGTTCTGAATGTGCATTAAGGCTGTCTGCCTTATAAATACGTGCCGTTAATTACCCAGTTGACGCAATGAGGCAGGGTACAAAATCATTCTCTTCTGCCAGCAAAGCTACTGACAGACATATCTTACTGGTGGCAGATCAGTACAGAGACAACACTTTGGAGGTCATGTATTCTACATTCCTCATTTTTTTTTTTTTTTGCGGTACGCGGGCCTCTCACTGTTGTGGCCTCTCCCATCGTGGAGCACAGGCTCTGGACGTGCAGGCTCAGTGGTCATGGCTCACGGGCCCAGCCGCTCCGCAGCATGTGGGATCTTCCCGGACTGGGGCACGAACCCCTGTCCCCTGCATCGGCAGGTGGACTCCCAACCACTTCGCCACCAGGGAAGCCCTACATTGCTCATTTTATATACAGATAAACTGAGCCCTAGAGAAAAGAAGGGACTTGCCAAAGGTCCAAAGGTCACATTAATAGCAGAATCCAGATCAGAACAGAGGTGTCCCAATTTCTAATCCAAGATTACTTCTAGCAGGTAAGATTGCTTCTGATCAGTTGCAACTATAGCAGTATAAAACTAGAAATAACGCTAATATTAACACTGCCCTTAATACTAATGCTACAGTTTGTTGATCTTTTATTATGTTTGATGTACATTACATACAATCTTTATGATACCCATCTAGTAAAGCACTTACAATGACTAATGCTTTAGTTTTCAGAAGGTTGAATCACCCACCTCCCTCAAAAGAAGGTCAAACAATAAAACCCAGTGTACATACAATAGTAACCATCTCTAATGACCTATTCCACTCTGAGGATGGAAGAGGAAAATCAGGTCCACCAAGTAGCTAACTTGCAACTCAGCCACTGGAGCCAACCTTCTCTTCCCCATACCTTTCCATGGGCTATGTCATGAAAAAGAAGAGTTTCCTGACCAAAGCATCATCTCCTTTTTGCTTCTGAGTCTACCATTTGTTGAAAAAATCGAACAAGCCATAACATGGACAAACCCTGGCCTGCCAGCCTCAGATCATCAAATCACCCCCTTCATAATGTCATGTCAGATGGCTTAAAGGGGAAGGAAAGTAACCACATCAACCCCTTCTGCTTTTTCTTCTTTCTAGCCAACAGTTCCAACCCCCATTACATGAGCCGAATTGGACGCACACCTGTTTTCCTTTCTTATGCAGCTGCTGAGGCTCTCTTGAACCTTCTCTCATCTCACTGGTTAGCATTTGTAGTCCTAATTTTACCCATTTACAGGAACTTTCTTCTCTTGCTTGAATTCAGGAGACTTCTGAAGTTTGGGTCCCTCTCTCTCTCTTTTTTTAAATTTTAGGGTGTTTTCTCCTTTCCCGCTTTATGACCTCTTTATAATTTTTCTTAACAAAGATCCCCTTATGCTTTTTTCCCTTCTTTCCTGTTTTTCTGGAATGTTCTGTCAGACCTATTCGTCTCTATTTCCAATTCAGATATATCACCCTGGACATAATATACTGGCTCCTGAAATGTTGTGTGTAAACAAATTACATTTAAAATGCATTAGGGAATCTTATCAGGCCCCAACCCCAGAGTCATGTGTACTGTGAACTGTCTTATAAATTGAACAAGCCTTCCTACAATAGAGCAATAAACAGGAAATAAAGAAAGAAGAAATAAGACGTGGATGGAGTCTTGAAGAAACAAGGTACTTTCAGATCAGTTGGTGTTATTTGCTATGTTTTTTCTTTCTTCGATTAGCTTCACAAGGCTACAATTTTCATGGCACTTGTTCAATTAAGTTTCAACAATCCAATCTTCTCTAATTTCACTCTCTGCATCCTTCAATAGCTATAAATAAAATAAGCCATCTTTTACTGAAAAGGATGATATACTGGAAAGAGCCTGGTATTTAGGGCCAGAGGATCATCCTGGGGTCAGGTGTCATCCTGGTTTCTCCACTTCTACCTGTGTCATCATCACAAGTAACTCTGAAAAAATGGCAATCCACATTTATTGAGAAAATTAGATCTCTTTCACTAACTTTTCTTCCTTAGCTTATTGGAAAAGTCTCTCCTTTGACACATTTAACCTTGAAGTCTCTATTCATGGACAATGGCATGGGAGTGGCAGGTTTATCCTTGAGTCTTGTAAAATCCTGGCAAGTTTTGTAGCTTCAACCCCTGAGTCTTTTCTTAGAGCTATAAGGCATTAAAAGTATTAAAGCACATTACAATTACTTTGTTTTAAGAGTTTTCTCGGAATTTCACAACTATCTTAATATAATTGGAGGCACCCTGGGTCTAGGGGGCAGACAAAGACTAATGATCACCATGCTACAATATTCCTCAAGGTTTCTTCTATAAACTAAAAATTCAACCGAAATCTCGACACTAATAATCCCATATCTCAGCACCTCTGCCTGTTTTACTTAATATTTTCCTTTTCTTCTGCATATTACTGCAAAAGGGATGTAAATTAAGATTCTAATCTTAATAATCTTTTATAGGCATTTACTTAGCAATTTATCACAATGCAGAGCATGTGACTGAGTTGTTAACATTTGGTCTTCTACTAAATAAAGTAACTATTGGTATCTCTATTCTGCAGGTGGAGAGATCTGCAAGTTGATCACGATAATACAGAAAAACCAGAAGTAAATTCAGAATTAGATAAATTAGAACTACCTTCCATGCTTGAGTTTCCTCAATTGTAAAATAAAAATAAAAATAGCACCAAACTCACGGGATTATTGTGGGAGTTAAATGAGAAGCTCTTAGCAAAGTGCCTGGTATATAGAAAGAGCTCAATAAATACTATCATCCATTATTATTATTATAAGAAAAAAGATAATATCATTTACTTATCAAGGACATTGTTAGAATTAAGCTAGACAGCCTTGCTTTTTGACCTCTCTCTTGGCCCATTCATCTGGCTCATCACTGAAGAATTAATTTGATTAAAACTAGATCCCATACCTCCTTCATAAAAGGTGACTTCATGCCACTTATAATTTATGACATACTAACTGTTCTCATAATTATTGTCTTCCTAAACAGTTTTAACTTTTTTGAGGACAGGAACTGAGACTTACGTTTCTTTATATTACAATGACCAGCACAACGTCTTGAACATAACAGATGTTCAATACATATTTATACTTTAAAAACACATTGTTACCATTAGCAAAGAACACCACAATGTTCCAAGAACGAAGGAAATTGGACAAAGCTTCTTTGGGATTTGGCTTTCTTTCCAGATTAGCCTGCACAAATGTACATGCAGAAGTTGAGAGCAGTGCTGTGAGTGTAATTGCAAAGATGACAAATAATTGGCCAAAGAACAAAGCAGGTACAATTAAAAAAAAAAGTCCACAGTTGAGAAAGGATGTACATCTACTGTACTTACAGGATTCTTCTCCCATAAAAATCTCACATCTGCTTTAGAATTTTTTCCACACTAGAACTCATTCTAAGGTAAGAAAGATTCAAAGCTTGCCAAAATTTGGGAATTTATGTAAACATCATGACAGTCCAGAAACATGATACATGATAAAAGAATGCTGCAAACTCTTTTAGAGCCTTTTGTGCCCAAGAAAGTGACAGTAATGAACTGAGAATTTCACATTAAAATGGAGGGAAAGAGTATCAGCTCTCAGACACTAAGATCCGTTCAGTTATATGCTGGACAGAGAAACAGGGCACTGTACCATTCCTTGTTAATGGGAACCAGAATCTAATGTTTGTTTGCCCAAGTGGAGGTGGATATAATGTTTTGAGTCAGAGGTGCAAAGGCAAGGAGCACAGAGTCTGGAGCCAAAAACCTGTAACTCACTACCTCTGTGAAAGTGTGAAAGTTTCCACATCTGTAAAACGGGAATACTTATAACCAGTTCACTGAGTTTCTAAAGAATTATAGAGGATAACAGTGATACCCAAGGGCCAAGTCCATAGTAGGTGCTCAACGAAGACTTTTATCCACACAGGATATACTCCTAGGGGATTGTAACAGACATTCGGAGTTTTGCCTTGTTCTTTAGAGATACCAGGAAAAAACTTTTTGTATGCATTTGCATTGCTATTCGTAAAACCTGGATCTAATCGCAGGAATACTTAATCTCCTCCAATGTTTGTATTTTACTGCCCCTCAACCAAGTGAAAAGAGCCTCTCTAAAGAGACATTTCACAGATGAGAAAAGCGACTGGCCAGGCGGCTCGCCCCAGAGCATTCTGCTAGTGACTAGACAGGTGGGGACTCTGCGTCTACAGAGGCCCCAGGAAAGTGCTGCGGAGAAAGGGACAATTCACCCCCATGCAAGACTAAGTAAGACTCCTCCATATCTTATTCACAAAAGATCCACTTCCGAGCCGCGAGTCACGCCCGTGGGCCTGGACCCAGGCTGGCCCCTGACGGGTACCCGCTGCCGTTTCCAGACACCAGCACTCCCCTCCTCACGTTCCCACCGTTCTGCGAACGCCTTGGAAACTCAATCTGAGCGCCCCTCCGCTCCATCTGGCCAACCGCGACCCGGCACTCTCAAGCGAACGTCCAGCCCACAGTGAGGACCCAGATGAGCAGAGGCCGCCCCCAAACCCCCCTCCCCGGGAGAAGCGAAGCACGAAAGCCGGGGGTCCCAAGCGTCCGCGCCCCACCGATTCCCCGGCCACTCACCGCGCGTCTCCAGCCCGCGGGCCCGCTGCGGGGCGGCGCGGAGCCGATGGCCCGGGTGCTGCGGGACGCACGTGCGGCGCAGGCAGTGTGCGCTCCGGGCGTTCCGGTGCCCATGCGCGCCCCGCCTGTGACCCCGGGGTGGGCGCTCCGGCGGCGCAGGGGCGCGCGCGGACGTGAGTCGGGCGGCGCCCGGGCCGAGGAGAGGGATGTGGCCGTGGTCGTCGGCAAAGGGAAAGCGGCTGCACTGTCAGCTGTCGAAGCGGGCCGGCCAGGGTCCGGTTCCGCTCCTGGCGGGCTGTGCCCGTGCCGCCCGGAGCAAGGTAATTACCGCGGCACACGTCGGGTTCCCCTTCTATACAAGGCGGGTAGGGAAAGCCTCGCTCCTCAGCCGGGGTGGTGAGGTGAATTAAGCACCAGGGTATGAAAAGCACGGCCGAATCATGTTCTCGCCCTTCACCGCCACAGGGAAGCGGCACTTCGTTGACACTCTGTAGAGAACTTTACTCAGAGATGTTCTTCTGTGCTTGCCCAGCACTTACCACACCCTAGTGCTGCGGTCACCAAAGCGGGCTGTGTGTAAGACTGGATGTGAGAAGAAAGTGCTAGAACTTTCATTTGTGTTTGTAACTAAAAAGTAAGAAAGAATTCACATTAAATAGGTGGCATGACCCTGACTCTAAATGGTCCCATGTTCCATATGTTATAAGTGGGATTCTGAGGGAAGAGGGAAAACTGTCCAAAATGCAGAGGGGATGACAGCGGTGCTTTTACTTATGACAATA
Organism: Phocoena phocoena; assembly: GCF_963924675.1. Lineage (NCBI taxonomy): Eukaryota > Metazoa > Chordata > Mammalia > Artiodactyla > Phocoenidae > Phocoena > Phocoena phocoena. The sequence continues at coordinate 58,164,689 of NC_089219.1, read as the reverse complement.
CTTCATTGATGCTAGGAATTCAACTCTAAGACGTACTATTTTTTTGTGTGTGTGTGTGGTACTTGGGCCTCTCACTGTTGTGGCCTCTCCGTTGCGGAGCACCGGCTCCGCACGCACAGGCCCAGCGGCCATGGCTCACGGGCCCAGCCACTCCGCGGTATGTGGGATCTTCCCGGACCGGGGCACGAACCCGTGTCCCCTGCATCGGCAGGAGGACTCTCAACCACTGCGCCACCAGGGAAGCCCCGTACTATTTTTTATACACTAGTAAGAAAAAGAACTGTCTTATAAACTTGTGACATAATGCTTTCTTGTCACTTAGAATATTTTTAATTGAAATTTTTATTTTTAAAAAATTTATTTATTTTATTATTTTATTTTATTTATTTATTTTGGCTGCGTTGGGTCTTCGTTGCTGCGTGGAAGCTTTTCTCTGATTGCCGCGAGCAGGGGCTACTCTTCGTTGAGGTGTGTGGGCTTCACATTGTGGTGGCTTCTCTTGTTGAGGAGCATGGGCTCTAGGCACGTGGGCTTCAGTGGTTGTGGCACGTGGGCTTCAGTAGTTGTGGCCCATGGGCTCTAGAGTGCAGACTCAGTAGTTGTGGCGCACGGACTTAGTTGCTCCACGGCATGTGGGATCTTCCCGGACCAGGGCTCAAACCCATGTTCCCTGCGCTGGCAGGCAGATTCTTAACCACTGCACCACCAGGGAAGCCCCTAAAATTTTTATGTTTTAAAAAATATCCCTTTTAGATTTATTAGACATATGTGTTTGCTATCAGTCTTGCTCATTTGAAAAGAAAAAGGAAAATAGAAGCAAAATAAATTTGGTTAAAATATTCTTTAGATACATTCGCGTTCAGTCTGCAACATTCCTGATGACTTTTTTGTTTCACTCAATATCATCTTCAGTGACATGAGTATTAATAAAACCACATTTCTTAAAAGAATGTCCCAATGTTACCTCTGGGATGTTCTTCCCTTCCACTGAAACCAATCCAGGCTTGCTGAGTATGTGCAGAGCCAACTCCATCACCATACTGTTTGGGCAGTAAGCATAAGACACCTCCCAATTTCTTTTTAATAGATCATTATTGGAGTATAATTGCTTCACAATACTGTGTTAGTTTCTATTGTACACCAAAGTGAATCATCCATATGCATACGTATGTCCCCATATCCCCTCCCTCTTGAGCCTCCCTCGCATCCTCCCTATCCCACCCCTCTAGGTCATCTCAGAGCACGGAGCTGATCTCCCTGTGCTATGCTGTTGCTTCCCACTAGCTAACTATTTTACATTTGGTAGTGTATATATGTCTATGCTACTCTCACTTCGTCAAGGCTTCCCCCTCCCACCCCATGTCCTCAGGTCCATTCTCTATGTCTACATCTTTATTCCTCCCCTGCAACTAGGTCCATTAGTACAATTTTTTTTTTTAGATTCCATATATATGCATTAGCAAATGGTATTTGTTTTTCTCTTTCTGACTTACTTCACTCTGTATGACAGACTCCAGGTCCATCCACCTCACTACAAATAACTCAATTTTGTTTCTTTTTATGGCTGAGTAATATTCCATTGTATATATGTGCCACATCTTTATCCATTCATCTGTCAATGGACACTTAGGCTTCTTCCATATCCTGGCTATTGTAAATAGTGCTGCAGTGAACATTCTGGTACATGTCTCTTTTTGAATTGTGGTTTTCTCAGGGTATATACCCAGTAGTGGGATTGCTGGGTCATATGGTAGTTCTATTTTTAGTTTTTTAAGGAACCTCCATACTGTTTTCAATAGTGGTTGTATCAATTTACATTCCTGCCAACAGTGCAGGAGGGTTACCTTTTCACCACACCCCTTCCAACATTTATTGATTCTAGATTTTTTGATAATGGCCATTCTGACTGGCGTGAAGTGATGCCTCATTATAGTTTTGATTTGCATTTCCCTAATAATTAGTGATGTTGAGCATCTTTTCATGTGCCTCATGGCCATCTGTATGTCTTCCTTGGTGAAATGTCTATTTAGGTTTTCTGCCCATTTTTTATTTGGATTGTTTGTTTTTTGATATTGAGCTCCATGAGCTGTTTGTATATTTCGGAGATTAATCCTTTGTCCGTTGTTTCATTTGCAAATATTTTCTCCCATTCTGAGCGTTCTCTTTTCATCTTGTTTATGGTTTTTGTTGTGCAACAGCATTTAAGTCCCATTTGTTTATTTTTGTTTTTAATTCTGTTACTCTAGGAGGTGGGTCAAAACAGATCTTGCTGTGGTTTATGTCAAAGAGTATTTTTCCTGTGTTTTCCTCTAAGAGTTTTATAATGTCTAGTTTTACATTTAGGTCTTTAATCCATTTGGAGATTATTTTTGTGTATGGTGTTAGGTAGTGTTCTAATTTCATTCTTTTACATGTAGCTGTCCAGTTTTCCCAGAACCACTTATTGAAGAAATGTCTTTTCTTTGTTGTATATTCTTGCCTCCTTTGTCATAAATTAGGTGACCGTATGTGCATGGGTTTATCTCTGGGCATTCTATCCTGTACCATTGATCTATATTTCTGTTTTTGTGCCAGTACCATACTGTCTTGATTACTGTAGCTTTGTAGTATAAGCTGAAGTCAGGAAGCCTGATTCCTCCAGCTCCGTTTTTCGTTCTCAAGATTGCTTTGGCTATTCGGGGTCTTTTGTGTTTCCATACAAATTGTGAAATTTTTTGTTCTAGTTCTGTGAAAAATGCCAGTGGTAGTTTGATAGGGACTGCATTGAATCTGTAGATTGCTTTGGGTAGTAGAGTCATTTTCACAATGTTGATTCTTCCAATATAGGAACATGGTGTATTTCTCCATCTGTTTATGACATCTTTGATTTCTTTCATCAGTGTTTTATAGTTTTCTGAGTACAAGCCTTTCTCCTCCTTAGGCAGGTTTATTCCTAGGTATTTCATTCTTTTTGTTGCAACGGTAAATGGGAGTGTTTCCTTAATTTCTCTTTCTGATTTTCCGTTGGTGGTGTATAGGAATGCCAGAGATTTCTATGCATTAATTTTGTATCCTGCAACCTTACCAAATTCATTGATTAGTTCTAGTAATTTTCTGGTGGCATCTTTAGGATTCTCTATGTATAGTATCATGTCATCTGCAAGCAGTGACAGTTTTACTTCTTGTTTTCCAATATGTATTCCTTATATTTCTTTTTCTTCTCTGATTGCCATGGCTAGGACTTCCAAAACTATGTTGAATAAGAGTGGCGAGAGTGGACATCCTTGTCTTGTTCCTGATCTTAGAGGAAATGCTTTCAGTTTTTCACCATTGAGTATGATGCTTGCTGTTGGATTGTCATATATGGCCTTTATTATGTTGAGGTAGGTCCCCTCTATGCCCATTTTCTGGAGGGGTTTTATTATAAATGGGTGTTGAATTTTGTCAAAAGCGTTTTCTGCATCTATTGAGATGATCATATGGTTTTTATTCCTTAATTTGTTAATGTGGTGTATCACATTGATTGATTTGCATATATTGAAGAATCCTTGCATCCCTGCGATAAATCCCACTTGATCATGGTGTATGATCCTTTTAATGTGCTGTTGGATTCTGTTCACTAGTATTTTGTTCAGGATTTTTGCATCTATGTTCATCAGTGATATTGTTATATAATTTTCTTTTTTTGTGAGATCTTTTTCTGATTTTGGCATCAGGGTGATGGTGGCTTCATAGAATGAATTTGGAAGTGTTTCTCCCTCTACAATTTTTTGGAAGAGTTTAAGATGGATTGGTGTTAGGTCTTCTCTAAATGTTTGATAGAATTCGCCTGTGAAGCCATCTGGTCCTGGACTGTTGTTTGTTGGCAGATTTTTAATTACAGTTTCAATTTCATTACTTTAATAGGTCTGTTTATATTTTCTAATTCTTCCTGGCTCAGTCTTGGAAAATTGTACCTTCCCAAGAATTTGTCCACTTCTTTGTGGTTGTCCATTTTATTGGCATATAGTTGTTTGTAGTAGTCTCTTATAACCCTTTGTATTTCTGCGGTGTCAGTTGTGATTTCTCCTTTTTCATTTTTAATTTTATTGATTTGCTTCCGCTCCCTTTTTTTTTCTTGATGAGTCTGGCTAAGGGTTTATCAATTTTGCTTATCTTCTCAAAGAACCAGCTTTTAGTTTTATTGATCTTTGCTATTGTCTTCATTTCTATTTCATTTATTTCAGCTCTGATCCTTATGATTTCTTTCCTTCTACTGACTTTGGGTTTTCTTTGTTTTTCTTTCTCTAGTTGTTTTAAGTGTAGTGTTAGATTGTTTATTTGAGATTTTTCTTGTTTCTTGAGGTGAGATTGAATTGCTATAAACTTCCCTCTTTAGAACTGCTTTTGCTGCGTCCCATAGGTTTTGGGTCACTGTGTTTTTGTTGTCATTTGTTTCTGTGTATATATTTTTTTCTTCTTTGATTTCTTCAGTGATCTCTTGGTTTTTTAGTAGCACACTGTTTAGCCTCCATGTATTTGTGTCTTTTACAGTTTTTTTCCTGTAATTGATTTCCAATCTCATAGCGTTATGGTCAGAAAAGATGGTTGATACGATTTCAGTTTTCTTAAATTTTCTGAGGCTTGATTTGTGATGCAAGATGTGATCTATCCTGGAGAATGTTCTGTGTACACTTGAGAAGAAAGGGTATTCTCCCACTTTTGGGTGGAATGTTCTATAAATACCAATTAAATCTATCCGGTCTACTGTGTCATTTAAAGCTTTTGTTTACGTTATCTATTTTCTGTTTGGACGGTCTGTCCATTCGTGTAAGTGGGGTGTTAAAGTCCCCTACTATTATTGTGTTACTGTCGGTTTCTCCTTTCATGGTTGTTAGCATTTGCCTTATGTATTGAGGTGCACCTGTGCTGGGTGCATAAACATTTTTATAATTGTTATATCTTCTTCTTGGACTGATCCCTTGATCATTATGTAGAGACACCTCCCAGTTTTGAAGATGTTAAATATGAAAAATGTACATCTTAGACATGACAAAGTACAGTGGATTGCTTTTATGAGACTGTGACATGTAGTTTACATACTTCAGCAATTTATCTACGTGAATAATTTGATAAAAACAAATCCTTAAATTATAGAATCTTAACATCACTGCCTAGTGAGCTGGTGAGTCACTGTGAAAATTATTTGCAACAAAGTTAAAAGAATCTAGTTAAAACTGAGCTATTATTTTTTTTTTTTTTACAAAGAAGGCAAATATTTTAAACTCGCTGATCTTTTCTGTAATAATGTGTCTCTTAGTAGTATGTTACCTAATAGATATTTTTGGAAAAAAATAAAAAACAAGGCTTTTTTGTCCCTTCAAGTAAAGATAACATTTCAACACTGAGTGAGAAAGTGCTATAAAGAGAACATTTGAAAACAAATATTTCAAAACGTTACCACTATTGTGGGATTTTTTTTTCTTTTTGCTAAAAATATGTAACTTTGTCACCTACAAAAAAATGCTTAAAAAACTTGGAAACAATTTACTATCTTTTTCAGTCTTTCAGTTGAGTAATTGAGTGAATTTTCAACCCAGGTGTTAAAAAATATGAAAATGCAGCAGCTTCTGCTCAGTTTGAAAGGACGACTAATCAATATCAGGAGTAATAAAATTATGTAACCAAATGTTAATAAAAAGCTTATATAATTCATAGATTAGCTTATTTTTCTACAATTTTTAGTGAGAAGAAAGGCTTCTTATTTTGTTAATAAATTATTCAAAAAATGAATTTTACTCTCATTTTAAAATTAATTTCTATTTTTGTGTACATTTTACAATATATATGTTGGAAATTTATATTTATAATATATATTTATGTATATATAAAAATTTTAAGTAAATCTTTTAAAAAGCTGACCATATATTGGGAATATATTCTCAAGTCCCTTTTTTCTTAAGGCATGCACAATCTAAAATGTTTAGAAACCACTAGTCTGTTAACTTCTAACTGAAGCATGTTATAAAATTGCTAAATCAGACACAAGATGGTATTCCAGTACATCTGAGCTATTTTCTGTAGGGGAACAGATGAGAGGTATTGGAGAAAGGACTTGAATCAGTTAAGCAAGCAAAACAAATTATGAGAAAACTATAAGATGCAGGCAACAATGATAGCCTTCATTATTCTCTTCTTTTCCCTGGATGCAAATAAATCAGAAGATGACTTATCTTACATAAGCATTATTAGAGAAATTATCTTCTTCTAAGTTCATCAGTAGCTCATTCAATTTAGGCTTAAATATTGAGGGAAAGCTCGTGTTAATAGTTATTGATAACAGGGGTTCTCCCATCCTCCCTGCATCCTTCCTGTTATTGTAAGCTCCAGGACTGCAAGGAGTCCTGTCTTGTTTGCCCCCTTATCTCCAGCACCTGGCACAGTGAGCAGCACAGAATAGGGGCTCAACAAATACTTGTTGAGTTGAATTGACTTGCTCTGGAGAGATCTCATTCTCTTTGGTCAACCAAAGTTATAAGTGGTATTGAATCTTCAAACTTTCAACAGAGTTAAAAAAGAATAGTTGGAAAATTATATATAGTTTTGCTTAGCATGTCAGTGACCCTTCCATATGGAATTTAACCCTCTGTAGAGGTCTTTCTGTTTTCTTTTTTCCTTTCTCTTCCTTTCCTTCCTCCTCTTCTTTGAATCTCTGGGGAGTTTCCCTAGTAGATACATGGTGGTTGTCAGTGGTTGCCTATCTAGTTAGAGAAAAAAAAATCTTGCTTCTGTATTTTCTGAGAACAAGCCCTAGACAGTTGAGAAAGGCTGGTGAAGCAAGAGCCTAACATACAAACCAAACTATCAACCTATGATGATTAGGATGATTATTTTTAAGTCTTTGGATATGAGATGGTCATCTGTGTAGCTATAGCACTTGCAAATCAAAAGCTCAATTAAGTGAATAACCACACTGACAGTGACAAAGACTTTTCTAGGAAATACTAGTTCAGTTTCCATTTCTGGTATTTTTCCATTCCTTTAAATGTCTATTTTGGTTCATTGTTGATATCAGAAGTCCTGAAAGTACTTAATCATACTGTGCTATGAACAACTGAGTGTCATTTGTCAGAATAAATATTAAGAGATGGTTGCCAACATAGTGATTTAGTGCATCAGACAAATGCTGGCACCACTTAAGCTTGATAATAAGTTTTGACATACATTTTAACCTTTTACTTTAATAAGAAGATTAGAATCTAAGATTAATTATTCATTCTTACTGCTTCACTTTGCAAAAGTTCCATTTCTGAAAGTTTTTGCTTAATTATCAATTTTACTCATCTGTCCAAAGTGTTACACTGATAGGACACCAATGTAACTCCTAAATATACTTATAGTCATATGTTGAAAATATAAAATATTGTAGTGTAAGGTTCTTAGATTATTTGTGATCCCCAAAGATTCTTAAAATGCAGAGTTGTAACTTTTCCACAACTGACATTCAGCAAGCGCAGATGTTGTTTATAGATGAACAAACCACATGGAAAATGCCGTGTCTTAGATAGGAACAATGCATTTACAAGAGGTTTTTAGGTTGCCAGAAGCCTTATTAAATGAAAATAAAGCTTAAAGAGTAAAATGAGACAGGAGGCAAATTTAAAACACTGACAGCCACAGGCCCTGCACAATATAAGTTTGATTCGCAGTCTGGCTTGGCTCTTCTCAACAGCTAAATCTAAGAGACATATGACACACAGGATTCACAGATCCCATCATATAATGGCTTGTAACCTGGGCATCAGAAGCAGAACTTGCGGTGGCCCAAGAGAAAGTTCTTAGGTTCTTCTAAAGAGGAGAGTGGTTCACATAAAAGACAAATTTCTTACAAACATTCCTACATAAAATCACACAGTAGATTCTTATTTATTTAATTAGTTAGTTAGTTATAGATTTGCTCAATGAAAATCTAATGAAGGGCACTCTGGAACATAGATGCTTGGTGAGCATTAACATTCTTTTCTATGTATCAGTCTTTTAGGCTCCAAATATCTCTTTGCTCCATGCTTTCCATACATAAAAAATACTCTCTGGAATGGACTTGAGGACACGGGGAGGGGGAGGGGTAAGCTGGGATGAAGTGAGAGAGTGGCGTGGACATATATACACTACCAAATGTAAAATAGATAGCTAGTGGGAAGCAGCCACATAGCACAGGGAGATCAGCTTGGTGCTTTGTGACCACCTAGAAGGGTGGGATAGGGAGGGTGGGAGGGAGACGCAAGAGGGAGGAGATATGGGGATATATGTATATGTATAGCTGATTCACTTTGTTATACAGCAGAAACTAACACACCATTGTAAAGCAATTATACTCCAACAAAAATGTTAAAAAAAAAAATACTCTCTGATTTCTGTAGTGAGATAACCTCCAATCCTGTCCCGTCAGTGTATCCAGTTCAGAGCCAAGCTTTCTGGGTAGTGAGCAACAGTGGTTTGCCTAGTGAGCTATGACTACTCTGGTCCACTGCCTATAACCGCCAGACACACATTACCTGTACCCCACTCCCTCACCCATGATGTAAAGTGGTGGAACAGGAACAATGAATGCTCCCCTTTGGAAGGGAGAAAAATGTGAGACACCGGAAGTCATTGGTCTGAGCCACTGCTATCTGCTGGGTGATGTATTAGTGTTTTTGATTTTAGTCTACAGGACCTCTGTTAAAACTGAGACAGAATCTCAATTAAGTATCCTTTGCTACAAGTCAAACACAAGAGAGTAATAATAGGGTAAATTAATAATTTGACCTTTCTTTCTAGTCCCTCCCTCCAAAGTAATAGTTTTTTTTTTGGTTTTTTTTTGCGGTATGCGGGCCTCTCACTGTTGTGACCTCTCCCGTTGCAGAGCACAGGCTCCGGACGCACAGGCTCAGTGGCCATGGCTCATGGGCCTAGCCGCTCCATGGCATGTGGGATCTTCCCAGACCGGGGCATGAACCCGTGTCCCCTGCATCGGCAGGTGGACTCTCAACCACTGCGCCACCAGGGAAGCCCCTAAAGTAATAGTTTTGTGAGAATCTTTCCACATTTTTCTTCATGTCTTTATAGATGTATAGGGTTTTTTTTTCTGCTTTAAACAAAAATTGAGTCATTCTATCTATCTATCTTTTGTTTTTCTTTACCACTTGGCATAAACTTCATTCCACAACATACGTAATAGATCTAATTCATTTATTCCATAGCTACAAGTATTCCGTACTATGTATACACTAAGATTTATTTGACCCTTCTCTTATTTATAGGTCTTCAGTTTTTGTCCTATTTTCCTCCAAACAAAAATACAACATACTCACCAAAAGAAAAATATTCTTAAACATAAATATATACAAATGTATAGCGTGTAGTAGAATCTCACATGTGGCCTGTTGAATCAAAGGGTTTGAGGGTTTGAGCTTTTTCACTTTAATGTATTATGCAAGATTATTATCCAAACTGTAGTAATTCACACTCTTACGAGCATACCACATCATCACTAACAATGAATGCTATCCATCTTCTGTAATTTTTATCAATATAACAGGTGAGAAATGTTATCTCATTGCTTTAAACTGTATATCCTTGACTACGATCACCTTTTCCTATGTCTGATAGTTTTTACAAATAAGTATTATTAATTTATCTCAGCCTACCTTCAAATAATGTATAATGCAAGAACTTTACAACAGTAGGCTTCTATCTTCATATCTTCTGTGCTATTCCATTGCACATTTTACCTTCATACATATTACACGCCACACAATACATTATTACTACTTTTGCTTTAACTATCTTTTAAAGAAATTTAAAAATAGAAAACAAAATTTTCTATATTTCCCACATATTTTTCATTGCCAACACCCTTTATTCCTTTGTAGAGATCAAAGTTTCCACTGGGTATCATTTCACTTCTGTCTAAAGAAATTCCTTTAACATTTCCTATAGTGCAGGTGTGCTAGTGACAAATTTTCTCAGCTTTTATTTGTCTAAAAATGTCTAATTCACCTTTATTTTGCAGTATTTTTCGTGTTTATATGAAGTGACAGGTTTTTTTCTCCGTAGCATATTAAAGATATTATTCCATGGTCTTTGGGGTTGCATTGTTTCTGATGAGAGTCAGTGGATTTCTTATCTTGTTCTCCTATATGTAATGTCCTTTTTGCCCCCTTGATGTCTTCAAGATTTTTCTCCTTATCACTGATATTCATATTATATTATGATGTGCTTTGGTGTGATTTCCTTGGTGTTAATTCTGCTTAGTGTTTGTTGAACTTGGTAGATCTGTGGGGTTTTTTTGTTTTTGCCAAAACTGGAAAAATATTCAGACATTGTTCCTGTAAACCTTATTTTTCAGTTTTTTTTTCTCTTTTTGCTTCAGCTTGGATAGTTTCGATTGCTGTGTCTTCAAGTTTATTGCTTTTTCTGCTGCAGTGTCAAATCTGTTAAATCTATCCAGTTTTATTTATTTACTTATTTATTTTTAGCTGCATTGGATCTTTATTGCTGCGCGCAGGCTTTCTCTAGTTGTGGCGAGCAGGGGCTACTCTTTGTTGCGGTGCACAGGCTTCTCATTGTCGTAGCTTCTCTTGTTGCAGAGCATGGGCTCTAGGCGCGCAGGCTTCAATAGTTGCAGCATGTGGGCTCAGTAGTTGTGGCTCGCAGGCTCTAGAGCGCAGGCTCAGTAGTTGTGGCACACGGGCCTAGTTGCTCCGTGGCATCTGGGATCTCCCTGGACCAGGGCTCGAACCCATGTCCCCTGCATTGGCAGGTGGATTCTTAACCGCTGCACCACCAGGGAAGCCCCCTATCCAGTTAGTTTTAGATAAAATTTTTAAATGTTTATCATCTTTAGAAGTTCCATTTTTAATAGTTTCCTTTTCACTTGTTATCAGTTTTTCCTTTTAATCCTTGAGTGCATTTATAATAGTTGTAGTAAAGTCTTCGTCTGCTATTTCTTTCATCTTTGCTATTTCTGATTTTATTTCTATTGCCTGCTTATGAGTCACATTAATTGTGCTTTTTTGCCCATGTAGTAATTTTTTACTGAATCCTAGATATTGTAAATGTTACAGGATCTACAGAGGCTAAAATATTTGTTATCTGGTCCTATACAGAAAATATATTTGCTAACCTTGCCCTAGATATATAGAGTCGTGTTGAGTATAACTGCCAGTACATGGAGTACACAGCATGCAGTTGTCTTTTAAAATCCTACCCCACCCCCACCTTTCTTCTTTCTTTCTTTCTTTCTTTGCAGTTAATACATCAGTACTTTTTTTTTTTTTAATTAGGCAACAGTCAAGAATATAAGAGTGGAGAGCAAAATAAACAATGCCCTTTGTTCCCCACCCTCATCACAAACCCAAGAACTATCAAATTTAGTTTAGGGAGATTTTGGTCCTCTTATTATATCTATCAGTCCATCCAGACCATACTTTGATAATGACACCTTCTGTTGTTTGAATTTATGCAAAGTCCCAAGCAAACACAACTTTTAGCTGGGTCTACTGTTAACAGTTTCTAACGTCTACACCCACTTTCTATTCATTGTATTCACAAACATACGCCTTTCTTTGTGTGGGTACATTTGGGACCATGGTATACATATTGGTCTTTTTTACCATTGTTCATCTTGGAGTTCTTTCCATGTCAAAGTGTGTAAGCCTATCTCATATTTTTCTTAAACAACTTCATCACATCTATAACACAAATAGGCCACAATTCATGAACTAGTTTCATTTTAATGGACATTTTGTTTTGTAATTTTCCATTATCAACATGATATTGCAAGAAACATACTTTACATAGTTTATATACGCATTTCTGAACATTTGTGGCTATTTCATGGGATAAATTTTGGAAGTAGAATTTAAACATCAGAAAAAGTGCATGTTTACAATTTTTATTGAGATATAATTGACATATAACATTATATTTCTTTCAGGTGTACAACATAATTATTTGATATATGTGTATATTGTGAAATAATCATCACAGTGTCTAATTAATGTCCATCATTCCACAGAGTTACGATTTTGTTTTCTTGTGATGAGAACTATTAAGATTTTCTTAGCAACTTTTGAATATGTAATACAGTTTTTTTGTTTTTTGGGTTTTTTTTGTGGTACGCGGGCCTCTCACCAATGCGGCCCCTCCTGTTGCGGAGCACAGGCTCCGGACGCGCAGGCCCAGTGGCCATGGCCCACGGGCCCAGCAGCTCCGCGGCACGTGGGATCCCCTTGGACCGGGGCACGAACCTGCATCCCCCGCATCGGCAGGCAGACTCCCAACCACTGCGCCACCAGGGAAGCCCTGTAATACAGTATTATTAACTATAGTCACCATGCTGTATACATCCCCAGGACTTATTTATTTTATTTTATAACTGGAAGTTTGTACCTTTTGACCACCTTCACCAATTTCACCCACTCTCCATCCTCTGCCTTCAACAAACACCAGTCTGTTCTCTGTATTCACCAGTTTGGTGTTTGTTTGTTCGCTTTTTAGATTCCATGTATAAGTGAGATCATACAGCATTGTTTTTCTCTATCTGACTTATTTTATTTAGCATAATGCCCTCAAGGTCCATCCATGTTGCTGCAAATGGCGGTAATTCCTTCATTTTTATGGCTGACTAGTATTCCATCATATATATACACACAACTGATCCATTTGTCCATCAGTGGACGTTTAGTGTGTTTCCATATCTTGGCTATTGTAAATAGTGCTGCAGTGAATTTTGGGGTTTGGATACCTTTTCAAGTCATTGTCTTTGTTTTCTTCCCTGAAGGAGAATTGCTGGATCATATGGTAGCTCTAGTTTTAATTTTTTTGAGGCGGCTCCATACTGTTTTCCATAGTGACTGCACCAATTTACATTTTCGCCAACAGTGCACAAGGGTTCCCTTTTCTCCACATCCTCTCCAACACTTGTTATTTCTTGTTTTTTTAATAATAGTATTCTAACAGATGTGAGGTGATATCTCATTGTGGTTTTGACTTGCATTTCCCTTTTAATTAGTGATATGGAGCACCTTTTCATGTGCTTGTTGGCCATCTCTATATTATCTCTGGAAAAATGCCTATTCATATCCTCTGTCCAATTTTTTAATTGAGTTGTTTGTTTTTTTGCTATCGAGTTGTATGAGTTCTTTATATATTTTGGATATTAACCCCTTTCAAATATATGACTTGCAAATTTTTCTCCCATTCAGTAGGTTGCCTTTTCATTTTGTTGACAGTTTCCTTTGCTGTGTGGAAGCTTTTTTAGTTTGACATAGTCCCACCTGTTTACTTTTGCTTTTGTTGCCTTTGCTTTTGGTGTCAAAGCCAAAAAATCATTGCCAAGACCAATGTCAAAAGTTTACTGCCTGTATTTTCTTTTAGGAGTTTTATGGTTTCAGGTCTGATGTTCAAGCTTTAATCTGTTTTGAGTTAATTTTTTTTTTTTTTTTTTTTTTTTTTGCTGTACGCGGGCCTCTCACTTCTGCGGCCTCTCCCATTGCAGAGCACAGGCTCCAGATGTGCAGGCTCAGCGGCCATGGCTCATGGGACCAGCCGCTCCGCGGCATGTGGGATCCTCCTGGACCGGGGCACAAACCCGCATCCCCTGCATCGGCAGGCAGACTCTCAACCACTGCGCCACCAGGGAAGCCCTGAGTTAATTTTTGTGTAACGTGTAAGAGAGTGGTCTAGTTTCATTCTTTTGCATGTGTCTGTCCAGTTTTTCCTGCACTATCTATCAAAGAGACTGCTTTTTCCCCCTTGTGTATTCTCGGCTTCTTTGTCATAAACCTACCTATGTGTGGGCTTATTTCTGGGCTGTCTATTCTGTTCGGTTGATCTGTGTCTATTTTTATGCCAATGTCATACTCTTTGATTATGATAGCTTTGTAATATACTTTGAAATCAGGATGCATTGTGTCTCTAGCTTTTTATTCTTTCTCAAGATTGTTTTGGGTATCAAGGGTCTTTTGTGGTTCCATACAAATTTTAGTATTGTATGTTCTTTTTGTGAAAGAATGCCATTGGAATTTTGATAGCAATTGCATTGACTCTGTAGATTCTTTGGGTAGTATAGACATTTTAACAATATTAATTCTTCCAATCTATGAGCATGGACTATGTTTCAATTTGTGACTTCTTCAGCTTCTTTCATCAATGTCTTATAGTTTTCAGTGTACGGGTCTTTCACCTCCTTGGTTAAATTTATTCCTAAGTATTTTATTCTTTTTGATGCAATTGTAAATGGGATTGCTTTCTTATTTTCTCTTTCCAATAGTTTATTATTAGTGTATAGAAACCTCACTGATTTTTGTGTATTGATTTTATATTCTGAAACTTTACTAAATTTGTTTATTACTTCTCAGTTTCTTTGCTTTTTTTTTAGTTGAGCTTTTAGGGTTTTCTCTAATGGTATCATATCTGCAAATAATGATAGTTTTACTTCTTCCTTTCCAATTGGATGCATTTTATTTCTGTTTCTTGCCTAATTGCTCTAGCTAGGACTTCCAGTACTAGGCTGAATAAAAATGGCAAGAGTAGGCATCCCTGTCTCGTTCCTGATCTTAGGGGTAATACTTTCAGCTTTTCTCCACTGAATATTATGTTAGCTGTGGACTTGTCATGTATAGCCTTTATTATGTTGAGGTCTAGTCCCTCTGTTTCCACTTTGTTGAGAGTTTTTATCATAAATGGATGTTGAATTTTGTCAGATAACTTTTCTGCATCTATTGATATGATCATATGATTTTTATCCTTCTTTTTGTCCATATGGTGTAACACTTTGATTGATTTGTGGATGTTGAACCATCTTTGCACCCCTGGAATAAATCCCATTTGATTATGGTATATAATTCTTTTAAGGTATTGTTGGATTTGGTTTGCTAATATTTTGTTGAGTATTTGTACATCTATGTTCATCAGGAATATCGGCCTGTAATTTTCTTTTCTTGTAGTGGGCTTTTCTGGTTTTGATAGTGAGGTAATGCTGACCTTGTAAAATGAGTTTGGAAGGGTTCCCTTCTCTTCTATTTCTTGGGAAGATTTTGAGAAGGCATGATATTAGTTCTTCTTTAAGTGTTTGTTAGAATTCACCAGTGAAGCCATCAGGTCCTGGACTTTTATTGGTTGGGAAGATTTTGATTACTGATTCAATCTCCTTACTAGTAATAAGTCTGTTCAGGTTTTCTATTTCTTCATGATTCAGTCTTGGTACTTTGTATGTTTTTAGGAAATTATCCATTTCTTTTAGATTGTCCAATTTTTTGCATATAATTATTCATGGTAGTCTCTTATGACCCTTTGTATTTCTGTGGTATCAGTTGTAATGTCTCCTCTTTCATTTCTGATTTTATTTATTTGAGTTATCTCTCTCTTTTTTTTATTTGGTGAGTCTAGTTCATACCCCCTTTTAACTTTTTGTTTTGTTTACTTTTATTTTTCCTTTCTAATTGTCTATCTCCAGTCTTATTACTTCCCAACTCACTGACACTCTCATTTATATAATGTATCTTTCCAATTTGCATTCTGTGTGTTTATTCACATACTTATGAATTTATGATAAATATCTAACATTGTTATGTTTTTAAAAATTTAAATGAATGGTATTACTTTATAAATTTAATACTGTTTTCACATTTGTTTCCCTCTCAACATTGTGTTTTTATGATCGATTCATGTTGTTACAAGTAGCTTTGGTTCATTGTTTCAGCCTGTTGCATAACATTCCTTCAAAAGCATAATCCACATTTCCACATTCATTCTCATATTGATGGGCTTCTCAGTTGCTTCGAACTCCTTGCTGCCACAAATAATACCTTGAACATCCTCGTGTATGTCTCTTGTGCATGTATGTGGATGTTTCTCTAAGGTGTGCACCCAGAAATAGAAGTGCTGAGTCATAAGTGATGCACACACTCAAATGAACTAAGTACTACAAGATTGCTCTTTAAAATTGGCTGCACCAGTTGGCAGTCACATGAGTGGCATGTGAGGATATCCATTTCTCCTCATCTTTTTCAGAAACTTGTACTATCCAATTGTATTAGTTTCCTAATGCTTCTGCAATAAATTACTACAAGCTTGGTGGCTTAAAATAACACAGATTTTTACATTCTTAAGGTCAGAAGTCCAAAGCGGGTCATATTGAGCTAAAATCAGTTTGTTGGCAACGTTGCACTCTTTTCTAGAGACCCTAAGGGAGAATCCATTTTCTTGCCTTTCTCAGCTTCTAGAATCAACTCACATTCCTTGATTCACGGCTCCCTTCATCTTCAGAGATAACAATGGTCAGTCAAGTGTTTTTCATGTCACATCACCCTAAGTCTCCCTTTCCTGCCTCCCTCTTTTACATTTAAGGACCCCTGTGATTACATTATGCTCACTTGGATAATCTCCCTCTTTCAAAGTCCACTGATTAACAACTTTAATTCTACCTTCAACCTTAATTCTCTTTTGCCCTGTAACCTAATATATTCACAGGTTCTGGGGATTAAAATGTCAGGATCATTTTGGGGGGGGCGCATTTTTCTGCCTACCACACCAACTTTATAGTTCTTGCCAATTTGTAAAGCATCTCATTGTAGCTAAAATGTACCAAAAAATCTTATAAATTGATAAGAAAAAAATGAATAGAAAATGAGTAATGGATATAAATAGACAAGTCACAAAATGAAAAACCTGAAGTGTTAATAAATATATGGAGAGCTGCTCAACTTCACTCTTAATAATAGGAACGCAAGTTAAAACTACACTGAAACCACTTTTTTGTAACAATTTGAGATATTTTTGGTAACAGTTTGAGGTATATTGAGATATAGTTATTATACCACATAACTCATCCATGTAAAGTGTAGAAGTCAATGGTTTTAGTATATTCATAGAGTTGTGCAACCATCACTATAATCAATTTCAGACTGTTTTCATCACCTCCCAAAGAAACACTGTAAACTTTAGCTATCACCTCCAACCCTTCTAACCCTCCTGACCGGAGGCAACCACTAATCTATTTTCTGTGTCTGTAGATTTGCCTATTCTGGACATTTCATACAAATGGAATGATATAATATACGGTCTTTGGCAGCTGGCCTCTTTCACTTAGCATGTTTTCAAGGTTCATTTGTGTTGTAGCATGTATCACTAACTTTATTCCCTTTTTTGGTTAAATAATATTATTCCATTTTATTGATATACTTCATTTTGTTTAGCCATTCATCAATTGATGGACATTTTGGTTGTTTCTATCTTTTGGTGGAATGATGCTGTTATAAGCTTTCATGTACAAATTTATGTGTGGACATATGTTTTCATTTTCCTTGGGTATATTCCTAAGAGTGAAATTGCTTGGTCTAATATAACAACTCTATGTTTAAGTTTTTGAGAAATGTTCAATCTGTTTTCCAAGGTGGCTGCATCATTTAAAATTCCTACCATCAGCAGTGTATACAGGTTCTTCACCAAAACTTAATATCTGTCTTTTTATTATAGCCATCCCACTGTGTGTGAAGTGGTTATCTCTTTGTGGTTTTCACTTGCATGAGACCATTTTTTACCTGTCATATTAGCAAAGATCAAATTTTGAAAAAACACTGAGATGGAGAGTATATTGGGAGAAAACAGGCACTAACCAACATTGCTGGTGGGTTAGTGCAACCTCTAGGGAGGTATTTTGGCTATTTGGCTTATTTATTGATATCTTAAATGCACAAAACCTTTGACTTAACAATTCCTCTTCTAGCAATTTGAACTTGAGATACTTTTGCATATGGAAATGTGGAAAGTGATTTACGTACAGGACTTTTCACAATAGCATTGTTTGTACCAATATTAATTAGTATGGGACTGATTATGTAAATGGAATGCAGTGCTACACTTTAAAAGAATGAGGCAATTTCATATGTACTAATATGAATTTATCCCCAAGATATATTGATATGTGAAGAAAGATGGGGTACTGAGCAATGTTCCACTATGCTGTCATTTTATAAAAAAAAAAGAAAGAAAAATATATATTTGCCTGTGTATCCCTAGGATATCTCTGAAAGAATGCATAAGAAACCAAGAGTGATTTCCCCTGGAGAAGGGAATTAAGTAGCTGAGAAAGGGTGGGAGGTCATTTTTAAATAATATTTCTTTCTTTTTGTATTTTAAATTTTTGAACTATATGTATGCTGTAGTTATTTTATGAATAATTTTTACTTAAAATTTTCTGCATAAAGGTCTGGCATTACTTATGCTAATTCCAACTTTATCTTTTGTTATAAAAGAAATCTTTTTATTATGTTTTTTAATTGGAAAAAAAATCTTTTTATTATGTTTTCTAATTGGATATTGCTGGAACCAGGGGGCACTAATGATTCTTATATACAGATCTTATTCTGATAAATTATTATAACACACTTTTATAATAGTTAATCTTATTGGTTATCATAGTTTATCTTTTTTTTATATAAATGATTGTATCACCTAAAAATATGAAACCTTTGTCACTTCTAATTCTTATACTTCTTATTTTTTTAATTGTCTTATTGTGTTGGTTTGGTGGAGTTTTCCTTGACCCATTTCCCCTAACAGGTCAACCTTGAGTGGTTCACAGAATTATTCAAGCTTTCCATAAAACCTGAGTCTGAGGCTATGTGCTTCTTCTTCTCACAAGTAGTGAAACTCCAGTCCCAAAGGTCTGTAATTATTTCCTTCACCCCTGTGAATTATGCTTTAGCTCCTACTCAGTGCTTTTACTTTGGGCCTCTCTTCATTTCTGGCAAATGGAGTAGTTCTTTCTTACTTTTGGCTTGGCTATGTATTTTAAACAAATTATTTTAAAAATTCAGAATTTCAATGTATTTGGAGTTAGAGACAGCTTCTTATATCATCTGCTATATTATTATCAGGAAGTCTCCATCTGCTTTGGACAGAGTGTTTATGTTCCCCCCCAAATTCATATGTTGACGCCTTAATCTCCAGTGTGATGGTATTTGGAGGTAGGCCTTTGGGAAGTAATAGGTTTGGATGAGGTCATGTGTGTAGAGCTCCCATGATGGGATTGGTACCCTCATAAGGAGTTAAAGAAACCTAAGCTCTCTCTTCACATTGTGAGGAAATCAAGAAGACAGCTCTCACGGAACCTGACCATGCTTTCACCCTGATCTCAAACTTCCAGCCTCCAGAACTGTGAGAACTAAATATTGTTATTTAAGCCACCCAGTCTCTAGAATTCTTGTTATAGCAGCCCAAACTAACTAAGACACCATCTGACCACCACCCCTTTTTAATACCCATTTTTGTCCCTATTTCTTTTCCCAGTCATTCAAATATGGATATATCAATATTTGTCAGAAATTTTGACCCTCTTTGGTTCTCTTCATATTCTTTTTCCATTGGTGTATTAGTATTCTACTGCTGCATCACAAATTGCCACATAGGTAACAGTTTAAAACAATATATATTTATTATCTCAGAGTTTTGGTGGGTCAGGAGCCTGGGCATGGCTCAGCTGGGCTCTCTGCTCATAAAGCGTCTCACAAGGCTGCACTCATGGTGTTGACCAGGGCTGTGACATTATCTGAAGCATGCTATCCTCTTCCAAGCTCACAGGGTTGTTGGCAGAATTCATTTCCATGCAACGATAGAACTCTTGGTGGCTTGTTCCTTCAAGCCAGCAGAAGAATCTCTTTGAACGTGGGGAAGGCCTCAGTCCCTCTTTTAGAGGGCTCATCTGATAATCTCCCTTTTAACTGACTCAACACTAACTGATTTGGGACCTCAATGACACCCACAAAATACCTTCACCTTTGCCATATAAGGTAGCATAATTACAGGAGCGATATCCTACCACCACTACCATTTTCTGTTGGTTAGAAACAGGTCACAGGTTCCACACTCAAGAAAGGAGGATTATACAAAGGTATGAATACAAGAGAGTGAGAATCATGGGACTATCTTAGAAGTCTGCCTATCACACTTGGTAATCTTATACTTGAATACTATTTGAAATTCACTCTTTAGCAGGAATGAATCTCAAGTCTGTACCTTAACTTCCGTTTCTTTTTCAATAACCATTTCAGCCATCTAACGAGCATCTCTGCTTCTGTGGCCCATGAGCATTTCAAACTCGATACAGTAAACCTTGATCAATGATGTATCTAATTCTCACATAAGGAGATGATTGTCTGAGTTCATAATTTAAACTTAACCTTTAAAGTCATGAGTTTCCTCTGCACATACCCATTCCACAAGCTGATCTTTTTCACTTTGTTAGGGCTAGTGCATTAAAAGCTGAGTTTCATTGGCTAGGCACTCAGCTGGGCTTAACTACTAAGTCACTTGCTGTTATAGAGCACTGCCTCAGGCTTCAGCATCCTTAGAAATTACACGTCATGCTGCTCAACGGTCTCTCTAGAGTAGTCAAAACCACGCACACTATAAGGTGTTTGTTCTGTATTTTTAAAACCCGACTTCCCTCTACTTCTCTAAACCAACTATTTTTCAAGTTGTTCATGGGTTGCTTAATGCTATCACCATCCTCCAAACCATCCAGTCTTACAACTCTAAAGTAGTGGTGTGTGAACTTAAGTGGTGATATTTAAGAAAGGAAGGAATCTCCTGATTTATTATGCAAAGAAGCTTTTGCGAATGAGCATATGTGCATTCTTTTCCAGGAATGATGCCCTTAGCTTTCTTTAGATTTTCAAAGGCGTGCATAACTGAATAAAACTGACTTAGAGTTAATTTTGTTTTTTCTCTCTCCTTTTTAACTTTGGCTGGGTTGTGAATTTCTTTCAACATTAC
Source organism: Phocoena phocoena (assembly GCF_963924675.1). NCBI lineage: Eukaryota > Metazoa > Chordata > Mammalia > Artiodactyla > Phocoenidae > Phocoena > Phocoena phocoena. The sequence continues at coordinate 58,143,908 of NC_089219.1, read as the reverse complement.
CACCTTGATATTCTTAGTATTTCTGTCATCACTACCAGCATCCTAGTTCAGGTATTCATTGCCTTTGTATTATATACCTAATTACTCTTTTGCCAATTTAATCTTCCTAAAGCCCAAATTTGAACATGTGTTTAGCCAGTCAACCATTCATTCAGTTTACAGTGCCAATTGCTGAGAATACCAAGATGGGTAGATATTTCATATCCTCAATCTTTTCCCATTTTGGTGAAAAAAAAACAGATATAAAGATATTTTTAAACAACAGCATATGTGCAAGAGTAAGTTTTACTATGTGTATACTGCTATGGTAATAATCAGAAGAGGATCTAACTCATCCTGAGGGAATAAAAAACAGAGTCACAGGATGTGACACTCACGGTGGGTCTGGAAGGATGAATAGGAACTTTGCAGGTCCAAAGGAGCGTGGAAAGATCATCGATGGAGATGGATTGTATGGTTAGATGTAAGGAGTCAAAGTGTAGGTTGAGCTTGGGAAGGTTTGAATAATTTCTACGAATCCTAAAGATGCACGGGGTGGAGTGTGAGAAATGAGCTGACATGTAGGGTTGGTCAGATTGGAAGATTCTCATTTGTCTTTTGTGAGGACCCATGAAAGATTCAACCGTCCGTTCCATTAGTGGCAATTTGTTAAATGCCTGGTATGGGTTGGGCGTTATGATAGGCCCCACAGGAAAGACGTGATAAGAGACACAAATTGAAATTTTGTAAAAGAGTAGAACTTAAATGTTCTCACCAAAAAAAAAAAAAAAAGGTAAATATATGAGGTGATAGATATGTTAATTAACTTGATGCAGGGAAGAATCCTTTCACAATGTATGTGTATATCAAATCATCATGTTGTACACTTTAAATATCTTACAGTTTTGTTTCTCATCTATACCTCACTAACGCTGAGGGGAAAAAAAGAGATGTGTAGATAAGTAATCATAATAGAGTTTGATGAATTCTGTGAAAGTGGCCATCTTGTAAAATGGGGAGGCAGATCAGGGAAGCTTTTTGAAGGAAGATATATGAGCCCAGGGACTTCCCTGGTGGCGCAGTCGTTAAGACTCCACATTCCCAATGCAGGGGCCAGGGTTCAATCCCTGGTCAGGGAACTAGATCCCACAAGCATGCCGCAACTAAGAGTTCACATGCCACAACCAAGATCAGGTGCAACCAAATAAATAAATAAATAAACATTAAAAAAAAGAAAGTGTTATTAACAACTGCAGTGTATAATCATTGTACTTTAAAAAAAGAAAAGATATATGAGCCCAGTGTTTTGCACTTAGAAGGCACACATTGAAGTTCCTTGGATGATTACATGGACAAGAGACTGGCTGGCTGATATGACAGGGAGGGGTCTCCCAAGTAGAGGACAAAGGAATAAGCATGTTATGTTTAGGGAGAGAGAATTATCCTGAAGTATATGGAGAACTGTTGAAGAACTAAAAACATTGACCTAATTCTCCTTTTAAGTCTTGAAATAGAGAGGAGAGTGACCTGGAGGAAGGAGAGACTGGGTACTCTGTGAGTGGGGCAGAGATGCAGAGGAGAATATGGAATTAAGAGACATTTAGGAACAGATTCCAAAATAGGACTCAACCAGATTATGGAATGTCACATAGAGGAGGATTGTGAGTTCAGCTTTGGACAGGCTGAGTTTGAGGCAGTTTGGAGGTATGACGGAGGATGTCTAGTAGGCAACTGGCTATGTAAGCCTGGTACTTTGAAGAGAGATCTAGCCAAGACATATAGAAGGCATCAGCATGAAGGTGGTAATTGAAAACATGAAAGTACATGAGGTCATCCAGGGAGATTTTATAAAGTCCTTGGGAACCTTAGAAACACTAATTTTGAAAGAATGTGAGAAAAAAAAGGGATAGACAAGAAACTGTAAGAGGCTGGGGAAAAATCAGGAAGAGAAAGAGACCATGGAAACTGAGGGAGGAACTAACTTAAAAAGGCAAGGAACTGTCCAAAACGATAAGTTCTGCTTCAGAGGAGTGCATTTAGTCATTAAATTGATTTGTGAAATATATATTGGGAACATAGTCTGTGTCAGGTTCTAAACATTAAGAATAGAAGCAATTCTAAATATTAAGGATAGAAATTCAGAGTTTGGTGGCTTACATTTTGGTAGAGGAGTATTTATATAAGCAAATATGTACAATGAAATATTTAAGGTGTTTGATCAAAATTTCCGTAAGTTATACCAAAAAACACCAATGCAAGAGAGACCAGTTCTACCTGTGGAGGGCAGGGGAAATGGAAAGGATTCATATAGAAGGTGACATATGCGAAAGTATTAATTGGATCTGGCAATTACCTGCGTAAGAGGAATTCTTTAGAGGTAAGGAAAAAGGTCAAATTGTAGTTGGTAAGGAGTAAATGAGAAATAAATAAATAAGAAATGTAAGTTATCCTTTCAAGAAATTTGGCCCTGAATACAAAGGGGTAATTTCAGGTTCTGTCTCATTCTCTCTCAGCTTCTGCTTCTGGTGACTTCTGTCTGTATGTCTGTATTGATCATGTTTTTATTTATATATTTATTTATTTATTATTGAAGTATAGTTGATTTACAATATTGTGTTAGTTTCAGGTGTACAGCAAAGTGATTCAGATATATATATATATATTTATGTATATATATACATATCATACCATTCTTTATTCTTTCATACCGTATCTTTATCCATTTATCTGTTGATGGATACTTAGATTGCTTCCATGTCTTGGCTATTGTAAATAGTGCTGCTGTGGACATTGGGATGCATATCTTTTCGAATTAGAGTTTTTGTCTTTTCCAGATATATGCCCAGGAGTGAGATTTCTGGATCACATGGTAATTCTATTTTTAGTTTTTTAAGGAAACTTCATACTGTTTTCCATAGTGGCTGCACCAATTTACATTCCCACTAACAGTGTAGGAGGGTTCCCTTCTCTCCACACCCTCTCCAGCATTTATTATTTGTAAACTTTTTGAAGATAGCCATTCTGATGCCTCACTGTAGTTTTGATTTGCATTTCTCTAATAATTAGCGATGTTGAGCATCTTTTCATGTGCCTGTCGGCCATCTGTATGTCTTCTTTGGGGAAATGTCTATTTAGGTCTTCTGCTCATTTTCTTTTTTTTTTTTTTTTTTTGCGGTACACGGGCCTCTCACTGTTGTGGCCTCTCCCGTCGCAGAGCACAGGCTCCGAACGCGCAGGCTCAGCGGCCATGGCTCACGGGCCCAGCCGCTCCGCGCATGTGGGATCTTCCCGGACTGGGGCACGAACCAGCGTCCCCTGCATCGGCAGGCGGACTCTCAACCACTGCGCCACCAGGGAAGCCGCTGTTCGGCTTTTTGATATTGAGTTGTATGAGCTGTTTGTATATTTTGGAAATTAAGCCCTTTTTGGTTGCATCATTTGCAAATATTTTCTCCCAGTCTGTAGTTTGTCTTTTCATTTTGTTTATGGTTTCCTTTGCTGTGCAAAAGCTTTTTTATAAGTTTGATGATCATGTTTTTTACTTTCTGTGTTTTACGATGCTTTGACATTTTGGGGCCTTGCAGACCTGGGGAGAGACCTCCCCTCCCAGGACTAGCTAATTCCTAAGATAGTAAACAATTTGCTTTCAAACACTCTTCATATACAGATCAACTGTCTTAGTCAGCTCCAGTTGCTATAACAAAATGCCATAAACTGGATGACTTAAACAACAGACATCTACTTCTCAGAGTTCTGGAGACTGGGAAAGTCAAAGTCAAGGTGCCAGCAGATTTGTTCCTGGTGAGAGATCTCTTCCCAGCTTGCGTATGGCTGCCTTCTTGCTGTGTGCTCACATGGCCTTTCCTCCGTGCACTCTCATGGAGAGAGATTTCTCACTCTCTTCCTCTTCTTACAAGGACACTAATCCCATCAGGAGGGTCCTACCCTCATGACTTAATCTAAGCCTAATTACTTCCCCAGATCCTCACCTCCAAATACTATCACACTGGGAACTGGGGCATCAACATATGAATTTCGGGGGGACACAAACATTCAGTCCATAACACCAACTAACCTAAAGTCCATATCCCTGAACACCTCCTTTATACAATTTCCATGCATCAAGTGAGTATTTCCCATTCCTCAGACCACCCCACGTCCGAGTACCAGACGACTAAAGACTACCTTTATAGCCCAGAGTCCACTGGGATTATTCAAACTACCCAATCCTAAACTTGCTCAAACTTGCCTGCTCTGCCCTGTTCATTCCTTCCCATGAAAACCCCCCAAAAGGCTGTAGGACATGTTCTCCCCTCAGTCTTTCTGCCTCCTGACCAATCCTGGAACTTCCCTATGTGGCCCTGCACAGTGTGGTGTGCCCCCTTCTCTTGGAACTGTGAGTAATAAAGCTCACAGTTTCTACAGTGAGGTATCACCTCACACCGGTCAGAATGGCCATCATCAGAAAATCTACAAACAACAAATGCTGGAGAGGGTGTGGAGAAAAGGGAACCCTCTTTCACTGTTGGTGGGAATGTAAATTGATACAGCCACTATGGAGAACAGTATGGAGGTTCCTTAAAAAACTAAAAATAGAACTACCATATGACCCAGCAATCCCACTACTGGGCATATACCCTGAGAAAACCATAATTCAAAAAGAGTCATGTACCACAATGTCCATTGCAGCTGTATTTACAATAGCCAGGACATGGAAGCCACCTAAGTGTCCATCTACAGATGAATGGATAAAGAAGATGTGGCACATATATACAATGGAATATTACTCAGCCATAAAAAGAAACGAAATTGAGTTATTTGTAATGAGGTGGATGGACCTAGAGTCTGTCATACAGAGTGAAGTAAGTCAGAAAGAGAAAAATAAATACCGTATGCTAACACATATATATGGAATCTAAAAAAAAAAAAAAAAAAATGGTTCTGACCCTAGGGGCAGGACAGGCAGGAGTAAAGACACACATGTAGAGAATGGACTTCAGGACACGGGAAGGGGGAAGGGTAAGCTGGGACGACATGAGAGAGTGGCATGGACATATATACGCCACCAAATGTAAAATAGATAGCTAGTGGGAAGCAGCCGCATAGCACAGGGAGATCAGCTCGGTGCTTTGTGACCACCTAGAGGGGTGGGATAGGGAAGGTGGGAGGGAGACTCAAGAGGGAGGAGATATGGGGATATATGTATATGTATAGCTGATTCACTTTGTTATAAAGCAGAAACTAATACAGCATTGTAAAGCAATTATACTCCAATAAAGATGTTAAAAAAAAAAACAAACCCCGCACAGTTTCCTTTCCATGTCATCACTCAGTCATCTCTATAAAATAAATCCCAAGTACAATCAAGACAATGTCTCGGATTTAATATTACTAATGGGAGAAGTTGTGATTAAATTTGTTTGTCACTGTATTATTAGTTCTTTAAGGCAGCTATAAAGAATTACCACAGGGGCTTCCCTGGTGGCACAGTGGTTGAGAGTCCGCCTGCCGATGCAGGGGACACAGGTTCGTGCCCCAGTCCGGGAAGATCCCACATGCCGCGGAGCGGCTAGGCCCGTAAGCCATGGCTGCTGAGCCTGCGCGTCTGGAGCCTGTGCTCCGCAACAGGAGAGGCCACAACAGTGAGAGGCCCGCATAACACACACACACACACAAAAGAATTACCACAAACTAGGTGACCTAAATGATGGAAATTTATTCTCTCACAGTTCTGGAGGCAAGAAGTCTGAAATCAAGGTGGACCATGCTCCCTCTGAAGGCTTTAGGGAAGAATCCTTCTTTGCCTCTTCCTAGCTTCTGGTGGCTCCCAGCAGTCCTTGGAATTCCATGGCTGTAGCAGCATCCAATCTCTGCCTATTTCTTCACATGAGGTGTTCTTATGAGGACACCAGTCATTAGATTTAGTGCCCACCCTAATCCGGTATGACTTTATCTTAACTTAGTTAATTATATCTGCAGAGACCTTTTCCCCAAATAAAGTCATATTCTGAGGTTCTGGATAGACATGAATTTTGGAGACATTATTGAATCTAGCACAGTCACTCTCCAAACTGGTATGAGGCAGAGTTCTCACATTAGGCTGCTCACATAGAGAGCTTATGCTGCCGGCTGTGCTTACATGCAACAACCCAGCTTCAAGATGGAGTTTCCTATCTAATTGAAACATACACAGATTCAGAGGAGGAATTGTTGAAAATAAATGCCTTCGAAACATTGATTCTTGGGACTTCCCTGGTGGTCCAGTGGTTAAGACTCCACGCTTCCAATGCAGGGGGCATGGGTTCAATCCCTGGTCAGGGAACTAAGATCCCACATGCCAAAAAAATAAATTAAAAAAAAAATGATTCTCTAGAGAACATATATTTAAGGCTTACTTGTTCCCAGGCATACACTCCTGCCTGTGGGAGAAAGTTAAGATTGGTGATGGGGCTCCTTGTTGAAGAGGCAGTACTACTGGTTCCAAGAGACACCTGAGCACAGCTCAGTGGACCAGCCCGTGTGTCCCAACAGTGGGACTCTCTGAGAAAGTCAGCTTCTGAAAAACTGATTCTGGTTACCTCTTCCCATCCAAACCTGGCTGGCAAGAGGCCAGGGAAGACCATGAGAATTTGCAGGAGCAAGACCTGGAAGTAAAGTCTAGGTATGTGAGCTTGGCATTTGGACTCTTTCCTTTTAGAGATGCCAGACAAATGTGTGACTGAGAAGCTCCTTGAGAAGTCCCAGGAGTTGCAGGGACAAAAAAATGGATCTCAGAAAATGTTCCCTGGTAAACTCTACAGGCATTCAGTTGGGATCCTGAAGGGCTTCAGCCTATGAGTCAATGGGAGTAGGAAATAGGCTTCACAAGAACTCCAGCCTAGCTTTGCATTATTTTAATCCCAGATTGCATTAAGATGATCTACCTCTCGCCAAACATCCTGCCAAAAGTAAAAGTCAACCCAGGGCCCCAAATTGCCTTCATATTTCTTCATGTACAATGTCTAGAATTCAATAAAAAAGAATGAAGCCTACCAAAATAATAATTAACCTAAACCAGAAAGAAAATATGAACAGAGCCACAGGAGATACAAATGTTGGGGTTTTTAGACATGATTTTAAAATAACTATGAGAATGTGTTTAAGAAATTAAAGAACAAGATGAATAATTTTGTCAGAGAACTGAAAACTATAAAAATGAATCAAATGGAAGTTCTAGAACTGAAAAATAAAAAGTAAGCACTGAATACATTGATTTAATAGTAGATTCGATGCAGCTAAAGAGAAAATAAAATTGGATATATGTCAGAGTCAAATATCCAGACTGAAGCAGGGAGAGACAAAAGAGGTAAGTGACACGTAGAACACAGTAAAAAGGTCTAACATACATGGAGCTGGAGTCCATTGAGAGAGAAGAAGGCAGAGGACAGAATCCAGGCTATATAAAGAGCTTCTAGCAGCAGACAACTCAAAAGAAAGATGGGCAAGAGACTTGAAGGCACTTCTACAGAAGAGGGGTTATGGGCTGAATTATGCACCCCCTCCCCCAATTCATATGTTGAAGTCTTAACCCCTAGTACCACAGAATGTGACCGTATTTGGAGATAGACTCTTTAAAGGAGGAAGTAAGTTAAAATGAGGTCATTAGGATGGACCCTAATCCAATTTGACTAGTGTCCTTATAAGAAGAAATTAGGACACAGACATACACAGAGGGATAACCACGTGAAGACAGGTAGAACATAGCCATCTACAAGTCAAAGAGAGAAGAAAGCCTCAGAAGAAAGCAACCCTGCTAACACTTTGATCTCAAACTTCTAGCCTCCAAAATTGTGAGAAAATAAGTTTATGTTGTTTAAGCCGCCTAGTCTGTGATACTTTGTTATGGCAGCCCCAGCCAGCTGTTGCAGAAAGTATTCATAAGGCCAGTTAATACACGAAAAGGTGTTCAACCTCACTAATCATCAGGGAAATGCACATTAAAAACACTAGGCTACCACCACACCCACCTGAATGGCTAAAATTTAAACATCTGACAGTGCCAAAAGTGTTAACTATTGCTATAGTTGTCGACTCAGTTTACAGATATCTGTAAAACATTGTCCCAGGCACTGTACTAGAGAAAGGGACTCTAAACAAGGTAGACACTTTTCTTACCCTCCTTGAACTTGTGGTCTGGGAGGGAAGACAGACAGCTAAATTAGCTAACAAATAATATGTGCTAAGTGCAATGATTGTGAAAGTGTGGGATGCCTTGGGACACACAGCAAGAATATCTAGCCTAATATGGGAGTAAAATCAGTGGCAATTAAGAAGAGGAGTAAGCATTGCAGGGCTCTTCTAATGAGAGTCAGACTGAGATTCGTGGGCTCCACAGGCAGCCTAATAACTGGTGTTCCTTCAGGGAGATGATTTTCAAATAGATATTCAACATTTATTCAAAGATGAAGCTGAATCTCTTTGGGGGAAGAGCAGAGAAGGACCTCAGGGTCTGCCTCAGCCTGTCCCCTAGTATTCACAGAAATCCTGCTCTGGCCATAGACTCATCAAAACAGAAGCCTGCAATCAAGCCTGGCTTCATGGATGTGGGACCTGTAAGGATGCACAGGTCCCAAGCTTAAAAGAGTCTTGCGCTTGGTTTAATGCTCTGCTGTCCCCAATTTTTGAAATTCTTAATAATTTTTGAACAAGGAGCTCCAATTCATTTTTCACTGGGCCCCTTAATTTATGTAGCTGGCTTGGCCTGTAACTAACAACACTTGAGATCCTTAAACAGTAGTTTAGCATTCTCCTTGGGAGTTTTATATGGCCAGGATTATTGTGAATACAGACTCTCTGTCTGTATAATTCTGGGTCCACTCCAGACCTCCTGAATCAGAATCTCCATTTTAGAAGTTCCCTGGCAATTTAGTGCACATTAAAGTGGGAGAAGTGTTCATTGATAACACTTCTTCTCCCCTAGGAGCTGAGGTTGGAACTAACTCCACCCCTGACTCCTGGGCATGTGACTTGGCCTGGCCAATGAAAGCATTGCACTCCCTAGCAACAGTGATTAATTAGCTTAGAGATAAGTATGTGATGTGGGTTATTCCAAGCACCTTAATTGTTGGAATTTGTGTAGGAGCTGCTCAGCTGAGACCATCTCTTTTTCCCTGGGACTGCTAGCAGTAAGAGTGACCTGATGGTGGACACCATATGAAGCTTGAAAATAAGCCAACAGTGTAGAAGGACAAGCCAAGAGATGGGGGAAAACAAAGTCTTGATGCCATTGCCTTAGCTCCTGGATCAAGAGGTACTTAAAGTTAAATCTACCCTTGGATTTTTTTTTTAACCTGATGCAATAAACTCTTATTTTCATTTAAGTTCATTTGAATCAGGTTTTCTACTCTTTGGTACCAAAAGAGCCCTGATGGATAAACCCCTCTCTGTTTAATTTTATATAAGGTGACCCTCAGAGCTAGAGAGATGTTTTGCTGCAGTTGTGTGTACTCACCAAGAGATGCACTTTTTAAAAAAAACTTTATTTGTTGATTGATTTTTTTGGCTGTGTTGGGTCTTTGTTGCTGCATGCGGGCTTTCTCTAGTTGCGGTGAACAGGTGCTACTCTTTGTTGCGGTGTGCGTGCTTCTCATTGCTGTGGCTTCTCTTGTTGCAGAGCATGGGCTCTAGGCACGTGGGCTTCAGTAGTTGTGGCATGAAGGCTCAGTAGTTGTAGCTCTCGGGTTCAGTAGTTGTGGCTTGCGGGCTCTAGAGCGCAGGGTTAGTAGTTGTGGCACACAGGCTTAGTTGCTCCACGGCATGTGGGATCTTCCCGGACCAGGGATTGAACCCGTGTCCCCTGCGTTGGCAGGCAGATTCTTAACCACTGCTCCACTAGGGAAGTCCCAATAGATGCACTTTTTGCTTGAACTATCCAGTCTAGTAATCAAGTTGCAGAAATTCACCTGATAATTACGAAACTTCTACTTTGTTTACTTTAAATGACACCAGTCCTGGATCAAAAATATTTTTTCTTTGTGCTTTTCTGCTGTTTCAAAACATGCTATTCAGTTTTAGCTATTAATGGAGGACCAGTCAATTCCAATGTGTAATAACAGGTTTCCTTCTGGGGTGTAACTTCCTTAGGTGGTTCACTGAGCAAACAATGCTAAGAATGAAAAGGTCCTCTTTCCCCATCAGGAATCTATGGCTAAAAGCACTTCTCTAACCAAAGCCTGCCCTTCTCCCCATGTTCACTATCTCCTCTAATTGCAGCTTAAGTTCCATTATCTCAAGGGAGTGATTAATCAAGCTTTTTCTTTAATACAACATCAGTCCTTTTTCCTTCAAAGCATACTAAACTATGTTTTACTTGTCTCTGACTTGTCTACTAGCCTAAAGGTTATAAAGTTTCTTAAGGTTACAAATCTAACTCGAATATAGAACATGAGAGCTGGAAAGGACTGAAAGATTCTTTAGCTGAATCCTTTTACTTTCTCTGTCTCACTGTCTCTTCCCCTCTGCTTCTCTCTCTCTCTATTTGCAAGACAGGAATAAAGATGTAGACATAGAGAATGGACTTGAGGACACAGGGTGGGAGGGGGAAGCCGGGGCAAAGTGAGAGTAGTAACGACATACATACACTACCCAATGAAAAACAGATAGCTAGTGGGAAGCAGCTGCATAGCACAGGGAGATCAGCTCGGTGCTTTGTGACCACCTAGAGGGGTGGGATAGGGAGGGTGGGAGGGAGGCTCAAGAGGGAGGGGATATGGGAACATGTGTATGCATATGGCTGATTCACTTTGGTGTACAACAGAAACTAACACAGCACTGTGAAGCAATTATACTCCAATAAATATCTATTAAAAGAAAATTATAGGGCTTCCCTGGTGGCGCAGTGGTTATGAATCCGCCTGCCGATGCAGGAGACACAGGTTTGAGCCCTGGTCCGGGAAGATCCCACATGCCGCGGAGCAACTAAGTCCATGCACCACAACTACTGAGCTTGCTCTCTAGAGCCCGTGAACCACAACTACTGAGCCCGCAAGCCACAACTACCAAAGCCCGTGCACCTAGAGCCCGTGCTCCCAATAAGAGAAGCCACCGCAGTGACAAGCTTGCGCACCACAACGAAGGATAGCCCCTGCTCGCCGCAACCAGAGAAAAGCCCATGTGCAGCAACGAAGACCCAATGCAGCCAAACATAAAATAAAATAAAATAAGTTTAAAAGAAAAAAAAGGAAATTATAGATACGACCAAAGCCCACCCTATCCTTCCCTTCCTCCCTCCCGCCTAGAGGTTAGCTCTACGGTGAAGCTGGTATACATCAATCCAGTATATGTTTTTGTACTTTTATGATGTATTTTAGTGTCTGAAAATTTGTATAAAGGGAATCAGATTGACATATCCTCTTGCAGTGTGCTTTTTTCCCCACTCACTCATATTCTTGAATTTATCCCTGTCGATAATGTGGATCAGGTCTGGGACAAGCTTGCATGTGAGCACAAGGAAGCATGTATACAGCTGCTCATTGCAGCACTATTTGTGATGGTGAAAAAGTTGAAACTACCCCATGTAGGGGAATGGATGAGCTGAGGTTTATTCATATAATGGAATGCCAATCCATAATTAAAACAAGTAACTTCTGTATTTTACATGGTCCAGAGAGGTTATGTGAAATGGCAAATGTCACTCAGTTGAACAGTGGGAAACCTGAGCCTGAATCCAGAACCCCTGGGTCTAACCTAGGGCTCTTTTTAAAAATTTTTTAATATCTACTCTTTTGTGTGTAAGTTTTTTTTTAATAAATTTATTTATTTTTATTTTTGCCTGCATTGGGTCCTCGTTGCTGCGTGCAGGCTTTTCTCTAGTTGTGGCAAGCAGGGGCTACTCTTCACTGCGGTGCACGGGCTTCACACTGCGGTGGCTTCTCTTGTTGCAGAGCACAGACTCTAGGCGCGTGGGCTTCAGTAGTTGTGGCACTCGGGCTCAATAGTTGTGGCTCGCAGGCTCAGTATTTGTGGCTCGTGGGCTCTAGAGCACAGGCTCAGTAGTTGTGGCGCACGGGCTTAGTTGCTCCTCAGCATGTGAGATCTTCCCCGAGCAGGGCTCAAACCGGTGTCCCCTGCATTGGCAAGCGGATTCTTAACCACTGTACCACCAGGGAAGCCCATAGGACTCTTTTTAAATTAATCTTATATTTTTAAATAATTTCAAACTTACAGGAAAACCATGAAAATAACACAAAGAATTCACATATACCTTTACTGGATATTTTTAACGTGTCACTTTTGTTTTGTCATCTCTCTCCTATCTCTCTTGAGACACAATTTCTTCACTAAGCCATCTGAGAGAGATTGCTTGCATGTATTATTGCCCTTTAGCTAAAATACTCCAACGTGTTTTCATATAAGTATTTTTTTAAATATTCACAGTGCAGGTATCAAATAAATTTTAACATTGATACAGCATTTTAAAAATAAACTGCAGCTCATATTAAAATTCTGCTGAATGTCCCAATAATAGTCTTGATAGTAAATTGCCCCTCATACTTGCCCTGGGCATAGGATTCAGTCCAGAATCACGTGTCGGTTTTAGTGGTCAAGCCTAGTTTTCAAATGATTTATTATTGCTGCATCTGAACATGCTTCACAGGTGTGCTTTTTGTAATTGCTCTATTACACACACCTGCTGACTGTAATATACTCTTGGTATAATTACTATGTTCTTGGTGCTGTGTACAGTATTACTACCAAGAAGAAAACTCCAGTCTTGCGTAGCAAATGTTAATTTTAAAGAAACAATTTAAACCACAGCTGAGAAATTCACAGTAGAGCACAGTGCTGAGTTAGGCATATGGTGGGAGTGAGTGACCTTTGTTCAAACTCTTACAAGCTGGGTGACCCTGGCACAATGCAACAGCTCTCTGACTCAGTTTCCTCAGCTGCAAAGTGGTGATGATAATACCTCACAAGTTGTTGGGAAGTTAAACAATGTTTGGGAATAGCCCCATATGAATTCATAGAACTCATTTAGAGCAGATCGGGTTTGTTTTTAGTTTGTGCACTGAGATTTAGTTTCTGTCAAGTTTGTGTTAATGGTTATGACACCTAGTAGCCCTTAAGCCTATTCACAGCAGAAGTGGGCGGTGACACTTAAGTCATTTCTTCCCCAGTTTATGACAAGGTTACCTGGTTTCTGCACAAACACAGATAAGGTGCTTTCTCTTTTACACATTATACCACATAAAACTTGGTATTTGGGGCTGCCCTGGTGGCGCAGTGGTTGAGAGTCCACCTGCCGATGCAGGTGACACGGGTTCGTGCCCCGGTCCCGGGAAGATCCCACATGCCGCGGAGTGGCTGGGCCTGTGAGCCATGGCCGCTGAGCCTGTGCGTCCAGAGCCTGTGCTCCGCAACTGGGGAGGCCACAACAGTGAGAGGCCCGCGAACCGCAAAAAAAAAAAAAACAACTTGGTACTGCGCAAAAGATTTTTCTTTATGTAGTCATAGAAAAGGAAATTTTCATCAGTTAGTTTGAACATCTTGGTTAGCCATACTTTATTAACATTCTAAAACTCAGTCACATAATTTAAAGGTATTTTCCTCTTCTCAAATAGCGTGCAATGTCTTTATTGAGGCACAATTGTTTGAGATGGAAAGAGGACAGTTATAAACATTTATATAAACAAAAACATTAGAATTTCATTTCTAATTTTAGTCTTCCAAATAGGAAGTACAATGAATTGATAATGCAATCCAGTGGTCCCCTCACAGGCTTTTAAAATTTATGGTGTTTTTTAAGCTGAATTGCATTTATGGCCAATTCTTCTGTCTGTAATTGCAAAGAGGTTGATCCAGGAAGAAGTTGTCAGGATGGCTTGAGGTTTAACTCCAGTTTACTAAAAATTTACTGAAAACAACACCGAATATATGTGTGTGCAGTAGTCCCTATTCAATTTCAGGTAAATTAGTGCACGAGATAAAGACCACTATTGCTAATCATTATTAAAACTATATAGATTCTGGGAGCAAAATACAAAGCTGTAACTCTGGAGGGTTGTATTAGGACTCTCAATTACAAATAACGGAAATACAGCTCTAAGTAGTTTATGCAAAAAGATGGCTGTATGATAAAGTTTTCTCTTATACTGTAGGTCACGAATGTAATTGAACCTTGTTAACGATTAAAACCAGGGACTGTGATACATTTGGGGTTCTCATTCCACCTCTCCTCTTTGCCCTTTTCTGTTCATCTGTTTATTCTTCTTGCTCTCTGCAAACCATCCTCCTTTTTAAATTCTGGTCATGTGAGAAAAAGACATGACTAACAACAGCTTCTGAACTCTGCATCTAAACTTCTATCACTGGAGAGACTGTTTCTCCAGAATTTCTGGGGAAGGCCTTTCATTGGTCCAGCTTAGGTCAAGTGTGAACCTCTAGCCCAATTGTTATAACCAGAGTCAAGTCCTAGGAGGGCATTTGGTTGGCCTGCCTTGGATTAGGGTACCCCACAATAATCAACTACAGTCTGCTGACCAGTGTGACACTGAAGGAACATGTGGAAGGGAGGAAAGGGGCAGTTCCCAGAGAGGGGGAACTGGGCAGACGATAGACGGCCACCATAAGGGTGTACTCCATCCTTTCTTAGGAAAATTAGTTTCTGATTACTTATTGCATCCATAATGATTAACTCATATACAAATATCTAGACTACCAATAACAGTGAGTTAAAAATATTAGCCTCACCTAAAAATAGAGGTAAGTTCTCCAGGGCAGCCCCTCAAAATCATCAGGGACGTGGGCTCCTTCCATCTTTCTGCCCACCGTCCTCAGTGTGTGGCTTCTTCTATCCTTCAGGTCGTCTCACAGTCCCAGATGGCTGCTGGAGCTCTAGCTGTCATGTCTACTTTCCAGTCATCAGGAAGAAGGAAGGGGGAGGAAAGGAGAAGAGGTTTCTCCATGTGTCTGTCTTCCCTTTTTAACAGACTTCCTGGAAATCCCTCTAAAAACTTCTATGTAAATCTCATTGGACAGAACTCAATCACATGGCCACACGTAGTCGTAAGGGAGGCTGGAAAATGGCTTTTAGTGGTTCAATAATAGAGAGGTCCTGATAGTAAGTAAGAATGTGAGAATGGATGCTGAAGAGACAACTAGAAGACTCTACCACATTTACGGTGAGCCAGACACTGGTAAACAAGAACGAGGTGGGTGTGATTTATAAACAGTTAACTATAGCCAGTCCCTAAGGAGGCACAAGATGAGGGGGCGAGTCCAGTGCCAGGTGGAGAGAGTAGCTTGACAAGGGAAAGGGGTATCTCTTTTGCTTTATGGAAGTAAGGAGAGAGGATGGGGGAAAGCAATTTGTGGGTGAGGTGGTGGTGAGGAAGGGGCTCCATTGATTGGCGTCTGTTGTCCCTGAGAAGAAGAGGTCATGGAAGAAGTGGGGATGCTGAATAATAACGGACAAAGGCAAAAAGCTCCTTTGTACAAGGAAAAACATTTAAGTGGCTGGTTCTGAACCCTGGCAGTGCACAAGATACCCCTGATGAACCTTTAAAAAGGTACTGATGGGGCTGGAGACCGTGATCAGGCTTCAGGAGGTTTTGGGTTTTCTTTTATCAATAGTTTACTTTTTAATTAATTTTTTATTGAAGTGCAGTTGCTGTACAATATTATATAAGTTACAGGTGTTCAATATAGTGATTCACAATTTTTAAAGGTTATACTTTAGTTACTATAAAATCCTGGCTGTATTCCCTGTGTTGTACAGTATATCCTTGTAGCTTATTTTATACCCAGTAGTTTATACCTGTTAATTCCCTACCCCTTTATTGCCAGCCCCCTCACCATTGGTAACCACTAGTTTGTTCTTTAATCTGTGATTCTACTTCTTTTTTTGTTATATTCACTAGTTTGGGTATTTCTTAGATTCCACATGTAAGGGATATCATACAGTATTTTTCTTTCTCTGTCTGACTTATTTCACTTAACATAATGCCCTCCAAGTCCATACTACTGGTCTATTTCTAAGCGATTAAGTTGGTTTAGGTGGTAAAAGAACCCTGGAGTAAGAGTCAGGAAAGTGGATGTGCCCCCAGCTCTGCCACACTGCATAAATCACCGAGCCGACCCCAGCTTCATTGAAAAAATTAACAGGCTAGATTGAAACAAAATAGATGACATTTAGAAAAGTAATAAGTAAGTAAGTATATTCTACGTATTATCTCTACTATTTTAGTTGAATATAGTGATTTTCTTTACACCAAAGTTCCTATCGACGCAAATGCCTGGTCTTTCAGAATTCAGCTGGTGTTTTTTTTATTAGTGAGCTATTTAATGAATGTCCTGTAAGGTGAGCACATCTGTTGGTTTGCTCATTTTCTTTAACACACCACACAATTTTTCTGCTCCTGATTATCAGAGAAAGCTATCTAATTAGTGTGGTAGCTAGAAACATTTTCTCCTGAAGAAATGGAAAGTATTGTTTTTTTTTTTTTTGCGATACGCGAGCCTCTCACTGTCGCGGCCTCTCCCGTCGCGGAGCACGGGCTCCAGACGCGCAGGCTCAGCGGCCATGGCTCACGGGCCCAGCCACCCCGCGGCATGTGGGATCTTCCCGGACCGGGGCACGAACCCGTGTCCCCTGCATCGGCAGGCGGACTCTCAACCACGGCGCCACCAGGGAAGCCCGGAAAGTATTGTTTGCTCACTGAGGTGTTATTAACTCTGCCATATGAATCTATTTGTAGTAAGGAATTCAGTCAAAAGTTAAAAAGGTGGTTAAAAATAACTGCCATGTTGAAATGATCCAAGGAAATAAAAGAAAACTGCAGAGTTGAAAAGAGAAATGCATATTTTTACATTGTGTATTGCTTTCTCATCAGTTATACTGTGGCAGCTTAGAGAGAAACAACAATGATGATGATAAAATAATAGACTATAGGGAAGAGCTTCAGAAGACACACCGAGGCCTGAAAGTTCTCTGATGCCTTCATGTAATATTGTTTTCCTTCTCATGGGAAACGGATGGAATTAATAAATTGTGTCATTGTCTATTATTCATTTACTCTTTTAACAAATATTTATTGAGCGCCTACGATGTGCCAGGCACTCTTCTAAGCATTAAAGATCGGTGGGGAAAAAAGCAGACAAAATTTCTGCCCTCCTGGATCTTACATTGTAGTAGGTAACAATGAACAATGTATGAAATATGCAATATGTTTGATTTTAGATGGTGGTGAGTACAATAAATAAAGAAAAGGGAGGGGAGGAGAGTAGGAAGTATGGGGGGCAGGTTTCCAATTTTAGATAGAGTGACCAGGGAAGGTACAGAGGTGGTATGCTAGTGAGCAATGCAACAACCTTGGGGAAGAGCATTCCAGGAAGAGGGAACAGCAAGGCAAAGGCCCTGAGGTGTTTGCTAGGTGGCCAGAGGACAGAGAGAGGTACACCAGGTAGGCCTTCACAGGTCACTGTAGTGACTTGGACTACTATTGTTTGTGGGATGGGGAGCCATTGACAGGTTTTGAACAGACAACATTGTTTTAGCAGGATCATCTAGTTACTCTATTGAAGAAGATCTGTGGGAGCCTTTTGCAATGACCCAGGCAAGGGATGATGGTGGTTTGAACTAGGGTGGTCGAGCAGAGGTAGTAAGAAGTGATTTAATTTCTGGATATATTTTAAAGGTGGGGTAAATGGATTTTCCTGAAAGAGTAGACATGAGGAGTAAGAGAAAAAAAAAAAAAATCAAGGATGACACCAAGATTTGTGAGCAGTACTATTTACTGAGATGGGGATGCCTGTGAGAAGAGAAGTCTTGGGAGATCATCTTGTATTGGATCTTACAGCCTGTGAGGAGGTGCAAATGGACACGTCAGACAGACAATTGAATGTATGAGTCTGGAGTTCAGGGTCAAGGTCGGGCTAATCTGTTTTCATGACATGTAGATAGTGCTTTAAGCCACAAGAATGGACGAGATCACCAAAGGCCTGAGCTGTGGGGCCTCCAGCATTTATGTGACAGAGAGACCTAGGAGAAACCTGAAAACGAGGCTGAGAATGAGTAGCCAGAGAAAGAGGTCATAGGCTAGTGGTGTCCTGGGAGTGAAGTGAGGAGAGCGTTTCAGGAAGGAGAGAGTAGTCAACTCAGTCAAATCTTCTTCTGCAAGGTACGCCAAGATCCGTGTCCCTGTCCCAGAAAATAGGATGAAGAGAGAGAACATGAAACTCCAGTGATTGCCCAGGGTCACACACTTGGCATGTGGTAGATTTGAGATTCAAAAACCCTGATTGTTTGACCTTAATCCAAGCTCTTAAAGGGAAAATAAAACAAAGTCTAGTCCACCTATTTACAACATCAGTTGTATTTGTAGCTCTACATGCTTTTCTGCAAATTTTTTGTTAAAAAAATTGGACTTTTAACAGAAGGATTTCCATGCTTAGTAAAACAAAGGAAACAAAATGGGGAAAAAATAGGAGTTTTAAAAATCATCATTTCATTAACGTTATGAGGATAGGCTGAAACCAACGTCTAGCATTTTTCCAAAGTGTTTCCGGGTTGGTTTGTTTGTTGCATTCAAATTGCTTTTCTCCATTACTCTGGGCTTTAGCGAGCTCCTTCCTCATCCCTCACAAGGTTCTACATATGCTGCCTCTCTTCAATCAAGTGGAATCTCCGAAGTAGCATGCTGGGTGGAATGTGCAATGAATACTAAAAAAGGAAAAATGAACCTGCAAACACTTGGCAGCTGGCAGCTTCTTAAAATCCTAATCTCATTTAATGAAATACAAGTGATTTTCAATTTTAGCTACTAAAATAATATTCTACGTTGAATACCAAAGTAAAATGAGTGCTGAACTTTGTTTAAATCCAGATGAGAAGAGGTTTTAAATAAGCATCACATCAGCCAGTATCCAATGAATATCAAATTTTGCATGTTTACCATGAAATCATGAACACTGAAAAGAAAACAGCAGGAGTATGATGAGAGTTTAGGGTTGGTGTTGTTTACTAGGTGGACATGAGCAGCCTGCACTACCTAAAATGCATGCTTTTCAACTTTTCTAGTCCTTTTTCCTCCTCTTCAGTCCACAAGTCTAGTGACACTTCCTGCCTCTCGTCTCAGGTACCTCATATTCCCATTCTTGCTGTCTCCATTTAAGTATCTGTCTCTTCCCCCAGACTCACATATGTGTGTACAGACATATATAAGAGGATTCATTACAGGAATGGGTATACTAGTGAAAAATTGGAAACAATCTAAATATCCGGTAACAGGAGAATAGGTAAATATATTAAAACACATTTATTCTATGGAATACTGTGCAACTGTTTAAAGGAGTAAGATAAGGTTAAATATGATGACGTAAAAATTTCCAAGGTGAAAATAAAAAGTCACAGAATAATACTATATGTTAACCACTTAGGTAGAAAACATATTGGAAAGAACACCATTAACTTGTTGAGAGTCACTATTTTTGATGATGGGGATGACACATGGGAAGCAGGGGTGGGAAAAGGCACTGTCACTTTTCATTCCATTTACATTGGTATTGCTTAGATTTGTTTCTTTCATGTATAACTGTATAGCTTAAAACTATATATATATTTTACTACTGTACTCTTTCTTTCTCACTCACTTCTAATAAAATTCTCAGGCAGGATGTGAACAGAAAGAAACAGTCAGGTTTATGGACTTCCGCATCTCACACTTGGGTTCCAGTGTTTGACTATTTATGATTTCCTTCCTGTGCTCTGACAAAGTCACTAATTATAGGTATGCCTTTATGGTTAAAAACTGCATTTTGTTTTGCTTGAATTTTTGAACCAGTGATCTCAAGAACTGTGTTTCTGCAACACTTGCTTAGTGTGCGAATCCTCTTCCTACCCCAAACAAAAAGGGACCATTTAAGAATAAGTTCTTAATTTGTTGCTAAATGCTAATTATGAGAATTAGATAATAAGTTGTTTTCCTGACCATAAACATAAAGGAAATGCATCTTCAGAAAATCGATGGAAATTCTGTATATAAAAGATGCAGATTATTTATCCTAAATTAAATTCAAAAGTGAAATTAGCAAAGTGGCTAGGGTAGTCCTAACATGAAACATTAATTGGGATTTAATGGTGATAATCTTAGCGGTAGGAAAGAGACATAATAGTCTATCAGACCTTTGTTAGATATCCTTGTAATATTGCCTTAATGATAGCATCCAAGAAAGTTGCACACAATCCACTCCATGAATCAGAATCCAATTATTTTTTATTGGTTTCATGCTTTTACCCAAGAGAGATCCATAAATTGTTTTTAATCACTTCTTTTATCTTAAATCAATAGTGTCTGCCAAGTGGGTAATGTTTTCCATTAAAACATCATCTCCCTGTAATTGGTATGATTACTTCATAAAGAGATAAACTGCAGCACAATTTGGCAGTCTTTGGGTTTATAAAATCTAATTATATTCACAACACAATATTTTATTCTTAGTAATCACAAAAAGAACATAAACTTGAACAAAACCCAGACATTTACGATGAAGTAATTGGAAAGAAACAAGTTAATTATTGCATATAGTACCACCTCTATTAGTAATCTCTGAGAGAAAGCTTTTTACAAAGTCATTCAGAGCGTAGGGAGGTTCGAGGGAATTCTGGTCCTCTTTGCCTGCTAGGCAACCTTGTGGCTGAGATGGGGAGTTTTGTTCAATCCTGAGGTACAGGCTTCTCAAGGCTGGGCTAGGACCCGGATCACCCAGGTGTGGACTAGAAATTCCCCAGCCTTGGATTTTCATATGCAAGCCTATGCATGGATGGATAGGCTGCTTCAGCAGGAGCTACAGAGGAGGGGTAGCGGGGACAAGCATGAACGTCACCCTCTGTTTCAACAGAATATTTGCTTTCACTTGTTTTTTATTTGGGGTTTCTGCAACAGATTTCACTTGGAGAAAGGGGATCAGCTGCTAAAATTTATTTTTGAAAACCTCTGCCCTATGCCATAGTCATCTTCTGCCTCTATGTCAAAGGGACTGAAAATAGAAGGAAAGAAAAGAAGCTGGGAACACCTTCTGACTGAACCAGGAGGGCCAAACAACAACCCATGTTACCCAAAAACTGCATGCTAAAACTCTATAGCCCTCTTATAGCATCAATATTATTTCTAACTCTGGCAAAAACAAATTCCTAATTTAAAAAAGGATAAAACACACACACAAACCAAGAAGATACCCCCAAATTGTAATTCAATTTTTCCTCCCTATATCGCTTCTGTGTAAGAAAAGAGAGGTAGGGAGCAAAGAAGATTCGAGAACAGGAGGAAATTAGATGTCCCTTAATCAGCTTCAGTATTGTCCAGAACCAAGGTGTTCCATTTTGCTTCAGCATCACTGCATACTAATCTACCTTTCTTTCTTTGTATTTCTCTCCCCTTCTTTCCTCTCGATGGTATCTTGAGGGGCTTTTTCTCTCTCTTCCTCTTTCTCCGTAACCCACTCCAATAAGTATGACACATTCATTTAGGAAGCAGCAACTTAGATTGTGAGACTCAGAGAAAGTTAATAATAAGCCCAAGGGCTAGATGGAAAGATGAAAAGATACAAAGTTGTCCCCTAAAGCTACAGAAAATTCTGACTGAGGAAGGGAAAGGTGGCAGAGGTCTGCGGTTAGGGGCAACTTGTCCAGGAGGGAAAGAAGTAGAGACATTAGCTCTGGAGAATTCTTCTATAAAAGGGACTTATCAGTGGCAAGCTGATTCTCACATGCAGCTCCTACCTCAGATTGCAACGTCCCCTCCTGTGAAAGACCTTCCCTGACTGCCCAGCACAAAGTGGCCACCAAGTCCTTCTCTATCACATTATCCCATTTTACCTCTCTACATGGCACTCATTATCTGGCATTTTTATTCTTTATTTTTTTCTGCCTCTCTCCATCTCCTATCCTCACCCTCTTCCCCACCAAAAAGCTCCCTGAAGGGCAGTGATTTGGTTCCATGTGCTATCTGCTTCTTGCTTTTAGAATATAAGCTCTAAGGCTGCAGGAACTAGGCTGGTTTTGTTAACATCTATATTGGTTCAAAGTGCCTTTACACATAGTAGGGGCATTCAACACTTCAGTGAATACTTGTTGAATAAGAATCATAGAAAGATGGGCTTCTCTGGTGGCGTAGTGGTTAAGAATCCACCTGCCAATGCAGGGAACATGGCTTTGAGCCCTGGTTTGGGAAGATCCCACGTGCTGTGGAGCAACTAAGTCTGTGCACCACAACTACTGAGTCTGTGCTCTAGAGCCCACGTGCCACAACTACTGAGCCCACGTGCCACAACTACTGAAGCCCATGTGCCTAGAGCCCATGCTCTGCAACAAGAGCAGCCACGATGATGAGGCGCACCACAACAAAGAGTAGCCCCGCTCACAGCAACTAGAGAAAGCCCACGCACAGCAGCGAAGACCCAATGCAGCCAAAAATAAATAAATAAAATAAATAACTTTATTAAAAAAAAAAGAATCATAGAAAGAAAACCCTTTGCCGTTTACCAAGGTTGCATTGTGATGAAGCAGTTGAAATTTTCTCTGAGTTGGGGCAGTGGCAAGCATACTGCTTTGTTTATAGGTATAGCCTCAAATTTTAGTCCATTGGGACCAACAAGGGCCAATGGCGTGGATGGAAGTGTCTCCTCCATTCTTAACGTGTTGTGGGTGTGAGAAGGACACTATAGGAAGAGAAAGCAGCCCCCTTTCTGCTCCAGGGGGACAAGGAGGAGATGTTCTAAAGGAAGCACTGACTGCATTGAAAGCACACACAGAAGATCAAATAATGCTGCAATCCTATAAGCCTGACAAAAGCTTTTTTGATGTGTGGCAGGTTACAGTTATACTGAAATACACTATGAAAATATTTTTCACTTGTTAACAGATGTCTTCAGCAGATTGGTAAACATCAAAGATTCATCTTGGTCTTTTGGTATTTCTATCTCAAATACTACCCGCCTCTTTGCTTCATTATATTCTCCCATTGAATAAGGAATAACACAAAGGCATATGATCATTTACAAGTCAAGATATTTAATGTTAGCATTTCATTAGTGATTTAAAATATACATCTTTCAGAA
Source organism: Phocoena phocoena (assembly GCF_963924675.1). NCBI lineage: Eukaryota > Metazoa > Chordata > Mammalia > Artiodactyla > Phocoenidae > Phocoena > Phocoena phocoena. Next base: position 58,120,838 of record NC_089219.1, on the reverse strand, counting down.
TATGTGAAGTACAACAAATATATACATATTTTAGGGTAAACAGAATAGAATTTCACAGCAGGAGATATATTTTTTACACCAATAGTATGTTCATTTTGGAGCACAATGGCTTTAGTAAATGATATAAAATAAAGAGGACCATCAAGGCAAAAAAAGAGATGAATTGTGATAAATTATTTATATGTTGGACATTAAACAGCCTTCATAGATAGAGTGACCAAATGATTTATCATCCAAAGGGATGCTTCTGAGAGGGAAAAGGCACACTGGCCAAATTAACACTGGGACAACAGACAAAAACCAGGACAAACCAGGATGTGTGGTCATCCTCCTCATGGGGACATTTTTTTTTTTTTTTGGCAGTACATGGGCCTCTCACTGTTGTGGCCTCTCCCGTTGCGGAGTACAGGCTCCGGACGCGCAGGCTCAGCGGCCATGGATCACGGGCCCAGCGGCTCCGCGGCATGTGGGATCTTCCCGCGTCCCCTGCATTGGCAGGCGGACTCTCAACCACTACGCCACCAGGGAAGCCCCATGGGGACAGTTAATGACAACAAAACTGCTTTTGTGGTTTTTCTTTTTTTCAAAAGCCAAAACAAAACAAAATAGCTTGCTTATGTGCTAACAACTGGTCCTTTTTTGATTAACTGCTTTGTTTGCTAAAATAAAACTATTTAATCTGAATATAAATTATTGCTGACAACTGTTAGAAGAAGAGAAATTCAATGGGTAATCTATTCAATTTTCATATTGTTCTGATCATTAGAAAAAAGTTCCTCCTGATGTAAAAATTAATCATAATAGAGATGTCTGCTGGGTACCGTTTCTCAATTAAAATATGCATTTTATATTTTTAAGATCACCCACTTCCAATATTGACCTGGTTGGCAGATAGAGTTCATCTCCAGTCCCAGCCCTTATTGACTGTGGCCATGAGGAGCACTGTTGTGAGGATTCTGAGGCCACCTTAGGGCTCAGCAGAAAGGCACGTGGTGATGAGTTGGTGATGTTTACAGGAGACATAGGATATGGGGCAGTGACAGGTGTGGCAAGTATTGCCATCCTAGATTTGGAAAAATACCTGGTTTAACAATAATTTTGAGACAGATATCTAATACAAAAGAAATAATTACACCTTGTTGATCTTCTACCTCAATAAATCTACTACAGTGTAATTAATACACCAACTACACCACAGGAGAACAATGCCATCACTCTGAACTGGAATGAAGACAGCTATCTCATGATTTCCACACATCACTGTTTTACAACTCTCTCAGTCCAAAATCAAAATAAGGAAGATCAAATTCTTAACATCTGAATAGAAAGTAGTAGGGCAAAAACCCAACACAGTAAACATGCAATTAATTGTTCCTCTGTTTCCATCCCTTACCTATTTTGTTGTCTGTGGGCTGTATTTTTATCTACTCGAGAGGACACTAAGTAATAAAATGAAAATTAAACTTGCTTTTCCTCTTGTAAGCGAATACTAATATCTCAATTTCAAAGAACGATTTTCAGCATTTATTTCACTACCACATATTTTGTATTATTTATCCTTCATACAAAAGAGAGATCTGTTTTGTGCCTTGTAATGAGGAAAATTTAAAAAGATATAGTTGATACATCTTCTAAAATATAGGAGGCATCCCTAATATTGTTGCTGCTTTTGTGGCCATGAATTATGTTCTATCTTTAGATCTTAATTCTCCAATAAAAAAAATAGGGCAGAATTAAATTTGTGTTGAGGGAGAGAGCCATCTTCAAATTGCAAGGCAGCTTTGGACTACACAGCTCTACTTTTCTAAGAGTGAAATCCTATTGAAGTGGCTTTCCAAAATATTTTGTGGAAAATAAGAATTTATGGATGGTAACGCCTCGTTCATGCTCCCCAAACAGGTCACGAATTCATCAGGCAGCAGGGTCTGTTCTGGAATAGTTTCATTTGGTGATGCATTTTCCAAAAGCATGGTGGTTTCCCCTTCTACAGGGTTTTGCATGTCTGGAGGACTGCATTCTCCTTGATTTAAAATGAGGCTTAATTCTTCAAGAAATAGCGTGTTGCTTAGCGAATTCATACTTGAGACAGAGAAAGAAAAATTAGGATATTTTTTAAACCTGGCATTCTTTCCCAGGTTTAAGCAATCAGCTGGTGGCTCCAGAGGTGAGGAAGCTGTTTCATCATTTTTGCTGAGATGGTTTCCCCCAGTGAGAAAATTTGAAATCTGGGGTTTATACCCAGTGTTGAGATCAGGAATATATACAATTGTAGTGTTGGTGAGTAGTGACTTTTGCAGGCTGTCGTTTGTCTCCACGGATCCTGCGTTCTTTTCCCTTTTGTAGTCCATGGGTTTTTCTTCTGGGAGAAAGATTTCTATCTCTGTAATCACTGGATCAACATATAGGACCTGTTCTCTGGAATTATTATTCATAAATTCACTTTTTTCCTAGAAAGAAAAGACATTGTTTTTTTTTTTTACAAAAGAAGTTTAAAGGAGCCAACTGGATAATTGAGTAAGGACTGGAGTTTTGTTTTCCCTCAACTTTCCTTTCCCCCTCATTTTTCTTCATATTGTTTCGCTTCCCATATGATTTCCTCCTTTTGTCTTTTGTTAACCCTGCTCCATTCCAAATGTTTGTTAAATTCTCCCAGGAGGAGACTGAAGGAAGGGAGTAATAAAAATAGTCCATGCTGTAAGCACATGCCTTTATTTAAAAATTTTAAAGAGAAAGAAGCCTATTTCATATTAACTTGCAAATTATTTCAGGACCTTTTAAAATTTTGGACTATATCTTAATATTATAGTTCCTTTCTACAAGAAAATACTTTGTTGCTTAAATAAAAGAAAGTTGGCGGTGGGGGATAGTGCATGAGAATCCTATTTTGCTTCCATTTGAGAATAAAGTTGTAGTAAATGCTTTGTGCTGTGGTTCTAAAGGGGTGCAGCTAGCTGCTCACAATTCAGACATGTCTGTGATGATCAGTCAGGAGGGTGGGTGAAGAAAGTTTTTCTTTGTATAAAAGCCTGATGACTCTTCTGGTAAGAAAAGGACTCGAAGCCTTCCAGCTGATGGCTGGCTTCCCAGGGCAAATAACTCCCACCCAACACAATTACAAAATTATAGCCACTTGCTATGGACTGAATGTTTGAGTCCCTCCAAAATTCATATGTTGAAGCCCTAACCCCCAATGTGATGGTATTAGGAGGTGGGGCCTTTGGGAGGTAGTTAGGTCATGGGGGTGGAGCCTTCATGAATAGGATTAGCGTTCTCATAAGAAAAGACACGAGAGAGCTGATCTCTCTGTCTGCCATGTGAGGACACAACCAGAAAGCAGCCATCTGCAAGAGAGCTGTCACCAGGAACCAGATCTGCTGGTGTCTTGATCTTGGACCTCCCAGCCTCCAGGACTGTAGGAAATAGATGTTTGTCATTTAAGCCACCCTGTCTATGGTATTCTGTTGGAGTAGCCTGAACTGACTAGAACACTACCCCTTAGTCTTTGGGCAGAAAACAAAGCCTCATCTGAAGGAAACCCTAAGGTTCATTTCTAATTCCAGGAGCCCAGAATGGGAAGGAAGTTTGACAAAGACGAAGACCTTGAATAAAGCAGCATGAAGGGTCATCCAAATTTTCATCGACTCTGCCTCCCCAAGGCACTTGCCAGGTTTGAGTTGGGAAGGGCAGACATGTAGTCATGGGTCAGATGCAGTCAAAGGAGCTAGAGTTGCTATAGTAAACTGAGAGGAAGGCGGTGTTTTCCCCTCTTCAGGCTGGCAGCTGAGTGGAGAAGTGGATGGGAGTCAGACCGTAGTGAAGGACATAGAAGAGCAACAGGGACTATTCCAGTGTGAGGACAGTAAAGGAAGAGGAGGATCTGATCACAACAAGGGCAGGGACAATGCTCTGAATCACAGAGTGTCCCCAGTTCCCTAGGATAACTAGTGGGGGGGCAAGACAGAACGACTAAGTGGAATGTATATCAAGACCACAGTATTTATTAGTTGTAGTTTGGTGACTATGTACTTGTCCTTCAGTCAGCTGTTAACTATGTACTTTATTCTATATATGGGTTCAGTTATTCCAGACCACCCGTCCACTGTGTAGGCAACGTTACCTCCTTCAAAATCAACCACGTCCACACCCTTTCTCTCCTTCAAGGATCCAGAGACAAGGATCCCTCCTCTTGCT